>NC_091185.1:10533883-10738883 GCF_040958095.1 Procambarus clarkii
AGAATATAGTTGTGCAATAATTGGCTGTTGATTGCTGGTGTTGACTTCTTGATGTGTAGTGCCTCGCAAACGTCGAGCCGCCTGCTATCGCTGTATCTATCGATGATTTCTGTGTTGTTTACTAGGATTTCTCTGGCGATGGTTTGGTTATGGGAAGAGATTATATGTTCCTTAATGGAGCCCTGTTGTTTATGCATCGTTAAACGCCTAGAAAGAGATGTTGTTGTCTTGCCTATATACTGGGTTTTTTGGAGCTTACAGTCCCCAAGTGGGCATTTGAAGGCATAGACGACGTTAGTCTCTTTTAAAGCGTTCTGTTTCGTGTCTGGAGAGTTTCTCATGCGTAGGCTGGCCGTTTTTCTGGTTTTATAGTAAATCGTCAGTTGTATCCTCTGATTTTTGTCTGTAGGGATAACGTTTCTATTAACAATATCTTTCAGGACCCTTTCCTCTGTTTTATGAGCTGTGGAAAAGAAGTTCCTGTAAAATAGTCTAATAGGGAGTATAGGTGTTGTGTTAGTTGTCTCTTCGGAGGTTGCATGGCTTTTCACTTTCCTTCTTATGATGTCTTCGATGAAACCATTGGAGAAGCCGTTATTGACTAGAACCTGCCTTACCCTACAGAGTTCTTCGTCGACTTGCTTCCATTCTGAGCTGTGGCTGAGAGCACGGTCGACGTATGCGTTAACAACACTCCTCTTGTACCTGTCAGGGCAGTCGCTGTTGGCATTTAGGCACATTCCTATGTTTGTTTCCTTTGTGTAGACTGCAGTGTGGAAACCTCCGCCCTTTTCCATGACTGTTACATCTAGAAAAGGCAGCTTCCCATCCTTTTCCGTCTCGTAAGTGAAACGCAGCACGGAACTCTGCTCAAATGCCTCCTTCAGCTCCTGCAGATGTCTGACATCAGGTACCTGTGTAAAAATGTCGTCAACATACCTGCAGTATATGGCCGGTTTCAAGTTCATGTCGACTAAGACTTTTTGCTCGATGGTACCCATGTAGAAGTTTGCAAACAGGACACCTAGGGGAGAACCCATAGCGACCCCATCTACTTGCTTATACATGTGCCCATCCGGGCTCAAGAAGGGTGCCTCTTTAGTACAAGCTTGGAGTAGTTTCCTCAGAATACTTTCTGGCATGTCAAGAGGAGTACAGGCTGGATCACGATACACTCTGTCGGCTATCATTCCGATTGTCTCGTCCACAGGTACGTTGGTAAACAGCGATTCTACGTCCAACGAGGCTCTTATCCCTGTGGCCCGTGCGCCCCGCAGTAAGTCCACAAATTCCTTTGGAGACTTCAGGCTGAAGGCGCAAGGAACATAAGGAGTCAGCAGGCCGTTGAGTCGCTTCGCCAATCTGTACGTGGGTGTGGGTATCTGGCTAATGATTGGCCGAAGTGGGTTTTCCAGGCTTGTGCGTCTTGACATTTCCATACGCATATCCAGGTTTATATTCCCCAATGATCTTTGGCAGGTGGAGTCCGGATTTCTTGGCGTTCACAGTTTCGATCAGTTTGTTGACCTTTGCTTTTAATTCGGCTGTAGTGTCCTTCGTTACCCTTTGGAACTTAGTTTGGTCAGAGAGTATGATGTTCATTTTCGCCAGATATTCGTCTTTTTTAAGAATGACATATATTGGCGACTTGTCACCTCTCCTGACAACTATCTCCTTGTTCTCACGAAGGCTTTTAGCTGCCGCTCTAAGCTCGGGGGACAGTATGGTGCTTCTGTAGTTGCCTCGATTCTTTCCTCCTTCTGCAATAAGTTCTGCTTGTAAGGTATCTTTGGTAGTGACCTTCTTTTGTGTCTCGAGGTCGAATATGTCGTCCAACAGAATTTCCAACTCCACTTTCCGGGCCATTTCACTCGGTCTGGACATAACATGACAGTTTATGCCCCAAATTTAGGAGAGTGACTTGGTCCTCAGTGAGGTTAATTCCTGCAAGGTTCAGGAAGCCATCTCTTGGTCGTGGAATTGCCATAGGTCCTCCATATAATGTTGTTAGTTTCTTGATAATCCTTGTTTCAGTGCTGAGGTGATGTTGGTCTGTGAGGATGTCGAGGTGTTGTTCAATGCGGGTACGGATACTATGGTCGATGTTGCTATTTTCTCCACTCGTTTGTAGCATTGAAGTAGTTGCGTTTTTTGTCTTTGATTTTCATTCTCTGCTTGTATATCTGATCACGAATCAGATCCTGGCGATATTTTATCGTGAAGGCTTGATTCCTTGCTGCTGGGTCGTGCACTTTAACATTAGTATATTTTGGTAGCAGTCTTTCCTGTAGACATATTTTATTAAATATGACCGAAAAAGTAAGATTAATAATTCTAACACGAATTTCTCAATCTTTCGGTACATTATGCTTCACTGTTGGAGGTAAATCAAAAATCACTTCTCCAAAATTCATTTTTATTTCTAGTCTGACGCGACACGGGCGCGTTTCGTAAAACTTATTACATTTTCAAAGACTTCACAAATACACAACTGATTAGAACTTGCGTTTCCCTGATTCCGATTTCCCTGATAGCAACATCGACCATAGTATCCGTACCCGCATTGAACAACACCTCGACATCCTCACAGACCAACATCACCTCAGCACTGAAACAAGGATTATCAAGAAACTAACAACATTATATGGAGGACCTATGGCAATTCACGACCAAGAGATGGCCTTCCTGAACCTTGCAGGAATTAACCTCACTGAGGACCAAGTCACTCTCCTAAATTTGGGCATAAACTGTCATGTTATGTCCAGACCGAGTGAAATGGCCCGGAAAGTGGAGTTGGAAATTCTGTTGGACGACATATTCGACCTCGAGACACAAAAGAAGGTCACTACCAAAGATACCTTACAAGCAGAACTTATTGCAGAAGGAGGAAAGAATCGAGGCAACTACAGAAGCACCATACTGTCCCCCGAGCTTAGAGCGGCCAGCTAAAAGCCTTCGTGAGAACAAGGAGATAGTTGTCAGGAGAGGTGACAAGTCGCCAATATATGTCATTCTTAATAAAAGACGAATATCTGGCGAAAATGAACATCATACTCTCTGACCAAACTAAGTTCCAAAGGGTAACGAAGGACACTACAGCCGAATTAAAAGCAAAGGTCAACAAACTGATCGAAACTGTGAACGCCAAGAAATCCGGACTCCACCTGCCAAAGATCATTGGGAATATAAACCTGGATATGCGTATGGAAATGTCAAGACGCACAAGCCTGGAAACCCACTTCGGCCAATCATTAGCCAGATACCCACACCCACGTACAGAATTGGCGAAGCGACTCAACGGCCTGCTGACTCCTTATGTTCCTTGCGCCTTCAGCCTGAAGTCTCCAAAGGAATTTGTGGACTTACTGCGGGGCGCACGGGCCACAGGGATAAGAGCCTCGTTGGACGTAGAATCGCTGTTTACCAACGTACCTGTGGACGAGACAATCGGAATGATAGCCGACAGAGTGTATCGTGATCCAGCCTGTACTCCTCTTGACATGCCAGAAAGTATTCTGAGGAAACTACTCCAAGCTTGTACTAAAGAGGCACCCTTCTTGAGCCCGGATGGGCACATGTATAAGCAAGTAGATGGGGTCGCTATGGGTTCTCCCCTAGGTGTCCCTGTTTGCAAACTTCTACATGGGTACCATCGAGCAAAAAGTCCTTAGTCGACATGAACTTGAAACCGGGCCATATACTGCAGGTATGTTTGACGACATTTTTACACAGGTACCTGATGTCAGACATCTGCAGGAGCTGAAGGAGGCATTTGAGCAGAGTTCCGTGCTGCGTTTCACTTACGAGACGGAAAAGGATGGGAAGCTGCCTTTTCTAGATGTAACAGTCATGGAAAAGGGCGGAGGTTTCCACACTGCAGTCTACACAAAGGAAACAAACATAGGAATGTGCCTAAATGCCAACAGCGACTGCCCTGACAGGTACAAGAGGAGTGTTGTTAACGCATACGTCGACCGTGCTCTCAGCCACAGCTCAGAATGGAAGCAAGTCGACGAAGAACTCTGTAGGGTAAGGCAGGTTCTAGTCAATAACGGCTTCTCCAATGGTTTCATCGAAGAACATCATAAGAAGGAAAGTGAAAAGCCATGCAACCTCCGAAGAGACAACTAACACAACACCTATACCCCCTATTAGACTATTTTACAGGAACTTCTTTTCCACAGCTCATAAAACAGAGGAAAGGGTCCTGAAAGATATTGTTAATAGAAAAGTTATCCCTACAGACAAAATCAGAGGATACAACTGACGATTTACTATAAAACCAGAAAAACGGCCAGCCTACTCATGAGAAACTCTCCAGACACGAAACAGAACGCTTTAAAAGAGACTAACGTCGTCTATGCCTTCAAATGCCCACTGGGGACTGTAAGCTCCAAAAAACCCAGTATATAGGCAAGACAACAACATCTCTTTCTAGCGTTTAACGATGCATAAACAACAGGGCTCCATTAAGGAACATATAATCTCTTCCCATAACCAAACCATCGCCAGAGAAATCCTAGTAAACAACACAGAAATCATCGATAGATACAGCGATAGCAGGCGGCTCGACGTTTGCGAGGCACTACACATCAAGAAGTCAACACCAGCAATCAACAGCCAATTATTGCACAACTATATTCTACCCACCTCAAGACTCCGCTCCAATATAGAAGCATCAAGAAATATGGACCAATAGGCTTTCTACAAACACTTCTATTCAATATCCATTGTTTCGTGTTCTGTCTTGTGTTGATACTTTTAATACCCTATTAATATCCTCTAATGCCACATCATCCTTCCCACCTTACTCAAATGTAATGCCACATCACCCTTCCCACCTCACTCAAATGTAGATATAAAATCAGGGAAACGCAAGTTCTAATCAGTTGTGTATTTGTGAAGTCTTTGAAAATGTAATAAGTTTTACGAAACGCGCCCGTGTCGCGTCAGACTAGAAATAAAAATGAATTTTGGAGAAGTGATTTTTGATTTACCTCCAACAGTGAAGCATAATGTACGAAAGATTGAGAAAATTCGTGTTAGAATTATTAATCTTACTTTTTCGGTCATATTTAATAAAATATGTCTACAGGAAAGACTGCTACCAAAATATACTAATATATATATATATATATATATATATATATATATATATATATATATATATATATATATATATAAATATATATATATATATATATATATATATATATATTATATATATATATATATATATATATATATATATATATATATATATATATATATATATATGGGGGGGTACCACCTCTGGTGCAATTATAGGAACCCACAGCCTCAGAGAAGGGAACACAGAGCAGTCAGGGAAAAACTTGCCATTTAACTCTGAATACGTAAGCGTGTTCGCTTCTCCTACCACCCCCCTTTTTTTATGGTGTACACTTTATTATGCAATGTTATACAGTTACATATCTGATTTTATACAAAAATTAACATTAAGAGGACGGACAAAAAAGTTTGCTTCCTAGAGGCTGTAGATTTCCTCGAACTCCTCCGACGCCGGGCAGGAACCGAGGATGCAGCGAGCATTCCCCCTCTGGATCGCGACACTGAGGCGCTGAAAGAGAAAACTTGCTGCTCTAGGGTCTCTTGTGGTGTCAATGTGCTTGGAACCAAGATCCTTAAGAAACCTTCTTGCACTTTCTTCCCATGGGCCTAGGGTCTCAGACCCTATTGGAACAAAGTTGTACCGATGATCCAATTGCCTGTACTTGGCTGACTTGTCTCTTTCTCTTCGTGTCGCCGCGGCTCCTGCTGTGCCGGCAGAGAGGTTGATGTATGTGGTTGCCAGGGTGGATACACAAGTATAGTCCCATGCCAACTGTCTGCCACCCTTCCACGGTCGCAGTGTGATTCCGTCTGGTCGGCCGGCAAAGCTAACAGAGTCACGGTTCAGTAGGTTGCGGGGCTCTCTCTCAGCTGGATACTGAGCAGAGGCAAGGCTTCTTTTAATGATGTCATTGACTTCGTCGTGTCTAGTGTGCCAACCACCAGATTTTCCACAGGGCAGGCCATGCAATCCATATTCGTCAGCATCTGCCTCGCTGCAAATACACCTATGAACAGTGTGGATAGGGGCAGCAAGACGGAGAGTGACTGCAATACGGAGTTCCTGCAGATCAAGACGGGTGCCTGTCGCAGACATAGGGACTGCCAAAAAGACGTCCCCTGCATGGGAGCCTGCACAGCTGTGAGGCGTGCACGATCACTGGGGGTTGTTGCTGCCTCCAGCAAAGCTGTGGCTTCTTTGTCTACAATGGGGCTCTCCCAACTGGATTGTTTCTTGGCTTTCGGCATGGCTGGTCTGAGTGCTGGGTCTGCCATAGCACCCCATTTCGTGTCGCATTCCGTGTAGTGGGGGTCCTGTATCCCTGCTACATCACTCAGGGTGTCAGGTAGAATTTCCTTAACCAGGTCATCTGATGCTGAGGAGGAAGACAGGAAGGCTGGGATAGCAATTTGGGTAGCCGTGCGGACACCCAAGCCACCGAGCCTAACAGGAAGAGTGGCTTGTTTCCACTGGCATTCGTTGAGGGAGAGGTTAACAACTTTTTCCAGCATGGTCTTCAGTAAGAGGTCATACTCTTCAAGCTTTCGGCTGTCGTAAGATGGGGCGCACCTCAAAAAGTTGGTTAGCCTCGGAAGGGATAGGCATTTGGTGAGGAGATAAAAAGCATTGTGGGCATCGATGTCACCTATTCTGTCTTCCATCCTCCTAAGGTCTGCGATTTTCTTGTCAAGGAACTCCTCAATGGCGTTAGACCCGAGGGGGGCTCCAAGGAGGGTGCTGTTCTTGGCCCTAATGACATGGGCTCCAGGCAAGGCAGACCTTATTCTAGCTACGATGTCTGGGTTGGAAGAGACTACTTCACACTTGGAAGGGTTCAGGACAAGACCCAGGCTTACTTCTTGCTCCCTTATTTTCCTGATATTTGCCAAGAGGTGGTCTACGGTGCCAGCTATAGTGCCATCATCCAAAAACCAGATGTTGAACTCGCTGGACAAGCTTTCGGTGATTTCTTTTAAGACTAAGCAGAAAAGAAGGGGAGCAAGAGGATCACCTTGCTGAACACCTTCACATGATCTGATTTCATTTTTACCAAAGAGCAGTTTTGACTCACCACTGTAGCACGATAGTATGAACGGGTAGAGGGGCCGGAAATGGCGATGTACGGCACAAAGTACTGCATCTCTTCTGACCATATTGAAGGCATTCTTAAAGTCCAGTTTGAGCAGGGCTTTTTTGTTACGGACCCGAGTCCATCGTCGGAGCATGGAGCAGTGACAACAACGCCATCTGTGAGTCCGCTCCCGAAACCCCCTCCAAATGGACGACGCCATCTAGTGAGGACGGGATATACCGGCCACAGGTGCTGGATTCCCGTCTTAATCAGATCATAACGTAGCCACTGCTGACCTCTGGTGAGGTGGGGCTTAGACAGCGAACGCCATCTATGGAGCAAATAGGTGGACGTTCCTGTCTTAGCTAGTAAGTGATGTTTCCTAGTGGCCCCATGTAGTAGCCCCAGTACTAATGACGTATCTGATTGCATGGTCGACCTGGGACTGCTGTATTGGACGATGGATCAGTCTACCCAAGGCAGCCAAGGTCTCTTCACGAGTCTGCTGAAGAAGCTGTGAGTCACCCCCGGACGAACTCTGTTGAGAGTATTAGCCTGCCTGTGACGGGTAGTGTCGGGAATCGCCTTATTCGGGGCTGGCTGGTGGAAGAGACTAACCTCTGTGGTGCTTAGTGAGGAGAGTGATCAGCGAGATCACACGAGGCTCCTGCCTAGGACTCACAACCCTAGTATCGATCGTGGAGTGGCCTACACAGCGGAGCTGATCGGTACCTGCCAGCTACAGGCTGGATTGTGGTTGAAGGCCTCCACGACGAAGCACCCAGTGGGACTGTGATTTGGCTGGCCTGGGGCCAGGGTAGATTCGCCAATAGAATCATAGTGGATTCATCGTGGGCCACGGAAGAAGGAACCAGGGCTACCCGGAGTGAGCACCGTGGAGCATCCAGTGTCTTCAGAGGAAGACAAACTTGTACATAATAGTGTAGTTATAACCCCCGCGTGCAACTGTTATATATTTATTTATGGTGGTGGTGAATATATATATATATAAATTGGAACATTTGTATCCCTCCCCCTTTAATTTAACTTGCGTTACGGAACACACCCCTTGAAAGCCTCTACTAATTTGAGGCCGGATACCCAAACTCTAAAACCATCAGAGAAGAACCCGGTTGCGTCCCAGTCGGGCCGTAACACTTTTCATCAGAAATGTTGGTGATGTATGCTCATGCTGCATGGGCAGCTGCTTCACAGCCTTGGGGGATTCCAAATCCTAGCTGGATTGGTTTCAGCAATTCAGCCGCTTGCTGGCTGACAACCCTCGTAGCAGCCTTGGCAATCAGGCGTCGGAGAGTGTTGCCAACAGCGATTGGCCTGATTCTTTCGTCCTTCTTTTTGAGAGCACAGAGGGAGGCACCAAAAAAGAGAGGCCTGATGACCTCAGGTATCTCACCAGCCAGGCACATGTTGACGAACCTTGTGAGTTCCATAAAAAGATCTTGTGCAGCATCACCAACCGCAGGATTTAACATTTGCTTGATGTGTTGAGGTTTTAACCCTGTAAAGCCGCCTGCTGACCCAGGTGGAAAAGAAAGGGCTGCTTTGTAGACCTCAGATTCACCAACGATTAATGGGTCTGAAATGGTGTCGGCTGATGGCGGAACGATGTTGTTGCCTTGAGGGGCTCTGGGTGGGTGCTTGCTTTGCAGGGCTCGTGCTGTGGCTGAGTTTCGAAGAGCAATTTTCTCGTCACTGGTGAGGACTCTAATAGCACTTGCGGTATTTCCCTCTTCAATTTTCTTGGTGATTTGTGCTCTGATTTTGTACGTTTTCGGTATGTTGTTGTTACCATTTCTGCGGTCGATGTGTTTTGCTCGGAGAGGCAGGCGAACTAGGTTGTCCCCCTTGGGTATTCATTTATCGCCCTCAGGACCGAGGACGCAAGTGATTTGTCCCTCCTTGGAGGGACGGTGAGGCATACATTGCCAAACAGAAGGACATTATGCCACGCTTGAATGTTTTCCGGGGCATCATTGACCCTTTTCAGAAGATTACAGAGTTTGGCTGCTGCATTTGGGCGGGCTGCTTTTGGGATGTGTGGTAATGTTCTAGCAGACGTCGCTATGATGGGAGTTAATGGGAGTCTCTTTTCTAACTGTCAATGGCAGCTGGCCATTGCTTCCCTTTGGAAGCTGGTGGGAACCACTGCATCTTACCTCGTTGACGGTGTGAAAGCGGAAAACACCACCGTTGGAGTTTATGGCGGTGTTTTTGTTGCATACTCGGCAAAAACCTCTTTTAGGAGTAGTTGTTGGCACCTCAAGGCTTGTGGAGTCCTGCCCGACCGCTGGGACCCCTTCCATTTCAACTCGGTTGGGAGAGTTAAACTGTGCATTGTTCTATAGAGGGGGGCAAACACGCTGGGTCATGGCCAAGCAACTGCCAGCAACTGGGTGTAGAGGCATCAACTGGGTGTGGAAAAAGCACCTGGGTGTGGAGCCAGCAACTGGGTGTGGAGCCAGCAACTGGGTGTGGAGCCAGCAACTGGGTGTGGAAAAAGCACCTGGGTGTGGAGCCAATAACTGGGTGTGGAGCCAGCAACTGGGTGTGGAGCCAGCAACTGGGTGTGGAGGCCGTGGCTGGGTGTGGAGGCATCAACTGGGTGTGGAGCCAGCAACTGGGTGTGGAGCCAGCAACTGGGTGTGGAGCCAGCAACTGGGTGTGGAGGCATCAACTGGGTGTGGAGGCATCAACTGGGTGTGGAGGCATCAACTGGGTGTGGAGGCCGTGGCTGGGTGTTGAGGCATCAACTGGGTGTGCAACTCGTTCTCACACAAGACCGCACATATATGACTTAATGCTTGAAGTCAATATGTTGAATATGAATTAGTAAATATGTGACATATTCCCAGTTACTTTTTTTTCCAAGGCCCAAACTCTTCCTCACGTACCAATTTACCTCTCACAGTACCCGTCCGTCAACCTAGATAGCAGAATAGTCGTGATTGGTTCAATTATAAGGAAAATTGTAGTTTTCAGGTCCCACATGGGTTGTGAAATTTACCTACTATTGTCCATGCCCTTAGAATATTACAGATCAGCTACTTCCTATTGAAGGCTCGTAGTTTTGTTTTGAGAAATATTAGTTGTTCTTAGTCAATTATAATAAGCACTAAAAATTATTACATAGAATAACAGTCCTTCACCAATCAATATTATATACCATAGTTTGTGCTTTATAAATCTTTAAAGGATGTTTCGTAGGAACGCTAATAGAAAACGATGTTACGTTGGAATGTCTATAGGATAAACTACTGCAAACAGGATGGTATTGTGTCTACTATATAGGATGGGTATACTGTCCACTACCACCTGTTAGGTGGGTAAGGGATCCAATACCACCCACAGGATGGGTATGAGGGTCACATCCACCCACAGGATGAATATGGGGATCACATCCACCTATAGGAAGGGTATGGGGTCCAATACCACCCACAGGATGAGTATGGCGTCCACTTCAACCCACAGGATGGGTATGGGGCTCCAACCACCCGTAGAATGGGTATGGGGCTCCAACCACCCATAGAATGGGTATGGGGTCCAATAACACCCACTGGATGTGTATGGCGTCCATTGCCGCGCGTCGAGCTCGAAAACCGCAGCATTCATCTCAGAACCATGCCTATTTCACGCAGATTCCTTAATAAACGTAAGAGTTTTATATGTCACAAGAAAGATAGAAATATAAGCTCCATTCTAAATACCTTACCATGAGCATATTTAAATTTAAAGCGAAGATACGTGTACTTTTATAATAGCCGAGCTCCGACCCCGGACAGATCGATCGACCGAGCAACTCTCTCTCAGAACAATGTTTATTTCACGTGAATTCGATAATAAACATGTATGTTTTATATGTCTCAAGAAAGGCAGACATATAAGTTTCACTTTAAACACTTTACCATAGACATATTTAAAGTTCTAATGAAGATACATGTATTTTTAAAATTACGGAGCTCCCACCCCGTACAGACTGAACGACAGAGCAACTCTCTCTCAGATCAATGTTTATTTCACGTAAATTCGTTAATAAACACAAATGTTTTATATGTCTTAAGCAAGATAGAAATAAAAGCTTTATTTTAAATACATTACAATAGACATATTTATAGCTCAAGTGAAGATACATATGTTTTTATAGTAGCGCTCAGTAGCTTGTCGGGCATGGAGTGCAGACGCCTACGCACTTGCCGATATATTGTATAATTAACAAAGATACGCTAATAAAGCCTAAAATCTTATATGCCTCCAGAAAGACCGAGATATGAACATTATTATGATTGCACCAAATGAAATATATCATGTTCGAGAACAAAGATATATCAATTTTAAATTAAGTTTCGACTCTTGCTCGGGCGAGAGAGAGATGGGGCGACTCTCGCCCCATCTATTGGAGATTCTGTCCACTAAAGACCCAAAGCTACACAAACTCTCCTAGCATTATTTAAGTAATGAAGTAATATGGTATATTTACTCACTATAATGTGGGTGCTGAATGCAGAACATGAGAAAACATATATTTACTCCAAACTAATGTAATTTCCTTAAGAAATAAGTAAATAAGTAGCATCAAAGGAATTCGACGGTCCAAGCGTCAATGTTGTGGAGCGACTTATCCAAGATATATCGTTGTTTGAAAAGTGTTTGTTGGCATATCCAGTTGTCGCACTTCTCTGCACAAATTATCACAAATTTAAATTATAATGTTAACAAGTAGAATACGTATTTTTAATAAAATCTAACATAACTAGTCAGAAAACATTTAACATTTATTAAAAAATATATGTTTGGAAGTTAAATCTACTTCATAGGACAATAGTTTTGTTATATATACTCGATATTCGTTGACATGCGTTCGCTACTTAAACTTCCATGTACTGTACTTATGTAAAATCTCCCATGTCTCTTCACTCATCTCACCGAACCCTACAGGCTCTGTGATATATTGTTTAATTAACTGAGATTCACAAATAAAGCTTATAATTGTATATGTTATCAACAAGGCAGAGCTTAGTTTAGTTCATTTATTATGCACCCCATACCCATCCTATGGGCGATAGTGGAGTGTTACAGAGGCACATAATGGGCTCAGGGACTGAGCCCCACAATTCATATAGCCAAGCAAGTTATAATCTTGATAAGCTAGTTGCAAAAGTCAATGCACATTGTCACATCAACAATGTGCTCGAGACCGACCAACCGACCGAGCCCCAATATAATGAATGTCAGCAGACACAGGGACTCAAGTATGAGTGGAGTATATGCTGTGGCGTTTACTGCATCACTTGCAAGTGGTGTAGATCCGGTGAACCTCATATGATGTGCAGAATATGAGACAACATCTTCAAGAGAACTTTAAAGGAAAGTGTCTCATCTCATTCCCTGCAGCTCAGACACTGAGAAGAAAACGAATCATCCGGTCATGCTCGATGGAAGTGTACTGCATTTGCAGGAAGCCAAATGATTTAAAGCTGATGGTATGCTGTGACCGTTACAATATTTGGCACCGTGGATCATGTGTAGGTGTTACAGAATGTAATGATGATTAGTGAATTTGTTTCTTGTGTGCTAGCAAGTTGTGAATTATAATTTTAAATACTTAATTAATACATTATTATTATTATTATTATTATTATTATTATTATTATTATTATTATTATTATTATTATTATTATAACCTTACCAAATGCTTTGCTGAATCAAATAATGTTATTACTTTCAATGTGTTACAATAGCATAATTAAGTGCTGCAAGTGTCAGGTCTTTTATATAGTCGGTATTTGTTATATTCTGTACTCTTTTTATGTTATTTAAATTTCAAATAGAAATTTAAATATGTAATAAATGTAAGTACACAATTGTGTAAAATAATAAATTTCACCCTGTTTAGGGTTTGCACAACACTGAATAGCAATGAACCAGTACTAACACAGTACTAGTTAGAAATTAATCCTACCTATCAAAGTAGCTAAATAGTTTAGGCTAGAGTTGTACATACCTTAGTACAATTCCAGCCTAAAAATATCCTACTTGTGGGTTGGCATAAAATACAATAAATGATGTGCGAATATTGCTATACATATAATGCTATTTTTTTGTTTTTTTTATAGTTTTTGATATATGCAATATACACTTGTAAAAAATACGTGCATAAAAAATTAAAATATATACAGTTAATGTTGGCTTTCTAGCCACAATTTTCTGTGAAGATTATTAGTATTGATTAATTTACTGGTCACATATGTCGTAGACTCTCATGACTGGTTTACATGAAATAGTCTGGCAAAAAATGTGGGTCGTGTTACCACCAAGAAGAATAATGCGTAAATGGTGTGACCTATTTAATGTGAATATTAACACAAGGTTAATAATTGTGAGCAATTGCTCTAGGAGATCTAGTTATCTCCATCTCTGTGTGAGGTATAGGACTATATGTATGGGCAATTAATTATAGAACATTAAAGCCAGATGTAGATATTAGCTTTAAACTGGTAAATAATAATGGGAAATAATGGGGTTAGGCTATAATACATGTGTGGTGATCTACTGACGGCCGTAAATAATAATGAACATTGAGCCTAATACCTGATAATATTACTTAATTAATAGTATACTATAATCAGGGTTAGTAATGGTTAGTTGAGTTATAATTAAATAAATAACTAATATAATGTTGTAAATAATAAAGAATACATAGCCTAATACTTGATAATATTACTTAATTAATATTATACTATAATCAGAGTTAGTAATGGTTAGTTGAGTTATAATTTATTATATAGGACCAGTAATATAACTTCATATACTGGACAATAAAATATAATGTAAATTTACACTAGTTCTTTAATAATAGTCTAGCTCTCTAGACTTTCTCGGTTCGAAGAACCAAATAGAAATAGGGTTTCTGAGAACCAACAATATTTAATAAACTGATTTATTCGGTTCTAAAAGGACCAAAGAGAATGTTGGTCTGAGAACCGGTATAGATTTTTATAATAATTCTGGTTCATCCAGTTTTAAAGGACTAAAAGGAATGTTGAGAAATCTGACTCTAGAATAATGAAAATAATTATAATAAAATTCGAAGGACCATTCTTAAACAAGAAAAACTTGAGAACCAGTGCCTATGGATCTCTTGATTAAATGTGAATAAAATCTAATACATCATAATGAAGGAACTGTAAAATTAAATGGAATATAGAACCCACTACAACAAACTTTGGGGGGGGAGTAAATAATGGGATGTTATTACATGTCACTAATAATAAGACGTTAATACACCTCCTACAATAAAATATTAAGATGTTAATGCACATCAGTTAAAGAAATATTGAGATGTTTATGCACATTGATTAATAAATCACATATATAAACAATATGCAGATTTATGAAATATTAAATCATATGAAATTCAATAATTAGTTAAATGTTATAATCCATCTACTTAGAAAACCATCAACAGCTTAGCTGTTTGTCGGGATAGTAGCATGCGCCACGTAAAGTTGTCTCAGAGGCTACCCTGGGAACACGTGATCGAGGTGGCGGCTTATTGTCCTTCTTAAAATAATAATAATAATAATTTATTTAGGAACAATACATACATAGTTGCAGAGTTACAAACAGTACAAACATTATGTTAGATTTAAAGTTAGAGATAGTACATACAATACCTAAAGCCACTAGTACGCATAGCATTTCTCGCTAGTAATACCCGAGCTGAAAGACAAACAGCATGTAAATACTATCTAGATAGTTATTATACCACACCTATTCTCGAAATTTAGTGTGGGGATGCAGTGAGAATGAGACTCACATGGTTGTTTTAGTGTACACACGTCTTGATGACAAAACGTCCTATCTAAAATATTAATTGTGGCAACAAAAATACTTATAGGAACGAATCAGCTTTGCCAGACGTAGTGCCCGTAAATGATGAAGCTGTCACATCTTCCTGTCGTCCGAAGGAGTACAGATGCGTGATTGCAAGACGATGAAAATGACAAGCTTCAGGACACTGATATTAATGGCATCTCTCTGCCCAGTCTCCCTCTCGACTTGCTCGCGCAAGTGCACAAGCATGTAATGTTAGAACTCTGTAAAAGCCTTATATGATTTGTTCAAATTCCTGAGATTACAGAGACAACGTTTATTATATTTTATTTTATTATATTACAAGGTTTAAGTTAAGATGTCTTATAGGACAACAAATAAGTTCTTGCTACGTAAATGAATTTTAATGAATCCGCGTTAAAATAGGCGAGAATATTAAGAGTAGATATTCGTTATTCAGGTATTTACTGGAACAGCTGGTTTTAGCTGTATAAATATTTATAGCAAATAATAATATAGATTAATCGATTATAAATCTATTATCAGTCAATAATTTATATTAATGAATGCTGAAGTAAAGTGAATTTAATACGATTCACATAAATGTAAATATTTTCCCCCTAGCTGGGTGAGCTGATCTAACATTTCGCCATAATTTCTAGGGAAAATGAGACATTAATATGTATTAATAAAATGAACTCAATATTACTAAACGATTGGTTAGTAGAGTTAGTGAAATATAATACATAGTATAAGAATAGTTTCTTAAAGTACTAAGTATTAGTAATTAAGAGTTGGAAATTTCCAACACCACCCTCCAAGTACCAAACACTCCCAGCCCTCGCACACACCAGATCCACCAGGTCCCCCATCCTAGGCCCTCCCATCCCGGACCCTCCCTGTTTCCCTGCGTAAGGGGAATCAACAGAGACTAAGGAAGGACAGAATAGAGTCAGTTTCAGGGTGATGTACTCGAACATAGATGGGACTACAAGCAAGGCAAGTGAACTAAGAGAAAGACCACAAGAAGTGAACCCAGATGTAATCGGACTCACAGAAACAAAACTCTCAGGAATTATAACGAATGTTGTGTTTCCTCAGGACTACACTGTAATAAGGAAAGAGAGGGAAGGAAGGGGAGGAGGCAGAGTAGCCCCTACTAATGAGAGAAGAATGGAGTTTCAAGGAGATGCATATCCCAGGCTGTGAGGAATTCAAAGGCTCCATAACAGGCACCATAACAATGGGAGGACCAAGAATAGTAGTAGCAGTGATATATAAACTTCCACCAAATGACAGAAAACCCAGGCAGGAGTACGATAATAACAACATGGCAGTTAACACTATAATTGAGAGGGCAGCCTCTGCTACCTGTAGAAATAGATCCCATCTGCTCATCATGGGGGACTTCAATCAAGGAAGGGTGGACTGGGAGAACAAGGAACCACATGGAGGTGAGGATACATGGAGAGCCAAACTATTGGAGGTGGCGACAAGAAACTTCTTAAGCCAGCATGTTAGGGAACCCACGAAAATGAGAGGAAACAATGAACAAGTGAAACTTAACCTAGTCTTCACTCTGAACGACTCCGACATAAGGGAAATCGGTTTCGAGACCTAAGTAGGAATGAGCGACCACAGTGTGCTGACTGTTAGGGACCCGAGTCCAGCGTTGTAGCATGGAGCAGTGACGACAACGCCATCTGTGAGTCAGCTCCCAAAACCCCCTCCAAATGGACGACGCCATCTAGTGAGGACGGGACATACCGGCCACAGGTGCTGGATTTCCGTCTTAATCAGCTCATAACATAGCCGCTGCTGACCTCTGGTGAGGTGGCGCTTAGACAGCAACGCCATCAATGGAGTGGATAGGTGGACGTTTGTGTCTAAGCCTGTAAGTGAGGTGCCCTAGAGCGTCCCCAGCACTAATGACGTGTCTGATTACAGAGTCGACCTGGGACTGCTGTATTGGACGATGGATCAGTCTACCCTAGGCAGCCAAGGTCTCTTCACGAGTTTGCTCTGCAGAAGCTGTGAGTCACCCCCGGACGAACTCTGCTGAGAGTGTTAGCCTGCCTGTGACGTGGCAGTATTAGGAATCGCCTTATCCGGGGCTGGCTGGTGGAAGAGACTAGCCACTGTGGTGCTGAGAGAGAAGAGTGATCAGCGGAATCAGACGAGGCTCCTGCCTAGGGCTCGCAACCCTAGTATCGGTCGTGGAGTGGCCTACACAGCGGAGCTGATCAGAACCTGCCAGCTACAGCCTGGATTGTGGTTGAAGGCCTCCACGACAGAGCACCCAGTGGGACTGTGATTTGGCTGGTCTGTGGGCAGGGTAGATTCGCCGAGAGAAGCCAAGAGGATTCATCGTGGGCCTCGGAGGAAGAAACCAGGGCTACTCAAAGTGCGCATCGTGGAGCATCCTGTGTCTTCAGAGGAAGACAACTCTGTATATTTTCGTGTAGTTATAAACCTCGTGTGATTGTTATAAATTTATATGGTGGTGGTGAAATAATATATGTAAATCAGAACATTTGTATCCCTCCCCCTTTAATTTAACTTGCGTTACGGAACACATCCCTTGAAAGCCTCTACTAGCTTGGGGCCGGATTCCCAAATTCTAATAACACCAGAAAAGAACCCGGTTACGCCCCAGTAGGGCCGTAACATAATTGGCATCCCCAGCGGGATCCGACCCCATGTCAAGTATGTTTGACAGGGGTGGTGATGAAGCGCAATCCCCTGTAAATAATTCCCCCTGTGTGTAATTATTAGGACGTTGTACGTCCTGTGCGGTGCTCGGTGTGATTACGTGCAATATTGTAGTGCGGTGCTCGGTGTGATTACGTGCAACAGTAGCAAGTGCGGTGCTAGGTGCGATAAAGTGCAATATTGGCGTAGTACAGTGTTCGGTGTGTTAAGTGCTAAAGTGAAGCGGTGTGTTAAGTGCTAGTGCTCCATCTAAGTGACAATGGCAGAAAAAGCGACTATCGACGATCTAGATGATGTTCAGGCCTTTCTGAACAAGGAGGACTGTCTTGCCAGATTGAAATATCTGGGGAAACCAGAACTTGTGCTAGTGAGTGCCTTTCTGGAGATCAAAATATGTGCAAGTGATTCCCATGTTGAGATCTTGTCAAAGGTTCACAAACACTTGAAGGCCGAGAAGAAACAGGAAAGCGAGGCATATAGTATAAAGGAAAGTGAGGAGATAGCTTCCACTGAAAAGGAAGGTAAGGGCAGTGATGTCGAAAGTGATGAGAGTGAACTGAATATAAGTTTACTTACTTTGAAAATGCGTGAACTAGAGATCCACCGTGAAATAGAATGGAAAAAGCTAGAAATCGCTAGAGAGAGAGAAGAGAAAGCGAGAGAGAGAGAAGATAAGAAATTAGAAATGGAAAGAGAGAGACTAGAAATGGAAAGAGAGAGACTAGAAAAAGAATTAGAGATGAGGCGTTTAGAACTAGAAAGAGAAGAAAAAAGAGAAGAACGAGAAAGAGAAAGAGAAGAGAAACAAGAGAGAGAAGAACGAGAAAGAGAAGAACGAGACAGGCAAGAACGACGAGACAGAGAGGAAAAAGAGAGACAACATGAGCTAGAAGTATTGCGATTAGGTGGTCGGAGGCAAACAACGGAGACAAGTATTTTCGATCCGGTAAGGAACATCAAAATGGTCCCGAAGTTCAACGAGAAGGAAGTTTCGAAGTTCTTCACGGCCTTCGAGAAAGTCGCAGCCTCTTTGGAGTGGCCAAAGGAGAATTGGGCCATCATGATACAGTCCGTTTTGACTGGGAAGGCCCAAGTCGCCTACTCCACGTTGTCCCTTGATGACTCCGGCGATTACGACAAGGTGAAGAAGGTAGTGCTCATGGCGTACCAATTGGTACCTGAGGCGTACAGGCAGAAGTTCAGGAACCTGAAAAAGACCTCGGAGTACACGTTCACCGAATTCGCGACCATCAAGGAGTGGCTTTTCCAAGAATGGTGTGCCTCTCGGAAGGTGGAGACCAAAGAAGACCTCGAGCAGCTCATACTGTTAGAGGACTTCAAAGACTGTCTGTCTGGAGATCTAAAGACGTACCTAGAAGAGCAGCAGGTGAGTGTGGCAGCCACCATGGCTGAGGAATACATCCTAACACATAGGTCTTCCACTAGGTATGTCCCTAAGAATTACCCGCGTCTGTTTGGCAAGCCTCGTCAAGACGAAGAAAGACCCGTCCCACAAAGCGCTGTGAAGACGCCCCCAAGTAGCCCTCGAAGGACGAGTCCTAGCAGTCCGAACCACCGTAGTCCGAGGAGGAATATGGTGTGTTGGACTTGTGGGCAGAAAGGGCATGTCGCTGCTATGTGCCGAGGCAGAAGAGGTAGCGGCCCACGTAGGGAGGTGATGTTGATGGGCTGTGTGACACCACCAGTAGGAAGCCAGTCTATGACTAGTCAGGAAGGACCAAGATTGTTTGCCCCTCACACTTCAGGCAGGTATGTATCGAGTGATCATACTGGTAGATCAGTAATAGTGCTCAGAGATAGTGGAGCAGCCCAGTCCCTGATCGTGAGAAACTCGTTACCCGAGGGAATGAGTATAGAAGGGAGACAAAAAGTTGTCCTGGTCGGGTTTCCTATGACACGGTACGTTGCCCCCTTAGTGCCGGAACATCTAGACTCGCCTTACTTCAGTGGCACATGTGCGTTGGCAGTAGTTGATACCTTGCCTATAGCTGGGATTGACGTGATACTAGCCAACGACTTGGTGACAGGTTGGGACTACAAACATCTCAAGGTTATGGACGAGTCAGCCGGAACAGCAAGGTCCGAGGTAACAGCTGGAAATGGTAATATCCAGGTACAGGCAGACGGACTACTTAACATGTTTAATCCTTCCTCTCGCCTACAGATTGACAGCATTCTAGCAGAGTCTCCTGATTCTTCTCCCGACAAGGAACATGAGGTTAAGGAGGCAGAAGCGACTGAGCAAGAAGAGAGGCCTCGTGTACAAGCACCCACGGATACCCAGGAGTCTGGAGTGAAGGCACCTGAGTACTTGCGGTATGGCAAGGTACAACGTTCATTGAACCGGCCAGAGATTCCCCAGACGTCAGAGGTATGTGAGGTATGTGCGAAGGATCTAGTGCCCTCTTCGGTCCAAACCAGGCTAATGGATATAGCCGGCTATGGACATTACAGGCTCATGAAACTTATCCCTCAGTTAGCCAAATGTTTCTTAGCAGTATTTTGTCTTCTTCTCGTGTGTGTTCTCAGTAAGGACCAGTGGACGACCCGACAGATGATGGCTCCCATAAACATCACGAAGAGATCCCAGGGATTAGAGACGTGCACTGTGCGTGTTGCAGTCAAAGAAGGGACCTGGAAGGCGATGGCAGATACAGGAGGTATGAGAAATGACATTATGAGTGACTGTTTCCGACAGGTTGACACCCCCCGCGTGATTGCTGAGCCTAGATGCAGCGTTATGCGGAACGTTGGTCGACCTGACGGTGGTAGAGCGAATACCATCTTCGTTATACAAGCAGCTCTGTTGGGACTAGGTGTGGGCCTAGTAAACGGTGGGGCTGTAAGTACTGTCTTAACAATTATTGCTGTCACTCTAAATAATCAGATTCCTGTATGCCAGGTTCCCGTCTCCCAGAAGGACTACCGCACCGGTACCAGAAATGCCATCTGTGACCAGCCATCAATGGTGCCACGACACAGGGAAGTGTCGATTCACCCCAGATCGCGTCGATACCGATCCTTACTCGAGGCACGTAAGATTATGCCCCTGCTTGACATCTCAGTGAAGATGTGGGAAGTCACATCAGGCAGGTCATTGCCTTCCATCTGCAAGTTTCCTTTATGCCAGAGTTGCCCATTAGGACTGTTTTGCGGACAAGACATCCTCACCACTCCAGTTCATAGTGTACGTGAGTCCGTTTGGAATTGTAACCACGTATTAATTTGGTTTGTCTTCTCTTTTATAGAAACCCAAACCAAATTCCTTTTGGTGAGGAGGTGTTACGGACCCGAGTCCAGCGTCGTAGCACGGAGCAGTGACGACAACGCCATCTGTGAGTCAGCTCCCGAAACCCCCTCCAAATGGACGACGCCATCTAGTGAGGACGGGATATACCGGCCACAGGTGCTGGATTCCCGTCTTAATCAGCTCATAACATAGCCGCTGCTGACCTCTGGTGAGGTGGTGCTTAGACAGCAACGCCATCTATGGAGTGGATAGGTGGACGTTTGTGTCTAAGCCTGTAAGTGAGGTGCCCTAGAACGTCCCCAGCACTAATGATGTGTCTGATTACAGAGTCGACCTGGCACTGCTGTATTGGATGATGGATCAGTCTACCCAAGGCAGCCAAGGTCTCTTCACGAGTTTGCTCTGCAGAAGCTGTGAGTCACCCCCGGACGAACTCTGCTGAGTGTTAGCCTGCCTGTGACGTGGCAGTATTAGGAATCGCCTTATCCGGGGCTGGCTGGTGGAAGAGACTAGCCACTGTGGTGCTGAGAGAGGAGAGTGATCAGTGGAATCACACAAGGCTCCTGCCTAGGGCTCGCAACCCTAGTATCGGTCGTGAAGTGGCCTTCACAGCGGAGCTGATCGGAACCTGCCAGCTACAGGCTGGAGTGTGGTTGAAGGCCTCCACGATGGAGCACCCAGTGGGACTGTGATTTGGCTGGTCTGTGGCCAGGGTAGATTCGCCGAGAGAAGCCAAGAGGATTCATTGTGGGCCACGGAGGAAGGAACCAGGGCTACTCAAAGTGCGCATCGTGGAGCATCCTGTGTCTTCAGAGGAAGACAACTCTGTATATTTTCGTGTAGTTATAAACCCCGTGTGATTGTTATATATTTATATGGTGGTGGTGAAATAATATATGTAAATCAGAACATTTGTATCCCTCCCCCTTTAATTTAACTTTCGTTACGGAACACATCCCTTGAAAGCCTCTACTAGCTTGGGGCCGGATTCATAAATTCTAATAACACCAGAAAAGAACCCGGTTACGCCCCAGTAGGGCCGTAACACTGACGTTTGCGTATGTGGTTGAAAAAGGATTAATTAACTGGAGGAAGGGAACTGAAAACAAAAGGCTGGCATTCTGAAAGGGAAACTATGAGGAGATGAGAAAATTCCTAACTGATATAACATGGGAATCAGAGCTCAGGGGAAAGACGGCCCAAGACATGATGGACTACATCACACAGACGTGTAAGGAGGCAGCAGACAAGTCTGTCCCAGTCCAAAAGGAAAACAATGAAATGAAAATGAGAAACCCATGGTTTAATCAGAGATGTAGGCTAGCTAAGCAGAAAAGTAAAAAGGCGTGGAGAAACAATTAAAATAACAGGACACCTGAAGGCAGAGAAAAATACCAGAGTGCCAGGAATGAATATGTCAGATTGAAAAAAAGAGGCAGAGAGGCAATATGAAAACGACATCCCGAGCAAGGCAGACTCAGCCTAAATTGCTGCACAGCCACGTCAGGAAAAAAATAACAGTAAAGGATCAGGTAATGAAATTGAGGGTACAGGTAGACAGACGCTCTACAAACGACAAGGATGTGTATGATGAACTGAATAAGAAATTCCAGGAGGTCTTCACATTAGAGCAAGGAGAAGCTCCAGAGATAAGAGAGGGAATAGATAGCCAGGAACCACTAGAAGCGTTTGAGATTATCAAAGGGGATGTAACGAAGCTTTGACAAGAGTTGGATGTGACAAAGGCTATAGGCCTAGATGGAATCTTCCCTTAGATATTAAAGGAAGGAGCAGAAGCACCACTGTGCCTCTCACTCTCCATAATGTATAACAAATCACTGGTAACAGGGGAACTGCCAAAATTTTGGAAGACAGCTAATGTAGTCCCGATAAACAAGAAGGGGGATAGATAGGAGGTACTGAACTATAGGCTCGTGTCCCTAACTTGCATACCGTGCAAGTTGATGGAGAAGATTGTGCGAAAAAAGCTAGTGGATCATCTGGATTGAAGGAACTTTGTGACACAGCATCAACATGGGTTCAGGGATGGCAAGTCCTGCCTCGTAGGATTAATTGAATTCTATGACGAGGCAACAAAAATCAGGCAAGAAAGGGAGGGGTGGGCAGACTGCATATTTTTGAATTGCCAAAGCCCTTTGCCATAATACCACACAATAGGCTAGTGAAAAAGCTGGAGATGCAGGCAGGAGTGAAAGGGAAGGTACTCCAATGGATAAGGGAATACCTAAGTAACAGATGACAGCGAGTCACTGTGAAGGGTGAGGTCTCAGATTGGCGAAACGTCACGAGTGGAGTGGTTCAGTCCTTGGCCGTATACTGTTTCTGATATATGTAAATGATCTCCCAGAAGGTATAGAATCGTTCCTCTCTTATTGTTTGCTGACGATGCAAAAATTATGAGGAGGATTAAAACAGAGGAAGATAGTAGGAGGCTACAAGATGACCTAGACAGACTGAATGAATGGTCCAACAAATGGCTACTAAAGTTCAACCCGAGTAAATGCAAGGTAATGAAACTAAGCGGTGGAAATAAGAGGCCAGACACAGGATACAGAATAGGAGATGATATACTTCATAAAACGGACAGAGAGAAAGATCTAGGAGTTTATATCACACCAAACCTGTCTCCTGAAGCACAGATGTAAAATAATTACATCTGCGGCATCAGCGAGGCTGGCTAACATCAGAACTGACTTCAGGAACCTGGGTAAGGAATCATTCAGAACCTTGTATACAGCATATGTAAGACCAATCCTGGAGTATGTGGCCCCAGCATGGAGCCCGTACCTTGTGACTCACTAGACGAAGCTGGAAAAAGTTCAGAGGTATGGCACTAGACTAGTCCTAGAACTAAGAGGCATGAGTTACGAGGAAAGGCTGCGTGAAATGCAACTCACGACACTGGAAGACAGAAGAGTAAGAGGAGACATGATCACTACCTACAAAATTCTCAGAGGAATTGACAAGGAAGATAAGGATAAACTGTTTAACATGGGAGGTATACGAAGAAGGGGACACAGGTGAAGACTGAGTACCCAAATGAGCCACAGAGACGTCAGAAAGAACTTTTTCAGTGTCAGAGTAGTTAACAGATGGAATGCATTATACAGTGATGTGGTGGAGGCTGTCTACATACACAGTTTCAAATGTAGATATGATAGAGCCCAGTAGGCCCAGGAATCTGTACATCAGTTGATTGACGGTTGAGAAGCGGGACCAAAGAGCCAGAACTCAGCTCCCGCAAGCACAACTAGGTGAGTTCAACTAGCTGAGTACACACAAACACACACACACACGCAGAAGCAAAGAACAAAGAGCCAGAGCTCAACCCCTGTGTCATAATCTCACCTGCTCTATTCTCTTTACTCACCTAACACCCCAACTTAACACTGCTGGCAAGCTCACTGTGACCTTCACTGAACTACCAGCTAATATTAAATTTGAAATATTGAATCAGGGGGGAGCAACATATGAAGGGTTTATACATTTTTTAATAATGAATAAAAACTTAAATGTACTCTGCCACCTCCTTCCTGATACCTGAATGTGTCTGGATTACTGATCTCCCAGGAAGGACAGAAATCAATAATCATGAACTCGGATAAGTTATTTACTGGGAATATAGGAATCTTGGTAATAAGATTGCCTAATTAATAATAAGATAATAATAAGATCTTGGTAATAAGATTCTTGGGGATTAATTATATCGAAATCTTTACTTTACTTATTGAGGATTCAAAGGCAACTCTAATATCCATGAAATGAAGGAGAACACAGGGGGATGTCTAGTACAACACATAAACACGACATATAAAAAGGACTCATCATTAATAAAAACAAGGGGGAACAGATAACTAAACCACAAAATACATTGATACTCACTTTATTTAATAATTTATACGTTTATTTAAATCAAATTTAAATATATTCTACTTTAAATATATATCCCTAAGAGGCAATATAACCGAAGTGCAATTACTTTGATGTACCAAAACTCAGACAAACATTACCTTACTCCTGCAAAACCAGCCACAGATGTAGAGTGGCTGCCCTCCAGGTCACTTGACCTGTACCCAAGTTCCACACTGACTAATATTTTTTTAATGATGAAACAAGTTTACCAGTGGAAACAAGTTCCACCCACTCTAAGTTCCTTAGGCCCAACTAAGCCCCGCCTTTCAAAGACTAGAGCCTATGAATTCAAACCAAAACTGGGTGCTCTGGAGGCTTGGCCAATGGTTGTCAGGCACTACCCTGAGACACTCCGCCTCTTGAGTCTTAGGCCAAAGAGTGCCATGAACCTAACCCCGCCTCCTAGGCCTCCCTGGCTTTCAACCAATCAACTCCAGGTTAGGCTTGTCCATAAAAGGTCTGTTTCTCTTGACAGAAATCTCATGTAACTGGAAGAGCGGTACAACCAAGCTCGTGGGAACAAGCTGCTCTGGCCAGCCACCTCAAACGAAATTGAAGAACTACGGCTTTATGGCACTGAGTTTTACTGCCCTCAAATTTGTCAATGGCTATAACAAAGACAGGGGAAAGAGGGGAAACGATTGGGGGGACGGCTGAAGGGACTGGAGAGGATTGGAAGAAGGAGACATATGGCCTGCAATGGATGGATAGTGTTCCTTGCCTACCGACACTTGATGAGTGTCATGACCAGTGAGGCCGGCTCGACAACATGGGAGGGGAAAGGGAAAAGAGCAATGAGGCAACGTAGGGATGGGGGGGAAATGAACAAGCAAGGGGAAGGGGAGAAAGGGGAGAGGGGAAAAGCAATGGCTTGAGCACAGATCATTACACCCGCAAGCACAACTTGTGTAAGTACACAGGAGCAACCAACACTACTCCCCACATAAAGAGTATGTCATACACCCCATGATGTATACCTGAAAGGTATCTCACTACCTTCTGTCAGTCGAGAGGAAAATATGAAATGACAAACAAATAAACCAATGCAAATTTTAAGTTATGACAGAGCTTGAACTGTTTACCCGACTGCAAAAAATATTGATATTACATATAAAAAATATATATATGTAGTTTTTAAGAGCTCTGAATAATATACATTCTAGCCCTATGCCTGTGAGATTGTAACCTGTGGGAATATAGCACTAATACAAGTGACCTCAGTCAGAAAGGGCTGCACTGACAACAAACAAATGCTGTAATAACAGCTTATTACTTTAGGACTGCACAGGTGGCGTAGAGCTGCCACCAGAGTCCAAATCCTTGGCACTCTATGAACTACTGGCTCATGTGCTTACGTAATTGTTGAAGGCAGTTGTCAGAGTAGCTACTCGGTTCTCACACCAGTGATTTTTTGGTATGTGTGGCTATGAAATTAGATCGAGTCCAAGTATCCAGAGCAACACAAAGTGTCACTTTCGAGCGTATGGCAAAGTTAATAAATGGGGACGAGGGTCTCAGGAGGTGTGAACGGAAAGGTTTTTGTAGTTCCAACAATAACACTTTATTCATAAAAACTTATTAATAACAATATAAGGCAACTATAGTTTAACGTTGCGTTAAAGTCCGTAGTGGCGCTGTCAACACTATACAGGCCGGAATAATCAACCTTCTAGTACAGACCGCTCTTGGTTCCAATATTAACTACACTGAAACAGTGGGCGACCACTCAGACGCAAGTAGCAGTTCGTGACAACTGCGGCAAAACAATATAATAACAGCAACAGACAGACCTGTCACAGAGACAGTCCTTCGTGCAACACTCAGTTAATTACGTTAAGGCTTGTCTCTCAGTATGACAGTCAAATCAATCAATTACGTTACAACACTATGATTGACAGATGATAATTGATCTAATCAATTTCAATCAAACAAGTCACAACACTTTTACGTTAATTAGTAAATCCATTTACGTTAATCTGTCTCCAGGACAGTCAAACCAAAACAAGGTAAATTACGTAAATTACACTCTGTCAACAGAGACAGTCAAGCAACCACACTAGACTTAATGAAGTCAGTCAACAAACACCGGGTAATTAGCAATCCCTGAGTAACCGCTCTAAGTCCTGTCAAACTTGACAGACAAATTAACTCACGAAGAATTACGTTAATTTTTTTCCCTTTATTGATAAAGTACATTAAATACACATAAAAACAGCTAGGCAAAACAGCACAAGCAGTGATCCATAAAGCACAAACAAAACATGAGAACAACAGAGTAAGGAAATATAAAACTTAAAAACAGACAAACATACAACAGGAAACATGAAAAAGATACAGAAATGATATGGTACAAAATAAATGCAAATCAAATTACACAAGACAGCCTGAAGGGCCACACAAGCAGGATTAAAAGCCAAGACAAACAGGAAGTCATTACCGGAACACGCAGGGACCGGGAAAGAACATAAAGAAATGATCCCCATACATGCAAAACAAAAGCAAAACAAAACAAACACAGTAACACGCAGGAACCGGCAAACACACACACACACACAAACAGCCCTAGGAACAACACAAGCAACAGAACACAAGAAACACACAGCACAACAACAAAAATGCACACAGAACACACACACAAGCACACTACCCAACACGGCGAAACCGAACACAAAGACAAAACAAACATAGAACCGCAGACACAGTAACAAAATCACAGACATGGCGTATACAATCAAACACAGGCACTATCGATACTTGTCTGGAAACTCCTGTACCAGGAAGAGCAAGCAGTACGCCTCCCAAAGTCAGCTGGATGTCTTCAGACACCGGTCTACCAGGAGATGCACAAAGCCGAGGCATCCATCATCCTAAGGTGCACACAGAAATAACATCACATGAGACCAGAAGACATGGCAGGATGTGCAGAATACCCCCGTTGAAAAGCAGAGGTGCAACAGGTACTCTGAGAGAGAACTCTATCAACATCAGAGAGCCGAGACTGTTCAAGACGCTTCCACTACACATTAGAGGCATAACTGGCAGACCCCTCACAGTGTTCAAGAGAGAACTGGATAAGCACCTCCAAAGGATCCCTGATCAACCGGGCTGTGACTCATACGTCAGGCTGCGAGCAGCCGCGTCCAACAGCCTGGTTGATCAGTCCAGGAACCAGGAGGCCTGGTCGACGACCAGGCTGCGTGGGCGCTGAGCCCCAGAAGCACCTCAAGGTAACCTCAAGGTAAGGTAAGGTAACCATCAACACACACCACCGTTTCATGGTAGTCAGGTTTTCACATACTCCTTATTACTATACTCAATGGAAACCGTTTGTCTTCATTCAGTTACTTCAGTATTCCACTTACTTTAATGTAGAACTTTGGTGCATGTCTAAAATTTAATTATGGAAAGCTAAGAATCAAGAATTCGGGTTCGATCCTGGGGCGCCGGCGAGAAACAATGGGCAGAGTTTCTTTCACCCTGATGCTCCTGTTACCTAGCAGTAAATAGCCATCTGGGAGTTAGTCAGCTGTCCCGCGCTGCTTCCTGGGGGTGGAGGCCTGGTCGAGGACCGGGCAGCGGGAACACTAAGCCCCGAAATCATCTCAAGATAACCTCAAGATAAGATCCAATCAGGTACCCAATAAATAAACCCCTTTAACCTTGGTACCCATATAGTCGACGAGCACCACGGGCCCGTACGCACCCTGTCGTCCCAAACCGGTGTGCAGCTGGACTGTACACTCAAAAGGCATCCCATACACTGCCACATACGTCGTGACTCCACAACGGTCTGAGAGGGTCACCGACCCACCATCTCCAGGAAGATCGAATGAGCGCCCATCATAGCACGTGACGAGATCTTGATAAATCGCCAAGGAACCGAACTTGACAATCGCCCGCAGTCCGGCAAGCAGCTACACACCACACACAAACTCCACTGGGACACGTAGCATATCAATTATCATCACCTCCACAGCATGGTAGGAAGCAATCCCAGAGAACTTCAGGCCAATGGAGGCTTGCCTGGTGACAGGGGGCACAGGCCCCCATGATTGTAGACCGTCACAGCCCCAGGGGCCCCTCAACAAAAACACGGGACACAAGCCACGTCAGCAGCGACACCCAGCGACTCACTCCTCGCCGGGCTAACAACTCAATTATGTTAACACTAGTCGATCACTGAGACCACTTGACAAACACTGGTTAGTCAACACGATTGCTAATCACCTCGCACTACCATTGATGACAATTAATTCCATTAATTCCATAACACTGACTTCACCATAATGATCACAATTCAACACAACACCGGGTCACGTAGACCAACACAAATACAGTAGAAAAATACAATGCTTAACCACAGCACTGAACAACACAACACAACAGTCACAAAATGTATTATAATGTCAGTGATAGCACAATTATAATAAAGTAAGTACTCTCTTACTTTTATTACTGCTTGTCTTCTGGAACGAATGAAAAGAAAGACAACACGGAGTGATGATATAATTAAACCACACTAACAATCCAACACAAATAATATAAAACACACAAATACTAAATGTGTACAAAGTGTAAGATAACAATCACACTCAGGTCTGGTTACAGTTATCACACAGATTAGCCTACTACTCTTATCGTGCTTTCCTCGGTTGTGGAACCTCTTCCCGTGACGGGTTATGAAGAACAGCAGACTGGTCAGCTGACTTAATTCAGCACAAGGAAACAATGCACTTCAGAGGAATGATACAATAATTAACTAAATGGAGTACTCACTTTGATTATACCGATATCCTTCCACAATCCACATTACATTCACACTTACTATGATTCCACTGTTGACTGAAGATCGAACACTACACAGGCAGCCCGGGTGCATCATACTCTGGACCGCAGGAGGTAAGGTGAGGTGGGAATGGCACACAGCGAGGCACAGGACCACAAAGAGAGGAATGGTCTGCCTCCCAGGATACTGGAGAAGACGGGTGCATTTGGGGCACACACCGGAGAGAATTTCAGTAGCGTGCTTTGGTGAAGGCACACTGGTATAACACTGATGGAACGAGATGGACACCACGTGATAAGCACACGGGGTGGACAGCACAATAAACGAAATAAACAGAGTCCACACAGTCCACTATTTTTTTTACATTTTTACTCAAACACTTGGAACCATATTCCTAGATTTCCTTTACACAGTTTACTTAGCGATATGGCGATGGGTCGCTCTTATTTACGCCGATGATCACGGATATATCTGCTACAGTCCTGGTGCACTGGCAGCGAACACATGTGGCGTGGAGTACACGTCCTTGTATCTTCGAATAAATATAACTATATGCACCCAGCCGGTACCGGATTCTGTGACAGTAACGCTTAGACTGAATTGATATACTTGAGCTTGCTGATTAAAACAGGATACCACGTCCACACAGCTCAGCTACACCCATCAGAATGCCTTCCCCTGGGCAGGAAGGTACCCGCGACGTTCCCTTTGTCTTTTGAGACAGCCAATCAGGTTGCAGCATCTTAGAGACCCATGATGCCTCCACCAATGAGAACCACCAGCCGGTGACGCTCACCCACACCAGCCAGGGAAACTGTTAGGACAACGTCTGGCTTTCCTCCCTGTATCTGGGCAGCCAGGAACTAAAAATCATGCTAATGCTGTAACTATTTACTCAGTAATGCTACAACGACAATCGCGAGTTTTCTGGACAGCTGAGGATGTTTGCATTTCAAAGACACCCAATTCCAACCTTCTAGCTGCTACATTAAGAAAGTTATATTTTCGTGCACTCTTTGTTGGAAATTTCCAACAATTTTTTCATCCCTAATACAATAGGATGTATTTCCTGTATTAGGCTTCATACTCATTTGATACTCATTTACTAATCCTTAGTACAATGGGATGTATTTCTTGTACTAAGCGTAATAATTAACTAACACTACTAATACGTAGTTTAGTATCATAGAATTCATTGCATTAGGTTGTGGAACATCATGTAATTTCTCCTAGAATTGTGAAGTGTTGCGTCAGCCACTCGCGGAGAATAAATTTCCACATATCTGTAGATCTAATAGAAGTTCAACCATTTACTTTCCTTTATTAGGAATAATTATTTAGTAATAGGTTTACTTTATTTAGTATACAACAGTTTACTGGAATTCCTTTACCCAGCTTGATCGCTGCTCTAGTAAATAATATAATCTAAAATCATTTCAACCTCCAAACGAGTCTTGTTTTATTTGTGCAGTCTACATTAACTGATCTGCACTGTGAGAATGAAACATCACCACATAAAATATTTAATTGAACTATCAATAGTATTCATAAACGCTTCCTTCCCTATTTATCTTTAATTAATAAATAAATATAATTTATGCTCGAGCCCCCACTACGAGCTAATGCGCATGCGCGACTTTCGGGAAGGAAGCTGAGAGGACTCTCGCCATATTAGATCAAGTGGCAGTATGGTGTTCGAAGCGGTCACTTTATACCAGACAATTCTACAAGCATCCGTACAACAGTGGGCTTTAGATTGAGGACGCAGCTTACCAGAATCACGGCCACCAGTTTGGCAGACATTTTTACCTCATTTGTTCTATTTAACGAGCTCTTAAATATGTTCATGTAGGTGCCATGTCGTGACGCTGCAGGCGATATAAATAACCCCATGTAAGTGCAGCTCCTTCCCCTCCAAATATTTAGATATTACATTTATGTGTGTGAATACTAGTTCGGAGTGGAAATTAAGGAATTTCATTATTGCAGCATGGTGCAACACCCCTGAGGAAGCGTATGACCGCCACACACTCATGTGTTCCAAGTATTGCTATCTCAAGCTGTTTCCAGACTGTTGTACAGTGGACTACATCTACGTCCCTCTGTCACAGCTGAGATTTAATCAGTTTTCATTGTAGATAGTACTTTATTATTTAGAGTCCATATACACTATATTGCATTGATTAATTATTCATCTTTATTTTGCAGTAGTATTTCTTGTATTACATATTTTTCTCATTATCTATGTGTGTGCATATTATCATTATTATTACATATTATATGTTACACATAGACTAATCTTATAGAAGACCCCCCCCCCAAAAAAAAAAAATGTGTAATGAGAGGCTGGCTCTAGAATGTATAGAATTTACAGTCATTGCTTAATAGAATTTATTCACATGTAATCATAGATCCATAAGTCACTGGTTCTCTCATTTAATAACGTATTATGGTCCTTCGAGCTATCTTAGAATTAATCATTATCTTGCATTCATAAAAGTATACATTTTATTAGTATTAAACTAGAGCCAGATTTCCCCACACTCCTGTGCACTCTATGAAATTTCCTGAAAGCAAAATGGCAATCTGCTTCTTTTATCAATCATGTGTAAGCTAGCCAGGCAACTTCTGACAATGTCACAAGCTAATATATGACAGTGGTAGTTAACTCAAATACACACATATTATTCTTAATTTAAATAACTTGAAGAAGTAAGAATATGTGGTGCACTGACATGCATGTGAATGTTGACAGTCCACGCATGACCCGCCAACCACCACAACCCGCACCTGAGTTCTTGTTAACCCAGCGTGATGTGCGGGCCCCGAGTGTAGCTGCTGACGTGGCTTGTTGCCGTGTTGTCCTGCGGGGTCCCTGGGGCTGTGACGGTCTGCAGAATGGGAAGGCCTGTGCCTCCTGTTGCCAGGCAGGACTTTATTGGCCTGGAGTTTTACAGGAAAGCTTCCTACCAGGCAGTGGAGGTGGTGTTACTCAAAACATGTTACATGTTCCTGTGGAGACTATGTGTGGGTTGCAGCTGCTTGCTGGGAGGCGGGTGATAATAAAGTTCGGCTCCTCAGAGATTTACTGTGATCTAATCACGTGCTATGATGGGCGCTCTTTCACTCTTCCTGGTGATGGTGGATCAGTGACTTTCTCTGTTAGCTGTGGTACGACGATGTATGTGGTGGTGCATGGGACGCCCCTCGAGTTCCCTGAGGACCTTCTACGTCGGTAATTTGCCCGTTTTCGGCGGGTCCTTCATGTGAGGATGAACGCCGTCCCCACCAGGAGATGGAAGGGGGTCCCGTGTGGGACCCACACTCTCGCCATGCGCCTCAGGGATCCTATACCGTCCTCCATCATGCTGTTGGCGTTTCCTATTCATGTGTTTCACGTGGGCCAGCCCCGGACATGTTTCAGGTATTGCCTACAGGGGCCACCAGGCTGTTGGGTGTGAAGAGTGCCGGGTCAACCCTATTAACCTCTTTCAGGAAGAGGATTTTACCCCATTGTCGGCCCCGGACTTGAATCCAAGTGCTGGGATGTATGTTGCTTCCCTGCAAGTGGATGCCTCGGTGTTGAATCCTGCGGTTTGCCTGGGTGCGGATATGGGTGGTGGTGTAGGTTGACATGGAGGTTGGGGCAGCCCCGCCCCCACTCCCGGCTTCCCCACCTGAGCCATCCCTGACCCTGACAACCCAGGCTGCCCCGACTCGGCCACCCCTGCCTATTCCATCCCCGGATACGGTGTTTCCTGTCCCTCCGGAAGTCTGCGAGCGGCTGTCTCCTGCGGTGTGTGGTGTGGGAACCGACCTGTGAGATTTATATTTATTTAATTTATATGAATTTATATTTACGTTAATTTGTATACTTCGATACCAATTTGTATGATGTTAAGTGGACTGTATTTCTGCAATAATCTCATAATCTCACAAATCGATCCTCTACACATTAGGGGGGTTTATATTATTGAATTTTTTTATTAAATATGACCGAAAAAGTAAGATTAATAATTCTAACACGAATTTTCTCAATCTTTCGTACATTATGCTTCACTGTTGGAGGTAAATCAAAAATCACTTCTCCAAAATTCATTTTTATTTCTAGTCTGACGCGACACGGGCGCGTTTCGTAAAACTTATTACATTTTCAAAGACTTCACAAATACACAACTGATTAGAACTTGCGTTTCCCTGATTTTATATCTACATTTGAGTGAGGTGGGAAGGGTGATGTGGCATTACATTTGAGTAAGGTGGGAAGGATGATGTGGCATTAGAGGATATTAATAGGGTATTAAAAGTATCAACACAAGACAGAACACGAAACAATGGATATTGAATAGAAGTGTTTGTAGAAAGCCTATTGGTCCATATTTCTTGATGCTTCTATATTGGAGCGGAGTCTTGAGGTGGGTAGAATATAGTTGTGCAATAATTGGCTGTTGATTGCTGGTGTTGACTTCTTGATGTGTAGTGCCTCGCAAACGTCTAGCCGCCTGCTATCGCTGTATCTATCGATGATTTCTGTGTTGTTTACTAGGATTTCTCTGGCGATGGTTTGGTTATGGGAAGAGATTATATGTTCCTTAATGGAGCCCTGTTGTTTATGCATCGTTAAACGCCTAGAAAGAGATGTTGTTGTCTTGCCTATATACTGGGTTTTTTGGAGCTTACAGTCCCCAAGTGGGCATTTGAAGGCATAGACGACGTTAGTCTCTTTTAAAGCGTTCTGTTTCGTGTCTGGAGAGTTTCTCATGAGTAGGCTGGCCGTTTTTCTGGTTTTATAGTAAATCGTCAGTTGTATCCTCTGATTTTTGTCTGTAGGGATAACGTTTCTATTAACAATATCTTTCAGGACCCTTTCCTCTGTTTTATGAGCTGTGGAAAAGAAGTTCCTGTAAAATAGTCTAATAGGGGGTATAGGTGTTGTGTTAGTTGTCTCTTCGGAGGTTGCATGGCTTTTCACTTTCCTTCTTATGATGTCTTCGATGAAACCATTGGAGAAGCCGTTATTGACTAGAACCTGCCTTACCCTACAGAGTTCTTCGTCGACTTGCTTCCATTCTGAGCTGTGGCTGAGAGCACGGTCGACGTATGCGTTAACAACACTCCTCTTGTACCTGTCAGGGCAGTCGCTGTTGGCATTTAGGCACATTCCTATGTTTGTTTCCTTTGTGTAGACTGCAGTGTGGAAACCTCCGCCCTTTTCCATGACTGTTACATCTAGAAAAGGCAGCTTCCCATCCTTTTCCGTCTCGTAAGTGAAACGCAGCACGGAACTCTGCTCAAATGCCTCCTTCAGCTCCTGCAGATGTCTGACATCAGGTACCTGTGTAAAAATGTCGTCAACATACCTGCAGTATATGGCCGGTTTCAAGTTCATGTCGACTAAGACTTTTTGCTCGATGGTACCCATGTAGAAGTTTGCAAACAGGACACCTAGGGGAGAACCCATAGCGACCCCATCTACTTGCTTATACATGTGCCCATCCGGGCTCAAGAAGGGTGCCTCTTTAGTACAAGCTTGGAGTAGTTTCCTCAGAATACTTTCTGGCATGTCAAGAGGAGTACAGGCTGGATCACGATACACTCTGTCGGCTATCATTCCGATTGTCTCGTCCACAGGTACGTTGGTAAACAGCGATTCTACGTCCAACGAGGCTCTTATCCCTGTGGCCCGTGCGCCCCGCAGTAAGTCCACAAATTCCTTTGGAGACTTCAGGCTGAAGGCGCAAGGAACATAAGGAGTCAGCAGGCCGTTGAGTCGCTTCGCCAATCTGTACGTGGGTGTGGGTATCTGGCTAATGATTGGCCGAAGTGGGTTTCCAGGCTTGTGCGTCTTGACATTTCCATACGCATATCCAGGTTTATATTCCCCAATGATCTTTGGCAGGTGGAGTTCGGATTTCTTGGCGTTCACAGTTTCGATCAGTTTGTTGACCTTTGCTTTTAATTCGGCTGTAGTGTCCTTCGTTACCCTTTGGAACTTAGTTTGGTCAGAGAGTATGATGTTCATTTTCGCCAGATATTCGTCTTTTTTAAGAATGACATATATTGGCGACTTGTCACCTCTCCTGACAACTATCTCCTTGTTCTCACGAAGGCTTTTAGCTGCCGCTCTAAGCTCGGGGGACAGTATGGTGCTTCTGTAGTTGCCTCGATTCTTTCCTCCTTCTGCAATAAGTTCTGCTTGTAAGGTATCTTTGGTAGTGACCTTCTTTTGTGTCTCGAGGTCGAATATGTCGTCCAACAGAATTTCCAACTCCACTTTCCGGGCCATTTCACTCGGTCTGGACATAACATGACAGTTTATGCCCAGATTTAGGAGAGTGACTTGGTCCTCAGTGAGGCTAATTCCTGCAAGGTTCAGGAAGCCATCTCTTGGTCGTGGAATTGCCATAGGTCCTCCATATAATGTTGTTAGTTTCTTGATAATCCTTCTTTCAGTGCTGAGGTGATGTTGGTCTGTGAGGATGTCGAGGTGTTGTTCAATGCGGGTACGGATACTATGGTCGATGTTGCTATTTCTCCACTCGTTTGTAGCATGAAGTAGTTGCGTTTTTTTGTCTTTGATTTCATTCTCTGCCTTGTATATCTGATCACGAATCAGATCCTGGCGATATTTTATCGTGAAGGCTTGATTCCTTGCTGCTGGGTCGTGCACTTTAACATTAGTATATTTTGGTAGCAGTCTTTCCTGTAGACATATTTTATTAAATATGACCGAAAAAGTAAGATTAATAATTCTAACACGAATTTTCTCAATCTTTCGTACATTATGCTTCACTGTTGGAGGTAAATCATATTAAGGAACATATAATCTCTTCCCATAACCAAACCATCGCCAGAGAAATCCTAGTAAACAACACAGAAATCATCGATAGATACAGCGATAGCAGGCGGCTAGACGTTTGCGAGGCACTACACATCAAGAAGTCAACACCAGCAATCAACAGCCAATTATTGCACAACTATATTCTACCCACCTCAAGACTCCGCTCCAATATAGAAGCATCAAGAAATATGGACCAATAGGCTTTCTACAAACACTTCTATTCAATATCCATTGTTTCGTGTTCTGTCTTGTGTTGATACTTTTAATACCCTATTAATATCCTCTAATGCCACATCATCCTTCCCACCTTACTCAAATGTAATGCCACATCACCCTTCCCACCTCACTCAAATGTAGATATAAAATCAGGGAAACGCAAGTTCTAATCAGTTGTGTATTTGTGAAGTCTTTGAAAATGTAATAAGTTTTACGAAACGCGCCCGTGTCGCGTCAGACTAGAAATAAAAATGAATTTTGGAGAAGTGATTTTTGATTTACCTCCAACAGTGAAGCATAATGTACGAAAGATTGAGAAAATTCGTGTTAGAATTATTAATCTTACTTTTTCGGTCATATTTAATAAAATATGTCTACAGGAAAGACTGCTACCAAAATATACTAATTATTGAATTTATATATATGCAGCCAATCAAACTACAGTAATAGACTACATACATTGAAGAGGTTCCTTATCTTATTGTACAGCAGGCCTTAGTCCACCAGGTATAACCAGGATGTAGACACCACATTTTCCTCGTGTGAGGTAGCTTCCAACACCCTGGTAACTGATGCACAAAGCATGCTTCCTCGTCTTGACCTTTAGTATGAGGCGATCTCGTGCTCTAACCAGCTCACCCTATATCCACTGACATTAATGGCCATAAATGAAAGATAAATGGGTTTCGGCAGAACACTTAACTTGAATTTGTTGACAGCGTGTTGATGATGGTACACCTTTGGTTTCCATAACACTTCGTCCAAGTAAATTTAACAGGAGCCAAATTGCTCCCATGCCTCTGGTCTCAGTATAAACTGTGGCTGACCACTCCCTCCTCCCTGACGCTACTGGCCTACATTGTCCAGATGACAGAAAGTGATAGAAGGGTCACATTTACTCTATTTTAATTCTGATAATTAAGTTAATTTATATGAGATGTTTTTATGATGGTAAAGTCCAAAGACTAATGTATTTAAGAATAATTCCCACCATAATAGGTGGTGAATTTATAATAGTATGTGGTAATGATATCCCGTTTTCTATAGACGGAAATTCCACTACAATTTACATTTTCTATGGGTAACTTGTTTATACAACACAGCAATTATTATCTGTCTGTATGATATTATTAAATGGTGTCGGATTTTCCGACATAATTCCCCAGGGGGCTGCTCATGGGTCGAAGTCCTCTTTAGAACAGACGAACACCGATACTCCTCCTTCGAATTATTAGATTAATTTTATGTTAGTAGTTAGTAATCACACATTTGTGCGTCTGTTCGTACAGGACGGATGTCCCGTACTAGAGTTGCAGGGGTTAGACGTCTAATGCGATTTCATTTCCCTGTCAACTCTTGAAAGGCTAAAATTCAAGCTTAATTACATATTATTTAACCCAGAAGACAGAATGTGATCAAGTACTACAGTCAAGTATGATTCAGGGACTGCAGTGAGATCAGTGACATTATATATAACTTGAAGTTTGTTCAGGTAACTGGTCACTGATATATAAACACTGAGGCCCATGGAATACATCTTGATTAAATAATAAATGTATCAAATCAGTCATCAGATGTATTGGGGTTTAATTTAGTTAATTGATTCAGAAGATTGAATAGCTAATCTTTAAAGTAAAGTATGGTTCTGAGACTGTAGTGGGTTCAGAGACATTGGTCGCAGTGACTTGTAGCTGTTTAGGCTACTGTTCACTGATTTGCCACTGAGGCCTCATGAACTCATCTTCAGCTTTAAATGATGATACTAACATCAACCTCTGTTGGTATAGTCAGCTGTAATCTCCTTAGTATAATGCTACTGGAGAAATATAATCAGCTGACAAATTTAGATTTCTATTGGTATTGTTTATCTGCAGGCATAGGTCACCCCAGGCTTGATACTGGGCCTGAGAGTAATTTACCTTCTGCAGAGTTTAACATGGTTATACCCTGATATTTAGTAGGGCTACCGATGATTCGATGACAATAGTCTGTCCCTACAAGGAGACCGAAGTCGGTGAGGTGATCAGACTTAATATTATCTGCCAATTTTATGCCTCTATTTCTCAGGAATTTGGCTGTTGCTCTCAGACCTTGAACTTGTAGGTCTACTGGTATTTTGTCCACCACAATGGCTTGTACTCGACAGACGTACCTGCCTAAACGTACTGATGGTTGTACCACCTGGTAGACTTGAGGTCCTGCATCTGTTACAAACCCTGAGATATTGAATGACATCTGGGCTAAAGGCCTTAATTGTAGTTCATCTGCCAACTTTTTAGTGACATGTTCTCTGGGATCCTTGGTCAAACAACCCACGGGTATGGACCTTGGCCCTCTTATTCTGGATGGTAATTTGGGCAGTAGGCAAAGTCGTATTACCTTTAGACTTTGCCGATTGGACACTCTTTGTTTGTTGCACCTTGCAGTACTGTACTGTGGTGGGAATGCTATCTTCCACCTTGGGTCTTGAATACGTTAATTTCGTATATTTGCACAGTGCTGCATGGTGCCTACCTCTTCTACACCTGTTGCAGGTGTTAAATTGGGTATCACAATAGTCTATGTTATGTGACTTGAGACACCTTGAACATCTCCCTAATTCCTGGAGTCGCTCAATACGAGTGTCTCTGGTTGGATAATTAGCACAACAGTATGTTGAATGTTTCCTTTTGCAGAACATACATGTCCCCCAGCCTACTGCAAGTTTGGAAGTTACCGGTTTGGGTGAACTAGTAACAGTAGGCTTGGAGGATGCTGCTGCATTGTCAGATTTTCTGCAACTTGATGTTTGAGTAATTGACTGATGTTTATTTGGGGAAGTTGTTTTTCCCTTTAATTGACTCATATTTTCTATTTCTGAAGGCTTGCATGAGGCTTTAACTTCCTCATTTGCTCGTCGTTTGTTTATGATGGAATGCAAACCTTCAATGATGTCCTGTACTGTCAGGATGGTGTTATGTTGATGTGCATATAATTCATCTAGTAGATCGCTGGACAATTTTCGTTGAAGGACTACTTTGGTCATCCATTCACTAGTAGTTATATCAACCTTAAGACTGAATGTTCTTAGTAGTGACTCAAACTCCATGCTGAAGGATTGTAATGAGTCAGCAGTCTGATCAGGTTGAGGTAAATCCAGCAATTGTAGTACTAGATGTATGACAGTTTTCACATTGCCAGCATTATTCCTAGGAAGCTGGACTGGGAAATTAGCGCTGTCGCTATTTTCATTTACATTTTCTACTACTGGTTCAGCTTCACCTCTAGCTTGGAGGCATGTTAACTTAGTAGCCTCAGGTATTGGGTTTTCAGAATCCACAGAGACTGTGGATAAATTGTCTGAGAACTGCTTAATTTCTGGTGGTATAATATTGGGTGAAGCTGTAGTGGGTGAAGCTTTATCCTTGTTGATTAAAGGATCTAATCTGGCTTGACATTTATTCTCAAAAAGATCCAGATCATCCATAACATTATCTACTTTATTTGATGTACATGCTATTTGTTCTGATTCAATTATCCTGTGTAAATGTTCCAACCTGCCTTGAGTTTCCTCTTCATATTGTGCTAGGTCAGACAGGAATGGTTCCACATCTTCAACTACTATGTCGTCGTCGTCGTGGACCTGATTTTGGTAAGATTTCCTATTTGCTTTCAATATATGCAATTGGGTTTGAATCTGTAACAGTGGTATTTTCAACCGACGATAATTAATTACAGGCTCATATAACAACTGTTCATATTGGTCGAGATCTCTTGTTAGTTAACGTTTACTTGCTACTAAAGCACGCTTTGCTTTCTGTGGATTAGTCATGGTGACTTGTTAATTGGGCACCACTGGCTGATAAATTGTGAGCAAGTACTAATGGTAGCCTAGGGTAAATTTCTGCACTCGCTAGGCAATAATCCTACCTCTACTAGAGGTTAGCACTTAAAATTAATACACATTATATATACAATCATACACACTAATGATTTGAGTGAAAAACCAGTGTCACTGGAAGTACCTTTAGGTTAGCTCTTCTATATCACCCTAGGATGGAATAGACACTAATTAATCACTCAAAGGTGTAATGATCATAAGTAAATTATTATATATACACAACTCGAGTTGATAAAAATTACACCCAAAATAGGGTCTGGACCATTCATTAATGGTGCTAGGTTGTTCAGTATAGTACAACTGACTGTGGTAATAATGGGACTAGGATGAACAATAAATAGTTCAACTAGTCCCTGGTAATATCCTACCCTGTTGTAGGTTGGCAATTAGTAAATATTATACTGTGATCACTAGTGCAATATATATTAAATAATTCTCTATTTTGGAGAAATAATATACACAATTATTGATAATAGCCTCTTAATTAGCCTCTATAAAACTTCTAATATTATCTAGAAGTATTAAATATTATTAGTGACCTCGCGAAATAAAGTCCACAAAATTCGTGGATAATCTCACGAAGACCCCAGCCACTAATTTGGCTGGCTTCTATATTAGCGCTGTCATTTCACAGAATAACACGCCACCAAATCTGTGGGTGTGCATGAAACCGCTGATGAGGCTGATCTGAACTGAGCGGGGCTCGTGAACTCGCTCGAGGCAACTCCGCCGTCTTTGACTGCTGCCTTTGTATAAATCACACTGCACTAGTTATTTAATGAATCCACTGGTTAACTGGTTCATCCGGTACTAAGATGACCAAATGTGGGTTCAAAGGACCAAATAATCCAGTTCTGAAGGTCCAAATAATTCGGTTTCGAAGGACCAAATAATGTGGGAACCGACCTGTGAGATTTATATTTATTTAATTTATATAAATTTATATTTACGTTAATTTGTATACTTCGATAGCAATTTGTATGATGTTACGTGGACTGTATTTCTGCAATAATCTCATAATCTCACAAATCGATCCTCTACACATTAGGGGGGTTTATATTATTGAATTTATATATATGCAGCCAATCAAACTACAGTAATAGACTACATACATTGAAGAGGTTCCTTATCTTATTGTACAGCAGGCCTTAGTCCACCAGGTATAACCAGGATGTAGACACCATATTTTCCTCGTGTGAGGTAGCTTCCAACACCCTGGTAACTGATGCACAAAGCATGCTTCCTCGTCTTGACCTTTAGTATGAGGCGATCTCATGCTCTAACGGGCTCACCCTATATCCACTGACATTAATGGCCATAAATGAAAGATAAATGGGTTTCGGCAGAACACTTAACTTGAATTTGTTGACAGCGTGTTGATGATGGTTCACCTTTGGTTTCCATAACACTTCATCCAAGTAAATTTAACAGGAGCCGAATTGCTCCAATGCCTCTGGTCTCAGTATAAACAATGGCTGACCACTCCCTCCTCCCTGACGCTACTGGCCTACATTGTCCAGATGACAGTGATAGAAGGGTCACATTTACTCTATTTTAATTCTGATAATTAAGTTAATTTATATGAGATGTTTTTATGATGGTAAAGTCCAAAGACTAATGTATTTAAGAATAATTCCCACCATAATAGGTGGTGAATTTATAATAGTATGTGGTAATGATATCCCGTTTTCTATAGACGGAAATTCCACTACAATTTACATTTTCTATGGGTAACTTGTTTATACAACACAGCAATTATTATCTGTCTGTATGATATTATTAAATGGTGTCGGATTTTCCGACATGTGGTCAGGTACCCCCGGTTGTGGAAGCTGCGGTTCTCAGGGGCCGTGCTCAGCGCCCGTTGGAGAGTTATGTTGTAATGCGGGATGATTGTTGTGATAGCTTGGACGATTGGCAGCCTCCAGTCTCCAAGCACTCGAGGCAGGTTCCGAGTGTGTAATCCCTTCGTGGTGTGCCTTGGGTGGAGGTGGGGGAATATGGTGCTCAGGCGTCTCCCGCCGTGGTTGACGGTGCTGTGGGGGGGGGGGGGAGTGGGACCCTCTGTGATGCCTCCTGTGTCATCCCCTGCGCCTCCTGCTGTTGGCTCCTCACAGTGGGAGGTTGCCCCTGATGATCGGGACCTCATCATGGTGTTGAGGAAGGATGTGCGCCGTGGGGCCTCAGCTCCCATGCCCGGTGGCAGAGGCCCTGGCGCACCTGAGTCCTCTGCGGGTCCCCCCAGTGCTAAGTCCAGTGAGAAGCCCATTGCAAAACCCAGTGCAAGTCCCAATGCGAATCCCAGTGCAAAACCCTCTAACCTCTCTCTGGGATCATGGTCCATGGATCGCAGTCGTTGGAACTCACTTTGGATGACTGGGTGCATCTGGTCCATTTGTGCTCTTCTACTATTTGGGTGCCGCAGGAAAAGGGGTTAACTTATGGGGGTGCCGGATTTGATGCTTTGGCCTTGTGCGTCTCCTGGTCGACAGGTGCCCCATGACGTCATGATGATTTGGGAGGCTTACTGCTTGTACTTTCCCAGTCCGGGAGTTCCCGGATAAATATGCATAGTACTTGTGCTTGATTTGTGTACTCCCTGTATTTTTGCATTTGTTGCCTTGTCTGCTATATATATGTCTTGTATCCATGTTTTGGCTCTCCCTGTTTGGGCATTGTGTTTTGTTTGACCTGTACTGTGTTTTGTTTCCTATGTGTGTTTGATATGTTTCCTGTGTTGTGTTCTTGTGCTGTTGGGTGTGTGTGCTTTCTGGTGTCTGTGTTTGTGTGTGTATTTTGTGTTTCTTTTGCCGGTTCCTGCATGTTCCGGTGTTTTTTTCATGTGTGTTTGGGGTGTGCAAATGCAAAGTTAGATTTATAATTAAACTTTGATATTTACAGAAGAAGGTGGAGAAGGATGGTGGGGCAGCATAAGCAGGTCAGGGTGCTGGTGAGGAAGGTGTGGGAGGTGAGCATGACCATCGCGGCCATAACACTGCTCCTCTACCAAGTGAGCTTCAACCTGCAGGTTTACCTTGACAAGCCAACTATCTTCGTGGTTTCCCTGGAGCCAATCCCAGCCTTCCGCCTCCCGCCACTTTCCATCTGTCCTTATCCGCCCTTTGAACCTCGAGCGCTGACCTCCATGGGACTCAACCACTCCAATCTGTACAACCAATTTCAAATGAACTACAATAAACTGTTAGGCATCCCTGATAACCTGACGGCGGGCGAATTGTGGCAGAGAGCAGGCTGGAGCTTAGGTCACGTCATCGGAACTGTTTTCTTGGACGGAAAATCTGTTCACTACAAGCCTTCTGATTTGTTTACACCGCTGTGGCGCAGATCCTACTCCCCTCTTGGTCCCTGCCTGACCCTCGCTGCCCCTGCAGATACAACAGAAATCTTAATATTACTAAATAAAGTGCCATATGTGAAACCCTGCATGATCCCCAATGAAAATGGGGAGCTGGACCAGTACCGCAGATTTCCCGGACAGTGTGAGAGGGTCTCGGTAACTTGTAATTCCTCATGTGGGCTTGAGGACGCCATATTTTACAAGTTTCTGCATTATAATGAAATGCATATTTACTTCCATGAGGCTGTTGTGTACGCTGAGCATCAGCCAGCGTCTGAAGAGGATACACAGAAATATTCTGATCAACTCTTTGACGGCAATTATATTTTGAACGCATTGTCTAACACGCAGAGCATCAAATCTCACCCACAGCTTATAGACACCTCCTTGATCAGGGGACCCTGCATCTCAAGCCAGTCATACACACATGCTCACTGTTTCCAGCACCAATTTACGGACAAGATATTACAGAAACTTGGCTGCTATCCATTATTCCCATCGTATTTTGGGAAATCTTCAAAGCATGCTTGCACCTCACCAGAAGTCCTGAAGAATCTGTTTTGGTCAGAATTCAAAAGCAAAGTTAAATGTCCCCAAAGATGCAAGCGTCAAAGGTGGCACCATGATATTACTGCAGGTTCTAATCAGGATTTCACCATCATCATCAAAGCTATTTCAACTGATTTGAGGCGCGAAGTTGAGTTGGACACTTACCCTCTGGCCCGATTTTTTTCTGATGTGGGCGGAAGCTTAGGTCTGTTCCTTGGTGTGTCAATCTTCAGCTTTTTGGAATTCCTAATTAAAGAGGCAAGACGTTTCTGTGCATCAAAAGGAAACATGTTAACCAAGAGAGAGAGGCGCCATACAGCCGCTGTGACAAAGTATACAACTCTGACGGTGCTGTCCATAGTGATGGGCGCTCATTGCCTGGAGGCGCTGCGAGCCTACCTAACTCAACCTAGACTGGCATCTGTGTCACTAAGAACTATGGCGGCTGGTGACGAGGAAGACGACACCGCAACTCTGGTCGCCAGACGTTTAGCCACTCGAGCTTTGGATTGCCGACCTGAAGAGACACGCCATGAAGAATGTCGCATGCAGTGCTTGCTAGAGGCTGCTGCGGGCGAGGTGGCGAGTGTAGTGCCCTTCATACGCCTCGAAGGTTTACCTGCCTGCCAGAGAGCTCCACTCTCCTTACCGTCATATGTTTACCTTGTGCCACCCGAGCTTGTGTTGGCTGCCACACAGAGCCAGAGAGTAAACAAGTGCCGAGCGCAGTGCGCTCACCTTCCCAACACCGTCACTCCTGGTAAAGGCTTGGTCATGAGTGTGGATGACAGTTACTATTCCACTGATATTTTGCAGCTTATCTGTAATATTGGAGGAATAATTGGCCTATACTTAGGATATTCTGTCTGCGATATCCTAAATTATTTCCATTCTCTTGTTATAACACAAGAAGGCTTTGTGTCAGAAGGATTGCTTAAAGAAAGGCTTTCAAAGGTTGTTCGTGTCTTTAAGATAACTAGTATATTATTCGGTGTGATTTTAGGTTTGTGGCAACTTCATACCTTCCTTGTACACCACAAGTTATCTTCGTCAACCAAACAGACCCCAAGAAACAGTGGGAGTGAACATTTAGCGTTGACGGTGTGCCGGTGGCCGCCCCTCAGTCTCCACCACCTGGCCCGACAATTGAGGCTCAACATCTCGGAGACACACCTCCTAAGGCTTCCCAAAGATGAGAGACAAGCGGAGCTCTTGAAAGTGCTGGAAACGCTGCCTGGAAACTGGTCATTGTCTCTGGATGAGCTGTGGTCCCACGCTGCCTGGAACATCACCGATGTATTGGAAGGATTCGAGGCTATCACGAAAGAAAGGGAGATCCTCAGTATGTTTTGTAGTGACTTGCCCATATGTCAGGATCTGTGGAAACCCGTCATGACCCCACTCAATCGATGTTATACTCTTAACGCTACGTATGGAAATTCTGACATTACTGAGGTCACTCTGGTGTTTCCTCAGTCCCTGGAGAAGACGAATGTCTTAGGAGAAAGTCCTCAGATCTACTTCACAGTGAACCCATCCCAGGAACCGGCACTGATGGCCAACATGATACCAAAGACAGCGTACATGACGATTGTAGCCACGCACCACGTGGCCACCTACAGGCGTCTAGACCCACAGGAAAGTGGAAATGGTATAGGAAATACCACCCACAGCTCTTGCATCCACAAATGTATATCTGAGGCAGCCACAGCCCACCTACAGTGTCGCTTACCTTATGTTACTTGGCGACTAGACTTGGACCCTTGTGATCAGATTCAGTATACTTTGGTCCATAGATTCTTCAAAGGTTTAGAAGGGATCGGATCCTGGAACAACTTCGCAGCCAGCGAAAACGTCTCACATGACCTTCATTTACACGACAAATGTTACAAGGAATGTCGCCACTTGCAGCAGACCTTTCACGCCATCACAGTGGAGAAGTCGCTGGACAATTACCCGACGGTGGTGGTGCGGTTCTCCGAAGATGAGGTGGTGGTTAGTGAGGAGGACCGCCACCCAGTGTCCAGCCTCGTCAGTGATCTGGGCGGTATCGCAAGCACCACAGCCGGGTTTTCTCTCCTCTTTCTCCTGCGGGAGCTCGTGCCTCGAGCACTCATGACAAAACTGCGACTCACCTAAGACCCTGAATCCCAGAGAAGTTCTATTTTCTTAAAATCTCTTTTCTTGTACTGCCTAAAGAACATGTTTTCAGCTACCGTCCCACTTCTCAATATCATCATAACATCCTCATGTACCTCTGTTTAACTGCCTGTCTGTCTATCCCTTCATGTACTGTCTACTCCTATTCCGCCGCCTTGTACTAAAGAGCATCTTCGATCCTATCAAGAATCCTATTCTTCGTACCTCACTATCTTTATGCATCCAAAAGCAAGATTTTTACAACTGTGCTAACACTTTACATTTTCGCACCTCTTTTCTCATGAAAAATAAAAGTGGCATGAACAAAACAGATTTTGAGTCAAGTTACCTAAACAGAAGAGTATTGTCAGGCTTAGTACAACCTGTGTTTCTTATAATGAGTGCCACTGTAACCATGGTCACCCATTATTGGAGACACAAAGCCAGTTAGGCTCTGTGCTCTCCAACTTGGTGATCGACATCAGATGAAGGAAACGTATACAAGTTTGTGTGTCGTGTGTGAGAACTGGTCCCGGCAGCTTCCGGTTGTGAAGCGACTGCGTTCATCACTGCTAAGAAGGTTCCAATTAGTAAAACTTATCAATCTTTTGGCAGTGAAATTTCTATGAATCAAAACGACAATGGGGCAGCTGTCGTGTCATGAAGACCGACAAGTACAGTGGTCACGTGACCACGTACGAGGCCCAGCTAAAACACAATGCCAACAAGTTCATTTAAGTTTATTGAGATAATAAAATACATCTCAAAAGGACATTGTAGCTTAGTCTATTTCTACTTTTGGAAAGTTCAATGCTAATAGTATTTAGAGTTCCCGGGGGGTCACCCACCCACGTACTAACCAAACCCATCATTGCTTAACTTCGATGATCGAACGAGAAGCGGAATTATCAACAATATAATAATAATAATAATATTTTATTTAGTTAAAGTACATACATAGATGCAATTACAAACATTCTGATTGATTTATAGATAGAGGTAGTACATACAATACCTAAAGCCACTAGTACGCATAGCGTTTCGGGCAAGGTGAGGTGGGGGAAAACACTTAGACTAAAACTTAATAGTAATTGAGTTTAAAGTACAAATTGCGTTGAAAACGAAAATAAAAGATAAAAGGGGGGGGGGGGAATGGTAGAAAATAGCCAATATACAAGATGGTCAGCAAATAGAAGTATTTAAAAATAGTAACACATGGGTTGACATTTAGGGGTAAGGTAGGTTACATGGAGTTAATTAGGAAGTACTTAGTTTTCATCTTAAACTGGTTGAGAAAGGTACGGCCTTTGACATGATTGGGAAGGTCATTCCACAACCTGGGTCCCTTGATTTGTAGAGCATTTCTAGTTTGATTAAGTCGCACTCTTGGAATATCAAATAGATATTTGTTTCTGGTGTGGTGCCCATGGGTTCTGTTACAACCTTCTAAGAAGCTTTTAAGGTCAGGATTGACATTACAATTCAGAGTTTTAAATATATAGAGTACACATGAGAGGATGTGCAGTGACTTAATATCTAACATATTCAGAGATTTGAGTAAGGGTACCGAGTGCTCTCTGGGGCCTGAGTTAAATATTGTTCTAATAGAAGCTTTGTGTTGGGTAATTAGAGAACGTAAATGATTTTGGGTAGTAGAATCCCAAGCACAAATACAATAGTTGTGATAAGGATAGATGAGAGAGTAATAGAACGTCACCAGGGCAGGGTGAGGCACATAATATCTGATCTTAGAAAGAATGCCAACAGTTTTAGAAACATTTTTTGCTATAGTTAGAATGTGTCCCTGGAAATTCAATTTGTTATTTATGAGAACACCAAAGAATTTACCATCAACTTTACTACTGATTTGTATATTGTTTATTCTTAGATTATTTGTATTTGAGGATTTATTTCCAAACAAAATATAGAAAGTTTTGTCAATGTTAAGGGTGAGTTTGTTAGCAGTTAGCCAAAGATGGACTTTATTTAGTTCAGTATTCACTGTGACATTTAGAGCAAGAGGGTCAGGACTGGAGAAAATGAAAGTTGTGTCATCAGCAAATAAGATTGGTTTGAGGTGTTGAGAGGCATTTGGAAGGTCATTAATGTAGATGAGAAAGAGGAGAGGGCCAAGTATGCTGCCCTGTGGAACACCAATGTTTATAGGTAGTGTAGGAGAAATGGAATTATTCACAGAAACATACTAGAGCCTGTCAGTAAGGTAAGACTGAAGGTATTGCAGGGAGTGACCTCTGACTCCATAATGTAATTTAAGAAGAATGTTTTGGTGGTTGACAGTGTCAAAAGCTTTACGTAGGTCCACAAATAACCCAACAGGGACCTCATTTTTATCAAGTGCTGCACGTATCAAGTTAATCATACTAATAAGTGCATCGTTAGTGCTTTTATTTATTCTGAAACTATATTGGCAAGAGCTAAGTATATTGAGTTTGGCTAGATATGAGCAAAGCTGCTTGTAGATTAGCTTTTCAAATATTTTTGACAAGGTTGGCAGAATTGAGATAGGTCTGTAATTGTTGGCAACAGTGAGATCACCTTATTTGTGACAGGGGTTACTGACGCTTTTTTTTTTTTTAGAATATCCGGAAAGGTTTGGAGTTCAAGTGATTTGTTGAAGAGCAATGCAATGGCAGGAGCTAGAAATCTGGAGTTTTTTTTTTTTTAAATTAGAGATGGTATCTCATCAAGGGCGCTTGACTTAGTTTTAAGAGAAAGGATTACCTCATTCACATCAGAGGAAGTAGCGGGAGCTAGGTACAGAGTCTCTGGAAAGTTACCTGTCAAGTAGTCTTTAATATTAGTGAGTGAGGATGGAATATCATGAGCAAGGGATGTACTAATGGATGAAAAGAACCTATTAAATTCAATAGCAGTGTCTGAGGCCGAAAGCACACCATCGTCATTAGTTAGGAGAATTGTTTTTTTATTCAAAATCTTTTTTTAACCTAATATTTGGGAGATAGTGCTCCATGTTTTCTTAATGTTGCCCTTAATTTGGGTAAATTTATTTTCGTAGTATTTTATTTTGGCTCTTCTAATTATTTTAGACAGCATGGATGAACAAATCTTTGAAAATTCTTTGGAGACGACTCCTAACCTATACTTCCTTTCAAGGTCATGTTTTTTTATTAATAGATTAAAGTATACATTTTGTAAGCCACGGAGTGTTTAACCTTTTATTTGTAACTTGTGTCGCTAACATTGGACAGTGGGAGTTATAAAGGTTCGGAGTTTTCTGAAGAAATGTTTGCACTGCTAGATTGATGTTCACTATGTCACCTAATTCAGCCTCCCAGTTAATATTAGCAAAAGCAGCAATAAAGTTGCTTATAGAAGTTTCATTGTGCAGCCTAAAGCTTATTTTCCTTGTATATAGAGGTGTTTTTTTTAATGTTGGTTTGGAGAAATGATGGGTAATGGTCTGTGGTCCTTTCAATGATTATCCCTGAAGTAAGTGGAGAGGTTATGTTAGTTCAGATGTGGTGAAGAGCAGAGGCGGTACTATCAGTGATTCTAGTAGGTTTAGTGATTAAGGGTATGAGGAAGCAGGAATTCATACAGTTGAGGAAACTAGCAGCAGGAGAGTTATCAGGCTAGCAGAGGTCAATATTAAAATCCCCTGCGATAATTAGATGGTTTTTGTTCAGTCTGTTATCTAGTATTAGATTTCTAAGTTTAGAGTTGAATTCGGACACATCAGTGTTAGGAATTCTATAGACTGCTCCCACAGTCTGGACAGACTCAGCACCCTTGACTCTGAAACTGGCAAAGATATACTCCCCACAGGAGTGTCTAGTTCTAATTACTTTTAAGCATGTCAGTTCTTGGTGGTAGTAAAGACCAGTACCACCTGTGAGATTTTTTTCTACGCCCACCTCCCTTAGGAGGTGGACTTCAAGTTTAAAGGCTGCTCACGGCAGTTAAGCACGAGTCCAATAGAAAAAGGAAAAGCGGGAGCAAACCGCCAGGCCTCCACCACCAGGGGTGAAAACCTGTCCACAATAGGCCGCTGGCTCCTCCTAGTTAAACAGGACGTTAAAACTAATAAAGGGTAACTGACGGGTTCTCACAATCAAATATTTATATTTGATGTGGAGCTATGAATTGGAATTCGAATTCCCAAGAACAGCCGTCATATCAAATGATCACATCAACATTAAATCGTATAAAGCAGAACATGGGTGGAAAAGATTGGTTGAAGGGTTGACATCAAAGACCGTTTTCTATAACATAACAATTTATTAATAACAAGAGACTAAACTAGTACATTATCGAGTTTACATTACGTTAATGTCCATCCAGTGGCACGATAACAAACAGCTAAATAGCAACCCTTGCTGTGCGGCTGCATACTGAACTAACCTGAACACAGGTGTGCCCACTGACGACGCAATATTGCAAATCAAAAAAATGATCACAGACTAAGTTACACTACAGAGAGTGACTCGTTACGTTAATGTCCATCCAGTGGCAATTGCAACACAGCTATTCAGCAGCCCATCGAGAAATGACAGCAGTCTCCATCTTGCTGACATTTCGGGCTGACCAGTGAACTAACTGAACAATGATGGATGCCCACTGATGACATAAGCTTGCAATCAATATTGTTACGGCTTCATGGTGAACAGATACTATAATCACAATCTTAAGGGTCCTCCAACCATAACAGGAGAGACCCACGTAACTAGGCGGGTAGTCCAACAGTGACCCCAACTATCACAACCTAATGTGAACACTCTTTGCAACTCCCTGCAAGGAGTTGCACTGTAACCAGTAAACGAAGCCAGGCAAGGTGGGATTCTGAGACACAGCTCCAGTAATCCCTAAGTTACTTTACTCTCGTCACCAGACGATAAACAAAAGAAATTGCCTTAATCAATTACAAAATTGATTATGTGATTAATTACGTTAATTGACTGATCACAGCAGTCAGCAACAAAGTACTACGTTAATCACAAACACTTGTCTCTCTTAGACAACAACATGATGGTACTCTACGTTAATTATCAACACTTGTTTCCTTTAACACAAGTCAACTTGTTAACAATAACTCAAAGTCTCTTATATTACATCACACTTGACTCCTTGCAAGTATTCAGTGATTAATTCTTAATTAAGGTCAAACGGACCACTAATTACATGCCAATTGAGTTACGTTAACTAAGCCTACCCTAACTTGGTAGCTTCTCAACAGTCTATGTCAAAATTTACTTTAATGAGTGTTAATTACCCTAATTAACCCTGAACAATTAATTAACTGTCACCCGGACCGATAATTAATCATACATAAATACGTCTCACTCCGCACTGCCTAAGCATGTCTCATCAAACACTGTGAATTCACGGGAGAGGAGTTAATTACTCCCCTAATTAACATGAGTGCAGCATAATCCACTGTCATCAGACAGGATATGATTAATATTACGAGTTATGCTAGCTCCATGACCTCGCTTTACCAAGTCATCTGAGTCCTGAAGACCCAAGGCGTTAATTACTCCACTAATTATCATGAGCCACTAATTGCTATACCCCAGAAAGGTAATTAGTCTCGACCAAATTACGTTAACACAAATACTGACAGATCCTCTCCCACTACGTGAATTTATGATGAGAATGCTAATTACATAATTAGCTTGAGTGGTCGATTAGTTGTAACACGAACAATTAATTGCACCCGAAACGTATCTCGCTCAAGCTCAACACTGTTCTCCTATAACAGCTCTCACTCACTCAACAATAAATGTGCACCCCTTATCCAGTTAATTCCCATTAATTAACTCACTGAATCCTCAAGTCCTCAACACAACTTAAAGAAACAAAGTACCCCAGTGTTACATAGGTCACACTTACAGTGGCATGCATAACAACATAAATGCACAGCCCACATACGGCTGCGGCTTCTGCAACACGTTAATTACTGTATCCACACAGTAATGACAAGTAGTAGGGATACCATGCCACAGACGATTTTTTTTTTTTTGGCAGAAAATCGTCTGTAGCATGTCAGGGTTTTCAGGTGAATTTGGGGAGTCACAGATTTAGGATTAAGGATTTCTTATGAGCGAGTAATTTCCGAGACTTTAGAAGTTTGTTAAGGTTTCTTATGATGAAGATAAGTTCATACGAGTTTGTTTAAGTTCTTATGGGAGAAATTCAAAATATCCCCTGTAGCATGTCAGGGTTTTCAGGTGAATTTGGGGAGTCACAGATTTGGAAGTAAGGAATTCTTATGAGGAAAATAATTTCTGAGATTTTAGAGGTTTGTTAAGCGTTCTTAATAGGAAAATAAGTAGGAAAATCTTAAAGAAAAAACTTTAGAAAATATCGTGTTTGTGTCACAGCATTTCCAGGTAAACTCTATGGACAACCTTTGCCCGTTTTCAATCACACATTTTCAAAGAGCATTTTCAGAGAATATTGTCTTAGACGTTTTGTTAAGGAAAACAGACAACTTAGCCATAACATTTAGTTTTATATCCATTTACGGCTTTTTCACCTGTAAAGACCAAAATTGAACAGAGCCCGGTTATAGACAGAAATTCGTCAGAGACCATTTTATACCTAAAAATGAACAGAGTCCACTTTGTGAGCAAAATTAGTCAGAGACAGTTTTAAGCTCATATTTCATCAGAGTCCAATTATCAACAGAAATTCGCCAGAGTCCAGTTTGCTAGCAAAATTAGTCAGAGACAGTTTTAAGCTCAAATTTCATCAGAGTCCAATTATCAACAGAAATTCGCCAGAGTCTACTTTGCTAGCAAAATTAGTCAGAGACAGTTTTAAGCTCAAATTTCATCAGAGTCCAATTATCAACAGAAATTCGCCAGAGTCTACTTTGAGAGCAAAATTAGTCAAAGACAGTTTTAAGCTCAAATTTCATCAGTGTCCTGTAATCTGTGAAAATTTGACAGAGTCCATTTTATACCCAATTTTCGTCAAGAGTCCAGTTTATGCTCAAATTCGCCAGAGTCTACTTTGAGAGCAAAATTCATCAGAGTCCAGTTCTTGATCAAAATTAATCAGAGTTCCAATTGAAGACCCAAATTTGGCAGAGACCACATTTTCGCTACAAGCAGTCCAATCCCCCTTAAATTTTAAGCCATATTTCATATATGAAATATGGCTTTCATATATGAAATATGACTGCTTAAATTTTAAGCAGTCATATTTCAAACGTAGTTCAATACAGTAATTAAGTTAACGAGCTCCAGCTCTTGTCCTCTACCTTAGTTCCCTCGCACATCTTCATCAACCTAATCAAATTCCCTGAATTTTTATCCCTCTGTATTTCAGACGCAGTAAATAAGATCAAGTCAGTTACTGAGCTCCAGCTCTCATCCCCCGCCTTACTTCCCTCTCGTGTCTTCGGTATTATCCTATCAAATTCCCTGAAATTTCTACCCACTGTATTTCAGACGTAGTTTAGTAAATCCAAACAATTATCAAACTCTAGCTCTTGTCCCCCAGCTTAGTTCATTTGTACAAGATCGTTAGTAACAGATCAATTTTCCCCGAAATTTAAAGCAGACATACTTCAAAGTTAGTAAATAAGATCAAGTCAGTTACTGAGCTCCAGCTCTCGTCCCCGCCTTAGTTCTCTTTCGTATCTTTGTAAATAACCCATCAATTTCCCTGAAATTTTTACCCTCTGTATTTCAGACATAGTAAATATGATGTAAACAATTATAAAACTCTAGCTCTTGTCCTCTGTCCAACTTCACTCCTGTAAATTCATTACTATCAGTCCAAATCCCCCTGAGATTTAAACATCCAACTACATTTTCAGACATAGTAAATAAAACCAGTTCAGTTATCAAGTTTCAACTCTTGTCCCCCCAGCTTAGTTCATTTTGTACAAGTTCTTTATTCCCAACTAAATCACCCCCGAGATTTAAGATCACCTTATTTCTAACGTAGTAAAATTAATCTGGACATTAGCCAAGCCCCATTTCCTCAGTCTTAGATCATCGAACATAATTATATCCGATCAAGTCCCTCTCCAGCCTATCTGTTTATCAGAGTAATCACCTTACCCTTCTCATCCCAACGTATCCAAACCTTCAATAATCATACTGTATTTGCATATTTTCTCTATATTCAGCTATGTTCTTCACATTTTTCCCATGTTTTCTGTGTTCATTCCATGTTCTACAAATGTTCATAGCATGCTCAGTTCAAAATTTTTCACCTGGTTTTCTCAAGTTTTCTGTTTTCTACCATTTTCCCCGTATGTTCACTATGTTTTTGTCATGTTTTTCATGTACATCATATGTTCTCTGTATAACTTTTATACTCAATATTCATGTTCTCAATGTTCTTAGCTTGTTCTTCACATGTTCAGTGTTCATTCTTGTATTCCCTATGTTCCTTATCATGTCTTAATATTCTCTGTAAGTTCATATTCCCTGCATGATCACTCTATTCATCAACTTTTTCTTACATGTTTTCTGTGTTCACCGTATGTTCACTGTGTTCATTCCCCTACTTAACCTCATTTTTTTATGTTCTTTGTTTCTTTAAACCAATTTGTTTCTTCCATTCACTAACTAGTTCTTTGTCAAATAATATTATACTGCAATACAGTTCCCTCAACAATTTTAGTCACCAAGTTTTTATTTGCAAAACTATGTCAAAGTAATTCTCGTAGTCAACTTAATAGTTCTACCAACCCCGTTCTTAAACAAATCTACACTTTATTCAGTTCCAAATTTACAAAGACAAACCTTTCTTGTAACTTCTTAACTAAAAATCTTTCGCCAATCAACTAAAACATAGTCACTTTCGTCATTTTTCAACTAAACTTATTATCCAATCAACTAAAAATAATAACTTTCATCATTTCTTAACTAAAAGTGCTCATCAGTCAACTAAAAAATAGTTACTTCATCATGTTTCCCTGTCATTTCTTAACTGAAATATCACTTCTCTCATCTGAAAAATAGTCATGTGTAGCCTCTTTCCAACACTGTTCTTAACTAAAGTAACCTTTCACTTCGCTAAAATAGTCATATTCATCATTGTTCCTAACTAAAATTATATGTCGTTAAGTAAGAAAAATAGTCAAAGGTGCTCTCCGTGACATCAAAGTTACTCTTCGAGAAATCAAAGACACTCTTCAATACATCAAGGACTTACTCAAAGACACCAAAGTTACACTCTAAGACATCCTTCGAGACATCAAAGACATCCTTTAAGACTTCAAGGGCACTCTTCGAGATATCAAAAGACACTCTCAAACACTTAAAAATTTACTCGCATCCTCAAAGATATTCTCAGAGTCATCAAAAAGTTAATCTCAGTCATCAAAATGTTATTCTCTAAGTAACCTTTCGTTCATCAGAGAAACTTTCTAAGACATCTTCGTTTCATTAAAGTTAATCACAGAGGCATAAAAGTTATTCTCGGAGCTATCAAAATTAATCTCTAAAACAACAAAAGTTAATCTCGGTCATCAAAGTTGATCTGCAAGATATCTTCGAGACATCAAAGTTACTCTTCTACATCAAAGACGCATTCAAATACTACTCATGTTCTCAAAAGACATTCTCAAAGTCATCAAAGTTATTCAAAGAGCTAACAAAAGTTATTCTCAGAGTCACCTTCGTTCTTCAGAGAAACTTTCCAAAACATCTTTGTTCATCAAAGTTATTCTCGGAGTCATCAAAAGGTATTCTCTAACTCACTTTTGGTCATTAAAGTTAATTTCTATGTTATAAAAGTTTGTCTCAGAGACATCTAAAGTTAATCTTAGAGTTATCAAATGTAATCTCTAACTCACTTTTGTTCATCAAAGTTGATCTCAGAGTTAACAAAGGTAATCTCTAACTCACTCTCGTTCATCAAAGTTGTTTCAAAGACATCAAAGTTAATCTCAGAGTTATCCAAAGATATTCTCATGTCCACAAAAGTTATTCCAAGAGACGTCAAAGTTAATCTCAGACATCTTCGTTCATAAAAGTTATTCTCAGAGACATCTAAAGTTATTCTCTAAGACATCAAAGTTATTCTAAGAGCTATCAAGAGTTATTCTCAGTCATGATATGTTAGTCTCTAAGTAACCTTTCGTTCATCAAAGACATTCTCTAAGTCATCAAAGTTACTCTCTAAGACAACAAAGTCATTCTCAGAGTCATCAAAAGTTATTCTCAGAGTCACCTTTGTTATTCAAAGAAGCCTTCTGAGACATCTTCGTTCAACAAAAACTGTCCTCAGAGCCATCAAAAAGTTAAATACAGTCATCAAAGTTATTCTCTAAGTATCTTTTCGTTCATCAGAGAAGCTTTCTAAGACATCTTTGTTCATCAAAGTTGTTCTCTAAGACATCAATGTTGTTCTCTAAGACATCAAAGATGTTCTCTAAATCATAAAAGTTAATCTCTAAGTCACCTTCGTTCGTTAGAGAAACTTTCCAATCCATCTTCGTTGATCAAAGAAGCCTTCTGAGACATCCTCGTTCAACAAAACTGTCCTCAGAGCCATCAAAAAAGTTAAATACAGTCATCAAAGTTATTCTCTAAGTATCTTTTCGTTCATCAGAGAAGCTTTCTAAGACATCTTTGTTCATCAAAGTTGTTCTCTAAGACATCAATGTTGTTTCTCTAAGGCATCAAAGATGTTCTCTAAATCATAAAAGTTAATCTCTAAGTCTCCTTCGTTCATTAGAGAAACTTTCCAATCCATCTTCGTTGATCACAGTTATTCTCAGCGTCATCAAAGTGATCTCTAATTCATCTTCGTTCTCCAAAAAGTTGTTCTCTAAGACACCTTCGTTCATCAAAGAAACTCTCCTTCTTCCATCATGTTATTCTTTAAGACATCTTCAGTCATAAAATTTTCTCTCCAAAATGTAACTAGTTCAGCTTTTCATACCAAACCTGCACTTCTGTTAAAATATATTTTCTTAGTCGCTTTACCCTAAAACTGTTTTCTGAACTACACTGTTCAAACCTACGTAACCTACCCTCTCCACCCAATGTTACTTAGTTAACGTAACGTTCCTAAACCTAACTTTACCTATCCTAACTTAACTTACCTTACCTTTACCTATCTTACCTAACTTAACCTGCATAACCTAACTTTACCTCTCCTAACATAACTTACCTTACCTTACCTATCTTACCTAACTTTACCTATCTTACCTAACTTAACCTGCATAACCTAACTTTACCTATCCTAACATAACTTACCTTACCTTACCTATCATACCTAACTTACCTAACCTAACTTACCTTACCTTACCTATCATACCTAACTTACCTAACCTTACCTAACTTATCTTGCTTAACCTAACTTACCTACATTTACCTAACTTATCCTGCTTAACCTAACTTACATAACTTAACCTAACCTAACCTGCATAACCTAACTTTACCTGTCCTAACTTAACTTACCTTACCTTACCTAACTTACCTGCTAAACCTAACTTTACCTATCCTAACATGACTTACCTTACATTACCTATCTTACTTAACTTAACCTGAACAACCTAACTTTACCTATCCTACCTTACCTTACCTATCTTACCTAACTTTACCTATCTTACCTAACTTACATAACCTAACCTAACTTATCCTGCTTAACCTAACTTACCTAACTTAACCTGTATAACCTAACCTGCTTAACCTAACTTACCTTACCTTACCTATCTTACCTAACTTTCCTTACCTTACCTAACTTATCTAACTTAACATAACTTACCTACCTTACCTAACTTAACCTGCGTAACCTAACTTACATAACTTATCTTACATATCCTAACGTAACCTAACTTGTTCTACCTAACTTAATCTTACATTCCCAAACTGATGTATCCTAACTTATCTAGTCCAACCAGACAATGATCTAACTTACATAATTATTCCTGCTTGTCTTTTTGTGTTTCGTCAATCATTGTCTCATATTCATTTACTCATTTCAAGGGTTAATTTCTCAAATGGACATTTTTGCATTTCAAGTGTTATTTGTTTAAGATTGGGTGTTTAACCATTTCAAAGGATTTTTGTTATATATGGGAATTTACTCGTTTCAAGTGTAAATTTCTCAAATGGTCATTTTTGCAGATCAAGGGTTATTTGTTAAAGTTCATCAAGTTTCTCTTAAGTTGTATTTATTATGTTTGTTATCATATGTTCTTATTCCCCAACCCCTTAACCTAACCTCTTGTAATCTTAGTGTATTTAGTAGATTCTATCATATGTTCTTATTCCCCAACCCCTTAACCTAACCTCTTGTAATCTTAGTGTATTTAGTAGATTCTATCATATGTTCTTATTCCCTAACCCTTTAACCTAACCTTTCAGATGTAGTTTATTGTGTTTTTTGACGTATTTGTTGAATATATTATCCTTTTCCTAACCTTTCAGATGTAGTTTTGTTTCTCCTTTTTGTATATTTTTACCCAAACCCACCATCCCACTTAACCTTCTTTCCTTATTTTACTTTGTTTCTCCTACTCCTTCTAACCCCCCTTTTCTATCTCTCTCCCTTATTCTCTCTCTTCCTCCCCCTCTCTCTCACTCATTTGCTCAAATGCTCTCTTGTTTCTCAAATTCAAGTCTTAATGCTCCCATTCTCTCACCCTCACTCTCATTCACTTAGTTTTTCTTTTTCTCAAATTCAAGTCTTAGTGCTCCCATGCTCTTCCTCCCCCTCTCTCTTACTCTTTTCTCCTCTTTTCATGCTCTCACTCCCTTGCTCTCTTGTTTTTCTCAATTTTAAAGTCTTAGTAGATCTCATTCTTTACTATTGTAATTTTATTATTACTAAGATAAAGATTGAACTTATATGTGAAAACACAAAGAAGGAAAGAAGGTTAAGTGGGATGGTGGGTTTGGGTAAAAATATACAAAAAGGAGAAACAAAACTACATCTGAAAGGTTAGGAAAAGGATAATATATTCAACAAATACGTCAAAAAACACAATAAACTACATCTGAAAGGTTAGGTTAAAGGGTTAGGGAATAAGAACATATGATAGAATCTACTAAATACACTAAGATTACAAGAGGTTAGGTTAAGGGGTTGGGGAATAAGAACATATGATAGAATCTACTAAATAGACTAAGATTACAAGAGGTTAGGTTAAGGGGTTGGGGAATAAGAACATATGATAGAATCTACTAAATACACTAAGATTACAAGAGGTTAGGTTAAGGGGTTGGGGAATAAGAACATATGATAACAAACATAATAAATACAACTTAAGAGAAACTTGATGAACTTTAACAAATAACCCTTGATCTGCAAAAATGACCATTTGAGAAATTTACACTTGAAACGAGTAAATTCCCATATATAACAAAAATCCTTTGAAATGGTTAAACACCCAATCTTAAACAAATAACACTTGAAATGCAAAAATGTCCATTTGAGAAATTAACCCTTGAAATGAGTAAATGAATATGAGACAATGATTGACGAAACACAAAAAGACAAGCAGGAATAATTATGTAAGTTAGATCATTGTCTGGTTGGACTAGATAAGTTAGGATACATCAGTTTGGGAATGTAAGATTAAGTTAGGTAGAACAAGTTAGGTTACGTTAGGATATGTAAGATAAGTTATGTAAGTTAGGTTACGCAGGTTACGCAGGTTAAGTTAGGTAAGGTAGGTAAGTTATGTTAAGTTAGATAAGTTAGGTAAGGTAAGGTAAGTTAGGTAAGACAGGTAAGGTAAGGTAAGTTAGGTTAAGCAGGTTAGGTTATACAGGTTAAGTTAGGTAAGTTAGGTTAAGCAGGATAAGTTAGGTTAGGTTATGTAAGTTAGGTAAGATAGGTAAAGTTAGGTAAGATAGGTAAGGTAAGGTAGGATAGGTAAAGTTAGGTTGTTCAGGTTAAGTTAAGTAAGATAGGTAATGTAAGGTAAGTCATGTTAGGATAGGTAAAGTTAGGTTTAGCAGGTAAGTTAGGTAAGGTAAGGTAAGTTAAGTTAGGACAGGTAAAGTTAGGTTAGGTTAAGTTATGTAAGTTAGGTTAAGCAGGATAAGTTAGGTAAATGTAGGTAAGTTAGGTTAAGCAAGATAAGTTAGGTAAGGTTAGGTAAGTTAGGTATGATAGGTAAGGTAAGGTAAGTTAGGTTAGGTAAGTTAGGTATGATAGGTAAGGTAAGGTAAGTTATGTTAGGATAGGTAAAGTTAGGTTATGCAGGTTAAGTTAGGTAAGATAGGTAAAATTAGGTAAGATAGGTAAGGTAAGGTAAGTTATGTTAGGAGAGGTAAAGTTAGGTTATGCAGGTTAAGTTAGGTAAGATAGGTAAAGGTTAGGTAAGTTAAGTTAGGATAGGTAAATTTAGGTTTAGGAACGTTACGTTAACTAAGTAACATTGGGTGGAGAGGATAGGTTACGTAGGTTTGAACAGTGTAGTTCAGAAAACAGTTTTAGGGTAAAGCGACTAAGAAAATATATTTTAACAGAAGTGCAGGTTTGGTATGAAAAGCTGAACTAGTTACATTTTGGAGAGAAAATTTTATGACTGAAGATGTCTTAAAGAATAACATGATGGAAGAAGGAGAGTTTCTTTGATGAACAAAGGTGTCTTAGAGAACAACTTTTTGGAGAACGAAGATGAATTAGAGATCACTTTGATGACTCTGAGAATAACTTTGATCAACGAAGATGGATTGGAAAGTTTCTCTAATGAACGAAGGAGACTTAGAGATTAACTTTTATGATTTAGAGAACATCTTTGATGCCTTAGAGAAACAACATTGATGTCTTAGAGAACAACTTTGATGAACAAAGATGTCTTAGAAAGCTTCTCTGACGAACGAAAAGATACTTAGAGAATAACTTTGATGACTGTATTTAACTTTTTTGATGGCTCTGAGGACAGTTTTGTTGAACGAGGATGTCTCAGAAGGCTTCTTTGATCAACGAAGATGGATTGGAAAGTTTCTCTAACGAATGAAGGTGACTTAGAGATTAACTTTTATGATTTAGAGAACATCTTTGATGTCTTAGAGAACAACATTGATGTCTTAGAGAACAACTTTGATGAACAAAGATGTCTTAGAAAGCTTCTCTGATGAACGAAAAGATACTTAGAGAATAACTTTGATGACTTTATTTAACTTTTTGATGGCTCTGAGGACAGTTTTTGTTGAACGAAGATGTCTCAGAAGGCTTCTTTGAATAACAAAGGTGACTCTGAGAATAACTTTTGATGACTCTGAGAATGACTTTGTTGTCTTAGAGAGTAACTTTGATGACTTAGAGAATGTCTTTGATGAACGAAAGGTTACTTAGAGACTAACATATCATGACTGAGAATAACTTTTGATAGCTCTTAGAATAACTTTAGATGTCTCTGAGAATAACTTTTATGAACGATGATGTCTGAGATTAACTTTGACGTCTCTTGGAATAACTTTTGTGGACATGAGAATATCTTTGGATAACTCTGAGATTAACTTTGATGTCTTTGAAACAACTTTGATGAACGAGAGTGAGTTAGAGATTACCTTTGTTAACTCTGAGATCAACTTTGATGAACAAAAGTGAGTTAGAGATTACATTTGATAACTCTAAGATTAACTTTAGATGTCTCTGAGACAAACTTTTATAACATAGAAATTAACTTTAATGACCAAAAGTGAGTTAGAGAATACCTTTTGATGACTCCGAGAATAACTTTGATGAACAAAGATGTTTTGGAAAGTTTCTCTGAAGAACGAAGGTGACTCTGAGAATAACTTTTGTTAGCTCTTTGAATAACTTTGATGACTTTGAGAATGTCTTTTGAGAACATGAGTAGTATTTGAATGCGTCTTTGATGTAATGAAGAGTAACTTTGATGTCTCGAAGATATCTTGCAGATCAACTTTGATGACCGAGATTAACTTTTGTTGTTTTAGAGATTAATTTTGATAGCTCCGAGAATAACTTTTATGCCTCTGTGATTAACTTTAATGAAACGAAGATGTCTTAGAAAGTTTCTCTGATGAACGAAAGGTTACTTAGAGAATAACATTTTGATGACTGAGATTAACTTTTTGATGACTCTGAGAATATCTTTGAGGATGCGAGTAAATTTTTAAGTGTTTGAGAGTGTCTTTTGATATCTCGAAGAGTGCCCTTGAAGTCTTAAAGGATGTCTTTGATGTCTCGAAGGATGTCTTAGAGTGTAACTTTGGTGTCTTTGAGTAAGTCCTTGATGTATTGAAGAGTGTCTTTGATTTCTCGAAGAGTAACTTTGATGTCACGGAGAGCACCTTTGACTATTTTTCTTACTTAACGACATATAATTTTAGTTAGGAACAATGATGAATATGACTATTTTAGCGAAGTGAAAGGTTACTTTAGTTAAGAACAGTGTTGGAAAGAGGCTACACATGACTATTTTTCAGATGAGAGAAGTGATATTTCAGTTAAGAAATGACAGGGAAACATGATGAAGTAACTATTTTTTAGTTGACTGATGAGCACTTTTAGTTAAGAAATGATGAAAGTTACTATTTTTAGTTGATTGGATAATAAGTTTAGTTGAAAAATGACGAAAGTGACTATGTTTTAGTTGATTGGCGAAAGATTTTTAGTTAAGAAGTTACAAGAAAGGTTTGTCTTTGTAAATTTGGAACTGAATAAAGTGTAGATTTGTTTAAGAACGGGGTTGGTAGAACTATTAAGTTGACTACGAGAATTACTTTGACATAGTTTTGCAAATAAAAACTTGGTGACTAAAATTGTTGAGGGAACTGTATTGCAGTATAATATTATTTGACAAAGAACTAGTTAGTGAATGGAAGAAACAAATTGGTTTAAAGAAACAAAGAACATAAAAAAATGAGGTTAAGTAGGGGAATGAACACAGTGAACATACGGTGAACACAGAAAACATGTAAGAAAAAGTTGATGAATAGAGTGATCATGCAGGGAATATGAACTTACAGAGAATATGAAGACATGATAAGGAACATGGGGAATACAAGAATGAACACTGAACATGTGAAGAACAAGCTAAGAACATTGAGAACATGAATATTGAGTATAAAAGTTATACAGAGAACATATGATGTACATGAAAAACATGACAAAAACATAGTGAACATACGGGGAAAATGGTAGAAAACAGAAAACTTGAGAAAACCAGGTGAAAAATTTTGAACTGAGCATGCTATGAACATTTGTAGAACATGGAATGAACACAGAAAACATGGAAAAAATGTGAAGAACATAGCTGAATATAGAGAAAATATGCAAATACAGTATGATTATTGAAGGTTTGGATACGTTGGGATGAGAAGGGTAAGGTGATTACTCTGATAAACAGATAGGCTGGAGAGGGACTTGATCGGATATAATTATGTTCGATGATCTAAGACTGAGGAAATGGGGCTTGGCTAATGTCCAGATTAATTTTACTACGTTAGAAATAAGGTGATCTTAAATCTCGGGGGTGATTTAGTTGGGAATAAAGAACTTGTACAAAATGAACTAAGCTGGGGGGACAAGAGTTGAAACTTGATAACTGAACTGGTTTTATTTACAATGTCTGAAAATGTAGTTGGATGTTTAAATCTCAGGGGGATTTGGACTGATAGTAATGAATTTACAGGAGTGAACTTGGACAGAGGACAAGAGCTAGAGTTTTATAATTGTTTACATCATATTTACTATGTCTGAAATACAAAGGGTAAAAATTTCAGGGAAATTGATGGGTTATTTACAAAGATACGAAAGAGAACTAAGGCGGGGACGAGAGCTGGAGCTCAGTAACTGACTTGATCTTATTTACTAACTTTGAAGTATGTCTGCTTTAAATTTCGGGGAAAATTGATCTGTTACTAACGATCTTGTACAAATGAACTAATCTCGGGGACAAGAGCTAGAGTTTGATAATTGTTTGGATTTACTAAACTACGTCTGAAATACAGCGGGTAGAAATTTCAGGGAATTTGATAGGATAATACCGAAGACACGAGAGGGAAGTAAGGCGGGGGATGAGAGCTGGAGCTCAGTAACTGACTTGATCTTATTTACTGCGTCTGAAATACAGAGGGATAAAAATTCAGGGAATTTGATTAGGTTGACGAAGATGTGCGAGGGAACTAAGGTAGAGGACAAGAGCTGGAGCTCGTTAACTAAATTACTGTATTGAACTACATTTGAAATATGACTGCTTAAAATTTAAGGGGGATTGGACTGCTAGTAGCGAAAATGTGGTCTCTGCCAAATTTGGGTCTTCAATTGGAACTCTGATTAATTTTGATCAAGAACTGGACTCTGATGAATTTTGCTCTCAAAGTAGACTCTGGCGAATTTGAGCATAAACTGGACTCTGACAAAAATTGGGTATAAAATGGACTCTGTCAAATTTTCACAGGTTACAGGACACTGATGAAATTTGAGCTTAAAACTGTCTCTGACTAATTTTGCTCTCAAAGTAGACTCTGGCGAATTTCTGTTGATAATTGGACTCTGATGAAATTTGAGCTTAAAACTGTCTCTGACTAATTTTGCTAGCAAAGTAGACTCTGGCGAATTTCTGTTGATAATTGGACTCTGATGAAATTTGAGCTTAAAACTGTCTCTGACTAATTTTGCTAGCAAACTGGACTCTGGCGAATTTCTGTTGATAACTGGACTCTGATGAAATATGAGCTTAAAACTGTCTCTGACTAATTTTGCTCACAAAGTGGACTCTGTTCATTTTTAGGTATAAAATGGTCTCTGACGAATTTCTGTCTATAACCGGGCTCTGTTCAATTTTGGTCTTTACAGGTGAAAAAGCCGTAAATGGATATAAAACTAAATGTTATGGCTAAGTTGTCTGTTTTCCTTAACAAAACGTCTAAGACAATATTCTCTGAAAATGCTCTTTGAAAATGTGTGATTGAAAACAGGCAAAGGTTGTCCATAGAGTTTACCTGGAAATGCTGTGACACAAACACGATATTTTCTAAAGTTTTTTCTTTAAGATTTTCCTACTTATTTTCCTATTAAGAACGCTTAACAAACCTCTAAAATCTCAGAAATTATTTTCCTCATAAGAATTCCTTACTTCCAAATCTGTGACTCCCCAAATTCACCTGAAAACCCTGACATGCTACAGGGGATATTTTGAATTTCTCCCATAAGAACTTTAACAAACTCGTATGAACTTATCTTCATCATAAGAAACCTTAACAAACTTCTAAAGTCTCGGAAATTACTCGCTCATAAGAAATCCTTAATCCTAAATCTGTGACTCCCCAAATTCACCTGAAAACCCTGACATGCTACAGACGATTTTCTGCCCCAAAAAAAATCGTCTGTGGCATGTCATCCCTACTACTATGACACACGGTTAGGCAACAACAAAAGTATACCACATTACTGCCCCCCTAATCTTGCAACCATTGTAAGGGACTACTGTGAGCAATCACTACTTCAGCAAGACAATTTACGTTAATCTAAAACACCGTCACTACGCGGACAGCTGGCGCTAATTCTATAAAATTAGGCAAATTAACTAATTGCTTGCTCTCATTAAGTACTGTGAATTCCCCTGAGTAATCAAAAGGGGTCCCTTAAATCCTCAACACAGCTCCTAGGAGCAGTAACATTGTATACCTGACAACAACACTGCACAAACCTACAGCATAATGATGCCGTCAGCATACCCCACATGCTAATGACATCATTAGGCAATCAGTCAGCAATCTCATCTACTGACTCACCACACAACACAGTACATAAAAAACATGCAAATGAAACACATGGAAATGGCATTCACATAATCAATGAAAATTATATCACTAGAACAAATGTATCCATAACTACACAGACCTCAGGGTATCCTCTGACATCCCTGCAGCACTGGCCTGCTTACCTCTGCAATGATATAATTAACATGCGGCACTATGGCATAAAATCTAGACTGAACGATTATATAGAATCGACAGAACTGGATCACTTATATGGTAAATCTCTACACTGACCGGTTACATACTCGAGTCAGTCTACACACAACATATATATATATATATATATATATACATATATATATATATATATATATATATATATATATATATATATATATATATATATATATATATATATATATATATGTATATATATATATATATATATATGCGAACAAGCCTGAATGGTCCCCAGGACAATATGCAACTGAAAACTCACACCCCAGAAGTGACTCGAACCCATACTCCCAGAAGCAACGCAACTGGTATGTACAAGACGCCTTAATCCACTTGACCATCATGACCGGACATAATGAGGTGATAGCCGAGGCTATTTGAACCACCCCACCGCCGGCACTCGGATAGTAATCTTGGGCATAGCATTTTACCAAATCACCTCATTCTTTGGGGCACACGTGAGGAACACAAATGCGAACAAGCCTGAATGGTCCCCAGGACAATATGCAACTGAAAACTCACACCCCAGAAGTGACTCGAACCCATACTCCCAGAAGCAACGCAACTGGTATGTACAAGACGCCTTAATCCACTTGACCATCAGGACCGGACATAATGAGGTGATAGCCGAGGCTATTTGAACCACCCCACCGCCGGCACTCGGATAGTAATCTTGGGCATAGCATTTTACCAAATCACCTCATTCTTTGGGGCACACGTGAGGAACAAAATGCGAACAAGCCTGAATGGTCCCCAGGACAATATGCAACTGAAAACTCACACCCCAGAAGTGACTCGAACCCATACTCCCAGAAGCAACGCAACTGGTATGTACAAGACGCCTTAATCCACTTGACCATCACGACCGGACATAATGAGGTGATAGCCGAGGCTATTTCAACCACCCCACCGCCGGCACTCGGATAGTAATCTTGGGCATAGCATTTTACCAAATCACCTCATTCTTTGGGGCACACGTGAGGAACACAAATGCGAACAAGCCTGAATGGTCCCCAGGACAATATGCAACTGAAAACTCACACCCCAGAAGTGACACGAACCCATACTCCCAGAAGCAACGCAACTGGTATGTACAAGACGCCTTAATCCACTTGACCATCACGACCGGACATAATGAGGTGATAGCCGAGGCTATTTCAACCACCCCACCGCCGGCACTCGGATAGTTATCTTGGGCATAGCATTTTACCAAATCACCTCATTCTTTGGGGCACACGTGAGGAACACAAATGCGAACAAGCCTGAATGGTCCCCAGGACAATATGCAACTGAAAACTCACACCCCAGAAGTGACTCGAACCCATACTCCCAGAAGCAACGCAACTGGTATGTACAAGACGCCTTAATCCACTTGACCATCACGACCGGACATAATGAGGTGATAGCCGAGGCTATTTGAACCACCCCACCGCCGGCACTCGGATAGTAATCTTGGGCATAGCATTTTACCAAATCACCTCATTCTTTGGGGCACACGTGAGGAACACAAATGCGAACAAGCCTGAATGGTCCCCAGGACAATATGCAACTGAAAACTCACACCCCAGAAGTGACTCGAACCCATACTCCCAGAAGCAACGCAACTGGTATGTACAAGACGCCTTAATCCACTTGACCATCACGACCGGACATAATGAGGTGATAGCCGAGGCTATTTGAACCACCCCACCGCCGGCACTCGGATAGTAATCTTGGGCATAGCATTTTACCAAATCACCTCATTCTTTGGGACACACGTGAGGAACACAAATGCGAACAAGCCTGAATGGTCCCCAGGACAATATGCAACTGAAAACTCACACCCCAGAAGTGACTCGAACCCATACTCCCAGAAGCAACGCAACTGGTATGTACAAGACGCCTTAATCCACTTGACCATCACGACTGGACATAATGAGGTGATAGCCGAGGCTATTTGAACCACCCCACCGCCGGCACTCGGATAGTAATCTTGGGCATAGCATTTTACCAAATCACCTCATTCTTTGGGGCACACGTGAGGAACACAAATGCGAACAAGCCTGAATGGTCCCCAGGACAATATGCAACTGAAAACTCACACCCCAGAAGTGACTCGAACCCATACTCCCAGAAGCAACGCAACTGGTATGTACAAGACGCCTTAATCCACTTGACCATCACGACCGGACATAATGAGGTGATAGCCGAGGCTATTTGAACCACCCCACCGCCGGCACTCGGATAGTAATCTTGGGCATAGCATTTTACCAAATCACCTCATTCTTTGGGGCACACGTGAGGAACACAAATGCGAACAAGCCTGAATGGTCCCCAGGACAATATGCAACTGAAAACTCACACCCGAGAAGTGACTCGAACCCATACTCCCAGAAGCAACGCAACTGGTATGTACAAGACGCCTTAATCCACTTGACCATCACGACCGGACATAATGAGGTGATAGCCGAGGCTATTTGAACCACCCCACCGCCGGCACTCGGATAGTAATCTTGGGCATAGCATTTTACCAAATCACCTCATTCTTTGGGGCACACGTGAGGAACACAAATGCGAACAAGCCTGAATGGTCCCCAGGACAATATGCAACTGAAAACTCACACCCCAGAAGTGACTCGAACCCATACTCCCAGAAGCAACGCAACTGGTATGTACAAGACGCCTTAATCCACTTGACCATCACGACCGGACATAATGAGGTGATAGCCGAGGCTATTTGAACCACCCCACCGCCGGCACTCGGATAGTAATCTTGGGCATAGCATTTTACCAAATCACCTCATTCTTTGGGGCACACGTGAGGAACACAAATGCGAACAAGCCTGAATGGTCCCCAGGACAATATGTGTGGGAACCGACCTGTGAGATTTATATTTGTTTAATTTATATGAATTTATATTTACGTTAATTTATATACTTCGATAGCAATTTGTATAATGATAAGTGGACTGTATTTCTGCAATAATCTCATAATCTCACAAATCGATCCTCTACACATTAGGGGGGGTTTATATTACACATATGCAGCCAATCAAATTACAGTAATAGCTACATACATTGATGAGGTTCCTTCTCTTATAGTACAGCAGGTTAGTCCACCAGGTATAACTAGAGTGTAGACACCAAATTATCCTCTTTGAGGTAGCTTCTATCACCCAGTAACTGGTGCACATAATCTTGCATCCTCGTCTTGACCTGTCAAAAGTGCGCTAGCTGTGAAGCCAGAAACCTATATATGACAAGTATATCAGAGAAAACACTATACAGTACATAGAACATTAAGACCTGGCTTAATTACCTTTAGTTTGAGGCTTCCACGTGATCTAACCGGGTCAACCCTATATCCTGACATTAATGGCCATAAATGAATGATAAACGGGTTTCGGATAGACACTTAACTTGAATTTGTAGACAGCGTGTTGACAAATGGTACACCTTTGGTTTCCATAACACTACGTCCAAGTAAATTTAACAGGAGCCGAATTTGCTCCCGTGTGAGCCTCTGGTCTAGTATAAACAATACTGCCCTCCTTCCTCCACTCTGACGCCTGGCTTACATTGTCCAGATTTCAGAACGTGATAGAAGGGTCACATTTACTCTACTTTAATATTGATAATTAAGTTAATTTATATAAGATGTTTTTATGATGGTAAAGTCCAAAGACTTATGTATTTAAGAATAATTCCCAGCAGAATAGCTGGTGAATTATAATAGTATGTGGTGATGATATCCCGTTTTCTATAGACGGTAATTCCACTACAAGTTACGTTTTCTATGGGTAACTTGTTGGTAATACAGCTATTATCTGTATGATATATTAAATGGTGTCGGATTTTCCGACAATATGCAACTGAAAACTCACACCCCAGAAGTGACTCGAACCCATACTCCCAGAAGCAACGCAACTGGTATGTACAAGACGCCTTAATCCACTTGACCATCACGACCGGACATAATGAGGTGATAGCCGAGGCTATTTGAACCACCCCACCGCCGGCACTCGGATAGTAATCTTGGGCATAGCATTTTACCAAATCACCTCATTCTTTGGGGCACACGTGAGGAACACAAATGCGAACAAGCCTGAATGGTCCCCAGGACAATATGCAACTGAAAACTCACACCCCAGAAGTGACTCGAACCCATACTCCCAGAAGCAACGCAACTGGTATGTACAAGACGCCTTAATCCACTTGACCATCATGACCGGACATAATGAGGTGATAGCCGAGGCTATTTGAACCACCCCACCGCCGGCACTCGGATAGTAATCTTGGGCATAGCATTTTACCAAATCACCTCATTCTTTGGGGCACACGTGAGGAACACAAATGCGAACAAGCCTGAATGGTCCCCAGGACAATATGCAACTGAAAACTCACACCCCAGAAGTGACTCGAACCCATACTCCCAGAAGCAACGCAACTGGTATGTACAAGACACCTTAATCCACTTGACCATCACGACCGGACATAATGAGGTGATAGCCGAGGCTATTTGAACCACCCCACCGCCGGCACTCGGATAGTAATCTTGGGCATAGCATTTTACCAAATCACCTCATTCTTTGGGGCACACGTGAGGAACACAAATGCGAACAAGCCTGAATGGTCCCCAGGACAATATGCAACTGAAAACTCACACCCCAGAAGTGACTCGAACCCATACTCCCAGAAGCAACGCAACTGGTATGTACAAGACGCCTTAATCCACTTGACCATCACGACCGGACATAATGAGGTGATAGCCGAGGCTATTTGAACCACCCCACCGCCGGCACTCGGATAGTAATCTTGGGCATAGCATTTTACCAAATCACCTCATTCTTTGGGGCACACGTGAGGAACACAAATGCGAACAAGCCTGAATGGTCCCCAGGACAATATGCAACTGAAAACTCACACCCCAGAAGTGACTCGAACCCATACTCCCAGAAGCAACGCAACTGGTATGTACAAGACGCCTTAATCCACTTGACCATCACGACCGGACATAATGAGGTGATAGCCGAGGCTATTTGAACCACCCCACCGCCGGCACTCGGATAGTAATCTTGGGCATAGCATTTTACCAAATCACCTCATTCTTTGGGGCACACGTGAGGAACACAAATGCGAACAAGCCTGAATGGTCCCCAGGACAATATGCAACTGAAAACTCACACCCCAGAAGTGACTCGAACCCATACTCCCAGAAGCAACGCAACTGGTATGTACAAGACGCCTTAATCCACTTGACCATCATGACCGGACATAATGAAGTGATAGCCGAGGCTATTTGAACCACCCCACCGCCGGCACTCGGATAGTAATCTTGGGCATAGCATTTTACCAAATCACCTCATTCTTTGGGGCACACGTGAGGAACACAAATGCGAACAAGCCTGAATGGTCCCCAGGACAATATGCAACTGAAAACTCACACCCCAGAAGTGACTCGAACCCATACTCCCAGAAGCAACGCAACTGGTATGTACAAGACGCCTTAATCCACTTGACCATCACGACCGGACATAATGAGGTGATAGCCGAGGCTATTTGAACCACCCCACCGCCGGCACTCGGATAGTAATCTTGGGCATAGCATTTTACCAAATCACCTCATTCTTTGGGGCACACGTGAGGAACACAAATGCGAACAAGCCTGAATGGTCCCCAGGACAATATGCAACTGAAAACTCACACCCCAGAAGTGACTCGAACCCATACTCCCAGAAGCAACGCAACTGGTATGTACAAGACGCCTTAATCCACTTGACCATCACGACCGGACATAATGAGGTGATAGCCGAGGCTATTTGAACCACCCCACCACCGGCACTCGGATAGTAATCTTGGGCATAGCATTTTACCAAATCACCTCATTCTTTGGGGCACACGTGAGGAACACAAATGCGAACAAGCCTGAATGGTCCCCAGGACAATATGCAACTGAAAACTCACACCCCAGAAGTGACTCGAACCCATACTCCCAGAAGCAACGCAACTGGTATGTACAAGACGCCTTAATCCACTTGACCATCACGACCGGACATAATGAGGTGATAGCCGAGGCTATTTGAACCACCCCACCGCCGGCACTCGGATAGTAATCTTGGGCATAGCATTTTACCAAATCACCTCATTCTTTGGGGCACACGTGAGGAACACAAATGCGAACAAGCCTGAATGGTCCCCAGGACAATATGCAACTGAAAACTCACACCCCAGAAGTGACTCGAACCCATACTCCCAGAAGCAACGCAACTGGTATGTACAAGACGCCTTAATCCACTTGACCATCACGACCGGACATAATGAGGTGATAGCCGAGGCTATTTGAACCACCCCACCGCCGGCACTCGGATAGTAATCTTGGGCATAGCATTTTACCAAATCACCTCATTCTTTGGGGCACACGTGAGGAACACAAATGCGAACAAGCCTGAATGGTCCCCAGGACAATATGCAACTGAAAACTCACACCCCAGAAGTGACTCGAACCCATACTCCCAGAAGCAACGCAACTGGTATGTACAAGACGCCTTAATCCACTTGACCATCACGACCGGACATAATGAGGTGATAGCCGAGGCTATTTGAACCACCCCACCGCCGGCACTCGGATAGTAATCTTGGGCATAGCATTTTACCAAATCACCTCATTCTTTGGGGCACACGTGAGGAACACAAATGCGAACAAGCCTGAATGGTCCCCAGGACAATATGCAACTGAAAACTCACACCCCAGAAGTGACTCGAACCCATACTCCCAGAAGCAACGCAACTGGTATGTACAAGACGCCTTAATCCACTTGACCATCACGACCGGACATAATGAGGTGATAGCCGAGGCTATTTGAACCACCCCACCGCCGGCACTCGGATAGTAATCTTGGGCATAGCATTTTACCAAATCACCTCATTCTTTGGGGCACACGTGAGGAACACAAATGCGAACAAGCCTGAATGGACCCCAGGACAATATGCAACTGAAAACTCACACCCCAGAAGTGACTCGAACCCATACTCCCAGAAGCAACGCAACTGGTATGTACAAGACGCCTTAATCCACTTGACCATCACGACCGGACATAATGAGGTGATAGCCGAGGCTATTTGAACCACCCCACCGCCGGCACTCGGATAGTAATCTTGGGCATAGCATTTTACCAAATCACCTCATTCTTTGGGGCACACGTGAGGAACACAAATGCGAACAAGCCTGAATGGTCCCCAGGACAATATGCAACTGAAAACTCACACCCCAGAAGTGACTCGAACCCATACTCCCAGAAGCAACGCAACTGGTATGTACAAGACGCCTTAATCCACTTGACCATCACGACCGGACATAATGAGGTGATAGCCGAGGCTATTTGAACCACCCCACCGCCGGCACTCGGATAGTAATCTTGGGCATAGCATTTTACCAAATCACCTCATTCTTTGGGGCACACGTGAGGAACACAAATGCGAACAAGCCTGAATGGTCCCCAGGACAATATGCAACTGAAAACTCACACCCCAGAAGTGACTCGAACCCATACTCCCAGAAGCAACGCAACTGGTATGTACAAGACGCCTTAATCCACTTGACCATCACGACCGGACATAATGAGGTGATAGCCGAGGCTATTTGAACCACCCCACCGCCGGCACTCGGATAGTAATCTTGGGCATAGCATTTTACCAAATCACCTCATTCTTTGGGGCACACGTGAGGAACACAAATGCGAACAAGCCTGAATGGACCCCAGGACAATATGCAACTGAAAACTCACACCCCAGAAGTGACTCGAACCCATACTCCCAGAAGCAACGCAACTGGTATGTACAAGACGCCTTAATCCACTTGACCATCAGGACCGGACATAATGAGGTGATAGCCGAGGCTATTTGAACCACCCCACCGCCGGCACTCGGATAGTAATCTTGGGCATAGCATTTTACCAAATCACCTCATTCTTTGGGGCACACGTGAGGAACACAAATGCGAACAAGCCTGAATGGTCCCCAGGACAATATGCAACTGAAAACTCACACCCCAGAAGTGACTCGAACCCATGCTCCCAGAAGCAACGCAACTGGTATGTACAAGACGCCTTAATCCACTTGACCATCACGACCGGACATAATGAGGTGATAGCCGAGGCTATTTGAACCACCCCACCGCCGGCACTCAGATAGTAATCTTGGGCATAGCATTTTACCAAATCACCTCATTCTTTGGGGCACACGTGAGGAACACAAATGCGAACAAGCCTGAATGGTCCCCAGGACAATATGCAACTGAAAACTCACACCCCAGAAGTGACTCGAACCCATACTCCCAGAAGCAACGCAACTGGTATGTACAAGACGCCTTAATCCACTTGACCATCACGACCGGACATAATGAGGTGATAGCCGAGGCTATTTGAACCACCCCACCGCCGGCACTCGGATAGTAATCTTGGGCATAGCATTTTACCAAATCACCTCATTCTTTGGGGCACACGTGAGGAACACAAATGCGAACAAGCCTGAATGGTCCCCAGGACAATATGCAACTGAAAACTCACACCCCAGAAGTGACTCGAACCCATACTCCCAGAAGCAACGCAACTGGTATGTACAAGACGCCTTAATCCACTTGACCATCACGACCGGACATAATGAGGTGATAGCCGAGGCTATTTGAACCACCCCACCGCCGGCACTCGGATAGTAATCTTGGGCATAGCATTTTACCAAATCACCTCATTCTTTGGGGCACACGTGAGGAACACAAATGCGAACATGCCTGAATGGTCCCCAGGACAATATGCAACTGAAAACTCACACCCCAGAAGTGACTCGAACCCATACTCCCAGAAGCAACGCAACTGGTATGTACAAGACGCCTTAATCCACTTGACCATCACGACCGGACATAATGAGGTGATAGCCGAGGCTATTTGAACCACCCCACCGCCGGCACTCGGATAGTAATCTTGGGCATAGCATTTTACCAAATCACCTCATTCTTTGGGGCACACGTGAGGAACACAAATGCGAACAAGCCTGAATGGTCCCCAGGACAATATGCAACTGAAAACTCACACCCCAGAAGTGACTCGAACCCATACTCCCAGAAGCAACGCAACTGGTATGTACAAGACGCCTTAATCCACTTGACCATCACGACCGGACATAATGAGGTGATAGCCGAGGCTATTTGAACCACCCCACCGCCGGCACTCGGATAGTAATCTTGGGCATAGCATGTTACCAAATCACCTCATTCTTTGGGGCACACGTGAGGAACACAAATGCGAACAAGCCTGAATGGTCCCCAGGACAATATGCAACTGAAAACTCACACCCCAGAAGTGACTCGAACCCATACTCCCAGAAGCAACGCAACTGGTATGTACAAGACGCCTTAATCCACTTGACCATCACGACCGGACATAATGAGGTGATAGCCGAGGCTATTTGAACCACCCCACCGCCGGCACTCGGATAGTAATCTTGGGCATAGCATTTTACCAAATCACCTCATTCTTTGGGGCACACGTGAGGAACACAAATGCGAACATGCCTGAATGGTCCCCAGGACAATATGCAACTGAAAACTCACACCCCAGAAGTGACTCGAACCCATACTCCCAGAAGCAACGCAACTGGTATGTACAAGACGCCTTAATCCACTTGACCATCACGACCGGACATAATGAGGTGATAGCCGAGGCTATTTGAACCACCCCACCGCCGGCACTCGGATAGTAATCTTGGGCATAGCATTTTACCAAATCACCTCATTCTTTGGGGCACACGTGAGGAACACAAATGCGAACAAGCCTGAATGGTCCCCAGGACAATATGCAACTGAAAACTCACACCCCAGAAGTGACTCGAACCCATACTCCCAGAAGCAACGCAACTGGTATGTACAAGACGCCTTAATCCACTTGACCATCACGACCGGACATAATGAGGTGATAGCCGAGGCTATTTGAACCACCCCACCGCCGGCACTTGGATAGTAATCTTGGGCATAGCATGTTACCAAATCACCTCATTCTTTGGGGCACACGTGAGGAACACAAATGCGAACAAGCCTGAATGGTCCCCAGGACAATATGCAACTGAAAACTCACACCCCAGAAGTGACTCGAACCCATACTCCCAGAAGCAACGCAACTGGTATGTACAAGAGGCCTTAATCCACTTGACCATCAAGACCGGACATAATGAGGTGATAGCCGAGGCTATTTGAACCACCCCACCGCCGGCACTCGGATAGTAATCTTGGGCATAGCATTTTACCAAATCACCTCATTCTTTGGGGCACACGTGAGGAACACAAATGCGAACAAGCCTGAATGGTCCCCAGGACAATATGCAACTGAAATGTCCGGTCGTGATGGTCAAGTGGATTAAGGCGTCTTGTACATACCAGTTGCGTTGCTTCTGGGAGTATGGGTTCGAGTCACTTCTGGGGTGTGAGTTTTCAGTTGCATATTGTCCTGGGGACCATTCAGGCTTGTTCGCATTTGTGTTCCTCACGTGTGCCCCAAAGAATGAGGTGATTTGGTAAAATGCTATGCCCAAGATTACTATCCGAGTGCCGGCGGTGGGGTGGTTCAAATAGCCTCGGCTATCACCTCATTATGTCCGGTCGTGATGGTCAAGTGGATTAAGGCGTCTTGTACATACCAGTTGCGTTGCTTCTGGGAGTATGGGTTCGAGTCACTTCTGGGGTGTGAGTTTTCAGTTGCATATTGTCCTGGGGACCATTCAGGCTTGTTCGCATTTGTGTTCCTCACGTGTGCCCCAAAGAATGACGTGATTTGGTAAAATGCTATGCCCAAGATTACTATCCGAGTGCCGGCGGTGGGGTGGTTCAAATAGCCTCGGCTATCACCTCATTATGTCCGGTCGTGATGGTCAAGTGGATTAAGGCGTCTTGTACATACCAGTTGCGTTGCTTCTGGGAGTATGGGTTCGAGTCACTTCTGGGGTGTGAGTTTTCAGTTGCATATTGTCCTGGGGACCATTCAGGCTTGTTCGCATTTGTGTTCCTCACGTGTGCCCCAAAGAATGAGGTGATTTGGTAAAATGCTATGCCCAAGATTACTATCCGAGTGCCGGCGGTGGGGTGGTTCAAATAGCCTCGGCTATCACCTCATTATGTCTGGTCGTGATGGTCAAGTGGATTAAGGCGTCTTGTACATACCAGTTGCGTTGCTTCTGGGAGTATGGGTTCGAGTCACTTCTGGGGTGTGAGTTTTCAGTTGCATATTGTCCTGGGGACCATTCAGGCTTGTTCGCATTTGTGTTCCTCACGTGTGCCCCAAAGAATGAGGTGATTTGGTAAAATGCTATGCCCAAGATTACTATCCGAGTGCCGGCGGTGGGGTGGTTCAAATAGCCTCGGCTATCACCTCATTATGTCCGGTCGTGATGGTCAAGTGGATTAAGGCGTCTTGTACATACCAGTTGCGTTGCTTCTGGGAGTATGGGTTCGAGTCACTTCTGGGGTGTGAGTTTTCAGTTGCATATTGTCCTGGGGACCATTCAGGCTTGTTCGCATTTGTGTTCCTCACGTGTGCCCCAAAGAATGAGGTGATTTGGTAAAATGCTATGCCCAAGATTACTATCCGAGTGCCGGCGGTGGGGTGGTTCAAATAGCCTCGGCTATCACCTCATTATGTCCGGTCGTGATGGTCAAGTGGATTAAGGCGTCTTGTACATACCAGTTGCGTTGCTTCTGGGAGTATGGGTTCGAGTCACTTCTGGGGTGTGAGTTTTCAGTTGCATATTGTCCTGGGGACCATTCAGGCTTGTTCGCATTTGTGTTCCTCACGTGTGCCCCAAAGAATGAGGTGATTTGGTAAAATGCTATGCCCAAGATTACTATCCGAGTGCCGGCGTTGGGATGGTTCAAATAGCCTCGGCTATCACCTCATTATGTCCGGTCGTGATGGTCAAGTGGATTAAGGCGTCTTGTACATACCAGTTGCGTTGCTTCTGGGAGTATGGGTTCGAGTCACTTCTGGGGTGTGAGTTTTCAGTTGCATATTGTCCTGGGGACCATTCAGGCTTGTTCGCATTTGTGTTCCTCACGTGTGCCCCAAAGAATGAGGTGATTTGGTAAAATGCTATGCCCAAGATTACTATCCGAGTGCCGGCGGTGGGGTGGTTCAAATAGCCTCGGCTATCACCTCATTATGTCCGGTCGTGATGGTCAAGTGGATTAAGGCGTCTTGTACATACCAGTTGCGTTGCTTCTGGGAGTATGGGTTCGAGTCACTTCTGGGGTGTGAGTTTTCAGTTGCATATTGTCCTGGGGACCATTCAGGCTTGTTCGCATTTGTGTTCCTCACGTGTGCCCCAAAGAATGAGGTGATTTGGTAAAATGCTATGCCCAAGATTACTATCCGAGTGCCGGCGGTGGGGTGGTTCAAATAGCCTCGGCTATCACCTCATTATGTCCGGTCGTGATGGTCAAGTGGATTAAGGCGTCTTGTACATACCAGTTGCGTTGCTTCTGGGAGTATGGGTTCGAGTCACTTCTGGGGTGTGAGTTTTCAGTTGCATATTGTCCTGGGGACCATTCAGGCTTGTTCGCATTTGTGTTCCTCACGTGTGCCCCAAAGAATGAGGTGATTTGGTAAAATGCTATGCCCAAGATTACTATCCGAGTGCCGGCGGTGGGGTGGTTCAAATAGCCTCGGCTATCACCTCATTATGTCCGGTCATGATGGTCAAGTGGATTAAGGCGTCTTGTACATACCAGTTGCGTTGCTTCTGGGAGTATGGGTTCGAGTCACTTCTGGGGTGTGAGTTTTCAGTTGCATATTGTCCTGGGGACCATTCAGGCTTGTTCGCATTTGTGTTCCTCACGTGTGCCCCAAAGAATGAGGTGATTTGGTAAAATGCTATGCCCAAGATTACTATCCGAGTGCCGGCGGTGGGGTGGTTCAAATAGCCTCGGCTATCACCTCATTATGTCCGGTCGTGATGGTCAAGTGGATTAAGGCGTCTTGTACATACCAGTTGCGTTGCTTCTGGGAGTATGGGTTCGAGTCACTTCTGGGGTGTGAGTTTTCAGTTGCATATTGTCCTGGGGACCATTCAGGCTTGTTCGCATTTGTGTTCCTCACGTGTGCCCCAAAGAATGAGGTGATTTGGTAAAATGCTATGCCCAAGATTACTATCCGAGTGCCGGCGGTGGGGTGGTTCAAATAGCCTCGGCTATCACCTCATTATGTCCGGTCGTGATGGTCAAGTGGATTAAGGCGTCTTGTACATACCAGTTGCGCTGCTTCTCGGAGTATGGGTTCGAGTCACTTCTGGGGTGTGAGTTTTCAGTTGCATATTGTCCTGGGGTCCATTCAGGCTTGTTCGCATTTGTGTTCCTCACGTGTGCCCCAAAGAATGAGGTGATTTGGTAAAATGCTATGCCCAAGATTACTATCCGAGTGCCGGCGGTGGGGTGGTTCAAATAGCCTCGGCTATCACCTCATTATGTCCGGTCGTGATGGTCAAGTGGATTAAGGCGTCTTGTACATACCAGTTGCGTTGCTTCTGGGAGTATGGGTTCGAGTCACTTCTGGGGTGTGAGTTTTCAGTTGCATATTGTCCTGGGGACCATTCAGGCTTGTTCGCATTTGTGTTCCTCACGTGTGCCCCAAAGAATGAGGTGATTTGGTAAAATGCTATGCCCAAGATTACTATCCGAGTGCCGGCGGTGGGGTGGTTCAAATAGCCTCGGCTATCACCTCATTATGTCCGGTCGTGATGGTCAAGTGGATTAAGGCGTCTTGTACATACCAGTTGCGTTGCTTCTGGGAGTATGGGTTCGAGTCACTTCTGGGGTGTGAGTTTTCAGTTATATATATATATATATATATATATATATATATATATATATATATATATATATATATATATATATATATATATATATATATATATATATATATCCCAATCCCAATCAGGTACATCCCAATCAGTCACCTGGACGTCAGTACAGACAGCTGTCTCTCAGCTGCTTCCAATGCCTGGCAGGCGCTATGGGACCACACAGCTGATACCGAAATTAACACAATTCTGAGACACTGTAACACCTAACAACTATTTTTGTACTCACGGCTCCTTAAATCCTCAACAATCATTTCCCTGGTCACTACCTCACTGGCTGCAGACCACCTAACTCGCTCCTCGTGCGTCGACTAGGTGTGGCCCTAGGATGTCCAGGGAAGGTGGCCAAGCATGGCCAAGGCATGTGGCCACCGCGTGGCCCTAAGGGGGGGTGGCCACGAGGTAAGCGCAGAGCGTCACAGCGCCCCACCCGGGCTGGGGTGTCAAGGGGAGGGTGGGGTGGTGTTTGGCCGGGGTGGCCAGGGTGGCCAGGGTGGCCAAGGTGGCCGGCACATGGGTGGCGCACACATGGGATGCCTCAGGCCGGCCTGGCTAGCACCCACAGGCATACAGAATGGGGAGGGGAGAACCATCAAACACCCCCATCAAACCAGAGCATGCCTCGCTCGTACACTGGGGTGACGATGGCCGGCAGCGTTACCACATGGCGGACCCAACAAGGTGGAATTCAAAGTCCAACAGGGGCCTGTAATATCACCACAATTACACTGCCCATATTCCACCAATTGTCCATTAACACTAGACAGGATACTCGGACCCGATGTGAGGGATCAACCTGATACACCATGAGGCCTGCTAGTTGCCTCATGGGTGCACTTTAAACTGTCTCTTAGCTTTTTACTGTTCCTTCTGTAATCCTTGGCTCCATTTTCACACAAATTGGGCCTTGACACAACCCAGGATGGTAGGAGTGCCATGCACGATGAGTAATAAGGATCACACAGCGATTAACGGGGGTGAAGGTGGCCTCTGCTACTCCCACCCAATCACTTCCTCCTCAGCTTGCTGCCCAGCTCAAACTGACTATTTGGCAGGCTAGGGAAACTCAAAAGCCCATATCTCCCCCCTACCTTGTCTTTACCAATCAGCACAAAGCCGGCACAACTCCATAGTGCCGCTTCCAATCACAGTTGTTCGCGCCAAAACTCACCTAGAGGCAAAGGTGCCGCTACCAATCACAGGCGCCCCTCACCCTCAGGCGTCCCGTGACGTCACAAGGAGGGGGAGGCCTAGGACTGGCACAATGTCTCACATGGTGGGGGGGGCGACGTTCACCCCACTGTCCCCTCACCTCTAAAACAGTTGAGAGTCAAGTATCCTCTCATACCACTACACTCTCAAATCTCATCCTATTTCACAGAAACAGGAAAAATTCTGTAACTCCTTCTACAGAGCAATCACGGACCTCTGATTAGTCTTAAATGACAGTCCTTAACATAAGCTTTCATCCAACACCCCACAAGTGCATGTAGTTTGAAAGTTTCTTGTCTAGAGTCCCTAGAGCGACTCTAGCCTAATCTAGAAAACTAGGAAAACTAGCTGAGGGAATCTTCATTCCCTCACACCACCACCTCTCTGAATTGGTCAACAGTTGTGAATTGCTGAGTATTTTGGCATGTTAAAGAGTTGAGTAGTATCCTCTTTTAACCACGTTTCAGTAAGTATAACAAAGAGAATTTGTTGTCAATAGTTTCAATCAAGGCACTAACGTCATCAAAATGTTTGCTTAGAGATCTTACATTTAAGTTAATTACAGACATATTGGGATTATGTCTTAATACATTGTTTACATCATGTGCTGTAAAATATCTGCATTTTTGATCATTATAGTGATGATTGTCATAGATAGTGGATAAGACGTTTACTTCTGGGTCTATACTTGTTTGCATAAGAAAGTTGGATGCAGGAAAACAAGGCAAAAAAAGGCAGTTGTAAAATAACAAAAAATTTGATATAAAAGGGGGGAAAAATATAAATATATACAAGACTATACAAGACAAACATGAAAACGAACAAAAAAAAATGAGGTAGATTGCTTACAAGTACTCTCAGGTACACTGAAAGTAATAAATTTTAATTTGAGACACAGGCAAAGCCAGGGGGTACAATGGAGTAAGGGAGTATGGCAAAGCCAGGCAACCTGGGTAATAATGAAAGCAAAGAAAAAAAGTTGAATAATAAACATAGGCAAATTTATTCTTAATGATAATTAACTATAAATAGTTTAGTTAAGATCCTATGATTAATAAGAACTAAAGAAAATATTAATGTACTGAATAAATTAAGACCAATAAATTACTAATATAAATTAAATTAAAATTTAATTTAAAGAAACAGTATAACAAAGAGACTTTGGATACCTAGCCCGCACTAGGTGACAAGGGGGTTAATTATGTTGAGTCATTCAGAGGGATAATTAGGTGAGGCAAACCACATTGGGAGAGGAAAGTGTTGAGGTTATCTTCATTAGAAATCGTAAACATTTTACCTTCAGAAGTTTTTCTCACTTTTATCATGCCATCTCTAACGAAGCACTATTGACTCGCATCTCTTTCTCATCGACATTAATGACCTTCCAAATGCCTCCCAACATCTCAAACCAATTCTATTTGCTGACGACACGACCTTCATTTACTCCAGTCCTGACCCCCTTGCTCTAAATGTCACAGTGAATACTGAGCTAAATAAAGTCCATCACTGGCTCACTGCTAATAAACTCACCCTCAATATTGACAAAACTTTATATATTTTGTTTGGCAATAAATCCTCAAATCAAATAAGTCTCAGGTTAACAATACCCAAATTTGTAACAAAGTAGACGGCAAATTCCTTGGTGTTCTCATTGCAAGCTGAATTTCTAGGGACACATTCTAAATATATAAAAAAAAGTTTCAAAAACTGTTGGCAATCTTTCTAAGTTCAGATATTATGTGCCTCGCCCTGCCCTGGTGCAACCCGTTCTCGCAAATTTAATAAATCAATATTGACTTATTAGTTGCGTGCATAGGTGACATACTAAACATAATAGTTTCCCTTGAAAAGCTTCATAGAAAACACCGACCTTACCTAACCTACTTAGTATGCTAAAATAAGCATCTTATAGCTTCGTAATTACAATTGTTACTTAACCTATTATAGGTATAGGTTAGGTAATAATTGTAATTACGAAGCAATAAGATGCTTATCTTAACATACTAAGTAGGTTAGGTAAGGTCGGTGTTTTCTATGAAGCTTTTCAAGGGAAACTATTATGTTAAGTATGTCACCTATGCACATATTTAATAAGTCAATATTGACTTATTAAATTTGCGAGAACGGGTTGCCTGGTGACACTCTATTACTCCCTCATCTATCCTTATCTCAACTATGGTATTTGTTCTTGGGGTTCTACTACCCAAAATCATTTACGTCCTCTAATTACCCAACACAAAGCTGCTATTAGGACAATATTTTACTCTGGCCCCAGACATCACTCTGTACCCTTACTCAAATCTCTGAATGTGTTAGATATTAAGTCCCTGCACATCCTCTCATGTGTATTTTATATATATATAAAATGCTGAACTGTAATGTCAGTCCTGACCTTAAAAGCTTCCTAGAAGGTGGTAACAGATCCCATGAGCACCACACCAGAAACAAATACCTATATGATATTCCAAGAGTATGACTTAGTCAAACTAGAAATGCTTTATAAATCAAGGGACCTCGAATGTGGAATGACCTTTCCAATTATGTGAAAGACTGTACCTCTCCCAACCAGTTTAAGATATAAACTAAGTACTACCTAATTACCTCAATGTAACTTACCTCACCCCCAAAATGTCAACCCATGTCTTCTATTTTAAACAATGCTGTTTTGTTGACCAAATCGTATTTTTGCTTTTTTCTGCCATGTCCCCCTCCCCCTTTTTCCATTCTTTTCTTATTTTTTCTCATCATAATTTATGCGTTAATCTCAATTAGTATTAAGTTTTAGTCTTAGTGTTTTTCCTGCCCGAAACGCTTTGCGTAATAGTGGTTTTAGGAGGCATTGTATGTACTAGCTCTATCTATAAATCCATCAACTTTTGTATCTTACTTTGTATGTATGTACCTTACCTGAATAAAAGTTTATTATTACTAATATTATAATTATTTTTATTGAGCCTTTTGCCTGCCAACTGGTAGTTTTCTGCCATCTTGGCCAAATCCATAATATTAGAATCTACCTCTGTCCTTCCTCTAAGGTACTGTGCTACAAGCTCTGGCATATTATCTATAAAATTCTTCGCTAAAATTAAATTCTTGAGTGCCTCGTATGTTTCAGCTTTAACCGAGCAAATCCATTTTTCAAACTATCTAATTTGGTCATTAGCAAATTCAGTGAGAAGTTGGTTGTGAGTAGGCCTAAGGTTGCGATAAGCTTGGCGGTGAGCTTCAGGTGTAATTTCATATGCCCTCAAAATCCATTCCCCGACTTTACTATATTCAAAACACTCGTTGTCAGGCTTGTTTATAAAAATATCTTGAGCCTTACCCCTAAGTCTTTCCTGTAGGATTTTCACCCACTCTTCCTTTGGTCAGTTCATGGACATGGCCAATCTCTGAAAATGGTTGAAAAACCTTTCAGAGTCTGACTCTGAAAATTCAGGCAAGTTATGCTTTTTCTCATAATGCCTGGGGTTTGAATCTCCGGCAGGTGGTGGTCCAGTGGTATTCATTCTAAATTTAGCCTCCTCGGTTTTGAGTCTTTGCTCCTCTAGTCTTATTTTCGCTAATTCTAGTGCTACCTCTCTGTTCCTACGAGCTGCACTTTCAGCTTGGCTAGGCTGGCATGAAGGTGTATCACCTGGCAATAGTTCTTGATCTAGGCAATATTGTAATATTTCATTCACCAAAGTCCACTTTTTATCCGCGTCATTTAACTCGAGGCCAAATTCATTGCCTAACAACACTAAATTTGATTTGGTGAGTTTCTTAATCTCTACCACTGAAGGATCATTTGCCAGTTCCTGCAATTTAGCCGCTATCGCTAATTAATCTAGCTCCTAGCCAAAGTAAAAAATAAAAATTAAAAATTGGAAAAAAAACAAAAATTTGCACGGCCCCTATCACAAGGCTACACTTACCTCAATCGTTAAGGGATCCAGCTGGGTGTCCAGTCAGTGCAAGATCTATCCTTAGTTGAGCTGGACCCTAGGCTACCTCACAACCATTCTGCAGAATTCAGGAATTTTAGTTTTGGTAGTCAAAAATCAAATTTTTTACAATTAAAAGGATCCTCCCGGTCAGGCCACCCACTTGTTATGCATTTACTTGCTTGTTATGGGGGGTATGGAGTACTAATGAGAAGAGCCAGCAGTTAGAATCAGGATGTATCAAAATTAGGGGAGATCAGATAGGCCCGGCCCCCAATAAGAACATAAAACAATATTAATTTAGTGGCTTAAAGAAAATATGTCAGTCAAACGGATGATCACTGATCCCCTACACAGGAAGAATGGATACTCCTTTAATAGCAAACTTATATAATAAACCCTCTTAACAACCCCCCCATATACATTAACAACAATAACAATAACTACTTTACCACACTATCTTACGTTAAGAGCACTGGTCCACATAGGATACTTATCTTAGCTGTACGGATGCTTAAGGTAAGGGAAAGGGGAAAGGAGGAGGAGAATGGAGGCAGAGCCACACAGGAAGATGTTGTCACACCACAGCCCAACCCGAGAAGAGTGCACGCTGGGCGTCCCGTCTCCGAGCTCCCCAGTTGTTGTTGTTGCTGGGAAGTTAACCTAACTGATCGTGCAGCTACAAACAATACAAATCTTCACCGGCCTTCGTTACTTTACTAGTTCTAAGAATAGTTGATAATTAGTTCACTGTTATAATTAATTAATCAACAACAAGCACAAGAGTCTGAATGCTCTGTGAGAAACAAGATTCATTTTTATGGAAGAAATGAAATGTATGCTCGTGATGGGGTGCATCTATCGAGAGCTGGGGTTGTTGCTGTTGCGAATTCGTTGGAAGAAGTGGTTACAGGTGTTTGTTTGGGTTTAAACTGTTAGTAGATAGAGGTATGGGAATTGATTTGGAGGAAGGAGGTAATAAAAGTATGTGTTTGTGGGAGAAAGGAATTGGCAAAATGATCAGGGAAAGAGAAGGGTCTCAAAATAACAATTCACTTAGGGTATATTACACTAACAGTAGAAGTCTAAGAAATAAAATTAACGAATTAAATGGTCTTGTCTGCACAGAAAAAATAGATATTATTGCACTTACCGAAACGTGGATGAATGTAGAAAATAGAGAACTATTAGCTGAATATCAAATAAATGGATTTAAACTATTTCACACAGATAGATATATTAGACGAGGAGGTGGAGTAGCCATATATGTTAGGGACAATTTGAAATGTAGTCTCAAAGAGGGAATCAAAACTAAGCCACACACAGAAACTATTTGGATAGAATTAAACGAAAAAGCTAATAATATTATAATAGGAGTTATATATAGGCCACCAAATTTAGACAGAATGGAAGCAAAGCACCTATGGGATGAAATATCTAGAGCATCTAGATCTAACAGTATTTATGTCATGGGTGACTTTAATTTTAGCGGAATAAACTGGTTGAGCAAAACAGGGAATAGTGAAGCAGAAGATTTTCTAGCATTAATTGACGATTGCTTTCTTACGCAACACATTAAGGAACCAACACGGGATAATAATATTTTAGATTTAGTGTTAACTAACAGGGAAACACAAATTAATGACATCGAAATAGGGAGTGAGCTAGGGAACAGTGATCACAAAGAAATCAGATTTAGCATAGAATGGAATAGACCATTAGGAGAAAATTCTGTTAAAGTGCCAGATTTTCGAAAAGCTGATTTTAATAGCCTAAGAAATTTTTTGGGTCAAATTGATTGGATAGTCTTGGGTATGGGGTGTGGGCCGGTCTTGGAGCGAGACATGAACCCAGCGATAGGTGACTTAAATGGGGATTTCGATGTGGATTCAATATATAACTTATTTAAGAATATTCTAAACAAAGCACAGGAACGTAGTATACCATACAAATTGAATAGATCAAATACTAATGACCCAAAGTGGATAACAAAGAATTTGAAAAACCTTATAGGTAAAAAGAGAGCTTGGTACAAAAGGATTAAAAATGGGGAGGTCACTTTAGAACAGGAATTCATACAACTGGTTAGAAATGTTAAAAAAGAGATAAGGAAAGCAAAAAGAAACTATGAAGTTCACATAGCAGGGCAAGCAAAGACAAATCCCAACGGGTTTTTTTCAGTTATATCATACTAAGACTAGGGAAAGGATAGGTCCATTAAAAACTGAGACAGGTCAAATAACAGATAGTGATGAAGAGATGAGTAGTATTTTTAATAAATATTTTGTATCAGTATTTACTAAAGAGGAACTTAACAATATGCCTTCAGCCGAACAAGTCTATGTGGTTGGGGACGAGGACAGGTTGACGAGATTAGCAGTTACCAGGGAGGATGTTCTTAAACAAATAGTAAAACTCAAACCAAACAAATCCCCAGGGCCGGATGAACATAAGAACATAAGAACAAAGGTAACTGCAGAAGGCCTATTGGCCCATACGAGGCAGCTCCTATTCTATAACCACCCAATCCCACTCATATACTTGTCCAACCCGTGCTTGAAACAATCGAGGGACCCCACCTCCACAATGTTACGCGGCAATTGGTTCCACAAATCAACAACCCTGTTACTGAACCAGTATTTACCCAAGTCTTTCCTAAATCTAAACTTATCCAATTTATATCCAGTGTTTCGTGTTCTGTCCTGTGTTGATACTTTTAATACCCTATTAATATCCCCCCGGTTATGTCCATTCATCCACTTGTAAACCTCTATCATGTCACCCCTAACTCTTCGCCTTTCCAGTGAATGCAACTTAAGCTTTGTTAATCTTTCTTCATATGAAAGATTTCTAATTTGGGGAATTAACTTAGTCATCCTACGCTGGACACGTTCAAGTGAATTTATATCCATTCTATAATATGGCGACCAAAACTGAACTGCATAATCTAAATGGGGCCTAACTAGAGCAAGATATAGCTTGAGAACCACACCAGGTGTCTTGTTACTAACGCTGCGATTAATAAATCCAAGTGTCCGATTTGCCTTATTACGAACATTTATGCATTGATCCTTTTGTTTTAAATTCTTACTAATCATAACTCCCAGATCCCTTTCGCAATCCGACTTCGCAATCACAACACCATCTAGCTCGTATCTTGTAACTCTATCATCATTACCTAACCTCAGAACTTTACATTTATCAGCATTAAACTGCATCTGCCAATCCTTTGACCATTTCAAAACCCTATCTAGATCAACTTGAAGTGATAGTGAGTCCTCCTCCGAATTAATTTCCCTACCGATTTTCGTATCATCGGCAAATTTGCAAATGTTGCTACTCAAACCTGAATCTAAATCATTTATATATATTATAAACAACAGAGGTCCCAGGACAGAGCTTTGAGGCACTCCACTTACAACATTTTCCCACTCTGACTTGATTCCATTTATACTAACTCTCTGTTTCCTTTGGTATAGCCATGCCCTAATCCAGCTTAATATAGCACCCCCAATACCATGAGACTCTATTTTTTTAATCAGTCTTTCATGTGGCACTGTATCAAAAGCTTTGCTAAAGTCAAGGTATACAACATCGCAATCCTTACCACTATCAACTGCCTCAACAATGCTAGAATAAAAAGATAACAAATTTGTTAAACATGAACGGCCATTTATAAAACCATGTTGCGACTCAATTATTAATTTATGTTTTTCAAGATGAAGACGAATTTTATTTGCTATTATAGATTCGAGTAACTTTCCCACAATAGACGTTAGGCTAATTGGTCGATAGTTAGACGCAAGTGATCTATCTCCTTTCTTAAAAACTGGTATCACATTAGCAACTTTCCAAAACTCTGGCACTCTGCCTGACTCTATTGATTTATTAAATATGGTTGACAGTGGGTCACAAAGCTCCTCTTTGCATTCTTTAAGCACCCTAGCAAACACTTCATCCGGCCCTGGGGATTTGTTTGGTTTGAGTTTTACTATTTGTTTAAGAACATCCTCCCTGGTAACTGCTAAACTCGTCAACCTGTCCTCGTCCCCACCCACATAGACTTGTTCGGCTGAAGGCATATTGTTAAGTTCCTCTTTAGTAAATACAGATACAAAATATTTATTAAAAATACTACTCATCTCTTCATCACTATCTGTTATTTGACCTGTCTCAGTTTTTAATGGACCTATCCTTTCCCTAGTCTTAGTACGATATAACTGAAAAAACCCTTTAGGATTTGTCTTTGCTTGCCCTGCTATGCGAACTTCATAGTTTCTTTTTGCTTTCCTTATCTCTTTTTTAACATTTCTAACCAGTTGTACGAATTCCTGTTCTAAAGTGACCTCCCCATTTTTAATCCTTTTGTACCAAGCTCTCTTTTTACCTATAAGGTTCTTCAAATTCTTTGTTATCCACTTTGGGTCATTAGTATACGATCTATTCAATTTGTATGGTATACTACGTTCCTGTGCTTTGTTTAGAATATTCTTAAATAAGTTATATATTGAATCCACATCGAAATCCCCATTTAAGTCACCTATCGCTGGGTTCATGTCTCGCTCCAAGACCGGCCCACACCCCATACCCAAGCCTTTCCAATCAATTTGACCCAAAAAATTTCTTAGGCTATTAAAATCAGCATTTCGAAAATCTGGCACTTTAACAGAACTTTCTCCTACTGGTCTCGAGAGGTTGTGTTAATTCGAGAGGTTGTGTTAACCGGAGCTCCTGAGTGTTGTTATATTATCATAGCAATATGGAAGTTGTAGTGAAGGACCTGGTGACTCTAGTGGGAGCCCTGAGGACAGAGTTGGACTCTCTGCGGGAGGAGGTGCGTCAGCTTAAAAAACAACGAGAAGTAACGAAGGAGGAGACCAGCAGTAAAGGGACCTCGTCTTGGAGAGTTGCGAAAGACAGGGGCCTTAAGAAGACTTTGATAAAGCCGCCTTCAAACGCCATAGCAACTTCAAATTCATTTGACGTTTTGGAGGACGAGTGCTGTGGAGAGACTGTGGATCGCGCAAAAGGGAAAGCAACGAAGAGAAAGGAAGCGCAGGCCCCTCAGAAAGTAAAGGAAGTACCTAAGCAAACATTAGTTGTGGGAGATTCCCAGATAAGGTATTTGGATAGAACGTTTTGTGCTAGAGATAGGGGGAACAGGTTAAGGGTTTGCTATCCCGGAGCTGGCATTGGTGATATTATAAACAACATGAATGATATTATGGCTGGTAATGGGAACAATCCCATTATTTGCATTAGCGTGGGAGGAAATGATGTTGGTCAAGTCAGGAGTGAGGAACTGATTCAGAGGTATAAAACAGCCATAGAGTTAGTTAGGAGCAAGGGAGGAATCCCGATCATATGTGGCATTCTTCCAAGAAAGGGAGTGGGAAATGAATGGATATCGAGGGCACTTGGTGTCAATTGCCGGCTGGAAAGATATTGCAAATCAAATGCAATATCTTTCATAGACAACTGGGAACACTTCTATGGAAGAAATGAAATGTATGCTCGTGATGGGGTGCATCTATCGAGAGCTGGGGTTGTTGCTGTTGCGAACTCGCTAGAAGAAGTGGTTAGAGGTGTTTGTTTGGGTTTAAACTGTTAGTAGATAGAGGTATGGGAATTGATTTGGAGGAAGGAGGTAATAAAAGTATGTGTTTGTGGGAGAAAGGAATTGGCAAAACGATCAGGGAAAGAGAAGGTCCGCAAAATAACAATTCACTTAGGGTATATTACACTAACAGTAGAAGTCTAAGAAATAAAATTAACGAATTAAATGCTCTTGTCTGCACAGAAAAAATAGATATTATTGCACTTACCGAAACGTGGATGAATGTAGAAAATAGAGAACTATTAGCTGAATATCAAATATATGGATTTAAACTATTTCACACAGATAGATATATTAGACGAGGAGGTGGAGTAGCCATATATGTTAGGGACAATTTGAAATGTAGTCTCAAAGAGGGAATCAAAACAGAGCCACACACAGAAACTATTTGGATTGAATTAAACGAAAAAGCTAATAATATTATAATAGGAGTAATATATAGGCCACCAAATTTAGACAGAATGGAAGCAAAGCATCTATGGGATGAAATATCTAGAGCATCTAGATCTAACAGTATTTATGTCATGGGTGACTTTAATTTTAGCGGAATAAACTGGTTGAACAAAACAGGGAATAGTGAAGCAGAAGATTTTCTAGAATTAATTGACGATTGCTTTCTTACGCAACACATTAAGGAACCAACACAGGAAAATAATATTTTAGATTTAGTGTTAACTAACAGGGAAACGCAAATTAATGACATCGAAATAGGGAGTGAGCTAGGGAGCAGTGATCACAAAGAAATCAGATTTAGCATAGAATGGAATAGACCAGTAGGAGAAAATTCTGTTAAAGTGCCAGATTTTCGAAAAGCTGATTTTAATAGCCTAAGAAATTTTTTGGGTCAAATTGATTGGAAAGGCTTGGGTATGGGGTGTGGGCCGGTCTTGGAGCGAGACATGAACCCAGCGATAGGTGACTTAAATGGGGATTTCGATGTGGATTCAATATATAACTTATTTAAGAATATTCTAAACAAAGCACAGGAACGTAGTATACCATACAAATTGAATAGATCGTATACTAATGACCCAAAGTGGATAACAAAGAATTTGAAGAACCTTATAGGTAAAAAGAGAGCTTGGTACAAAAGGATTAAAAATGGGGAGGTCACTTTAGAACAGGAATTCGTACAACTGGTCAGAAATGTTAAAAAAGAGATAAGGAAAGCAAAAAGAAACTATGAAGTTCGCATAGCAGGGCAAGCAAAGACAAATCCTAAAGGGTTTTTTCAGTTATATCGTACTAAGACTAGGGAAAGGATAGGTCCATTAAAAACTGAGACAGGTCAAATAACAGATAGTGATGAAGAGATGAGTAGTATTTTTAATAAATATGTTGTATCTGTATTTACTAAAGAGGAACTTAACAATATGCCTTCAGCCGAACAAGTCTATGTGGGTGGGGACGAGGACAGGTTGACGAGTTTAGCAGTTACCAGGGAGGATGTTCTTAAACAAATAGTAAAACTCAAACCAAACAAATCCCCAGGGCCGGATGAAGTGTTTGCTAGGGTGCTTAAAGAATGCAAAGAGGAGCTTTGTGACCCACTGTCAACCATATTTAATAAATCAATAGAGTCAGGCAGAGTGCCAGAGTTTTGGAAAGTTGCTAATGTGATACCAGTTTTTAAGAAAGGAGATAGATCACTTGCGTCTAACTATCGACCAATTAGCCTAACGTCTATTGTGGGAAAGTTACTCGAATCTATAATAGCAAATAAAATTCGTCTTCATCTTGAAAAACATAAATTAATAATTGAGTCGCAACATGGTTTTATAAATGGCCGTTCATGTTTAACAAATTTGTTATCTTTTTATTCTAGCATTGTTGAGGCAGTTGATAGTGGTAAGGATTGCGATGTTGTATACCTTGACTTTAGCAAAGCTTTTGATACAGTGCCACATGAAAGACTGATTAAAAAAATAGAGTCTCATGGTATTGGGGGTGCTGTATTAAGCTGGATTAGGGCATGGCTATACCAAAGGAAACAGAGAGTTAGTATAAATGGAATCAAGTCAGAGTGGGAAAATGTTGTAAGTGGAGTGCCTCAAGGCTCTGTCCTGGGACCTCTGTTGTTTATAATATATATAAATGATTTAGATTCAGGTTTGAGTAGCAACATTTGCAAATTTGCCGATGATACGAAATTCGGTAGGGAAATTAATTCGGAGGAGGACTCACTATCACTTCAAGTTGATCTAGATAGGGTTTTGAAATGGTCAAAGGATTGGCAGATGCAGTTTAATGCTGATAAATGTAAAGTTCTGAGGTTAGGTAATGATGATAGAGTTACAAGATACGAGCTAGATGGTGTTGTGATTGCGAAGTCGGATTGCGAAAGGGATCTGGGAGTTATGATTAGTAAGAATTTAAAACAAAAGGATCAATGCATAAATGTTCGTAATAAGGCAAATCGGACACTTGGATTTATTAATCGCAGCGTTAGTAACAAGACACCTGGTGTGGTTCTCAAGCTATATCTTGCTCTAGTTAGGCCCCATTTAGATTATGCAGTTCAGTTTTGGTCGCCATATTATAGAATGGATATAAATTCACTTGAACGTGTCCAGCGTAGGATGACTAAGTTAATTCCCCAAATTAGAAATCTTTCATATGAAGAAAGATTAACAAAGCTTAAGTTGCATTCACTGGAAAGGCGAAGAGTTAGGGGTGACATGATAGAGGTTTACAAGTGGATGAATGGACATAACCGGGGGGATATTAATAGGGTATTAAAAGTATCAACACAGGACAGAACACGAAACAATGGATATAAATTGGATAAGTTTAGATTTAGGAAAGACTTGGGTAAATACTGGTTCAGTAACAGGGTTGTTGATTTGTGGAACCAATTGCCGCGTAACATTGTGGAGGTGGGGTCCCTCGATTGTTTCAAGCACGGGTTGGACAAGTATATGAGTGGGATTGGGTGGTTATAGAATAGGAGCTGCCTCGTATGGGCCAATAGGCCTTCTGCAGTTACCTTTGTTCTTATGTTCTTATGTTCTTATGTCTATTCCATTCTATGCTAAATCTGATTTCTTTGTGATCACTGCTCCCTAGCTCACTCCCTATTTCGATGTCATTAATTTGCGTTTCCCTGTTAGTTAACACTAAATCTAAAATATTATTTTCCCGTGTTGGTTCCTTAATGTGTTGCGTAAGAAAGCAATCGTCAATTAATTCTAGAAAATCTTCTGCTTCACTATTCCCTGTTTTGTTCAACCAGTTTATTCCGCTAAAATTAAAGTCACCCATGACATAAATACTGTTAGATCTAGATGCTCTAGATATTTCATCCCATAGATGCTTTGCTTCCATTCTGTCTAAATTTGGTGGCCTATATATTACTCCTATTATAATATTATTAGCTTTTTCGTTTAATTCAATCCAAATAGTTTCTGTGTGTGGCTCTGTTTTGATTCCCTCTTTGAGACTACATTTCAAATTGTCCCTAACATATATGGCTACTCCACCTCCTCGTCTAATATATCTATCTGTGTGAAATAGTTTAAATCCATATATTTGATATTCAGCTAATAGTTCTCTATTTTCTACATTCATCCACGTTTCGGTAAGTGCAATAATATATATTTTTTCTGTGCAGACAAGAGCATTTAATTCGTTAATTTTATTTCTTAGACTTCTACTGTTAGTGTAATATACCCTAAGTGAATTGTTATTTTGCGGACCTTCTCTTTCCCTGATCGTTTTGCCAATTCCTTTCTCCCACAAACACATACTTTTATTACCTCCTTCCTCCAAATCAATTCCCATACCTCTATCTACTAACAGTTTAAACCCAAACAAACACCTCTAACCACTTCTTCTAGCGAGTTCGCAACAGCAACAACCCCAGCTCTCGATAGATGCACCCCATCACGAGCATACATTTCATTTCTTCCATAGAAGTGTTCCCAGTTGTCTATGAAAGATATTGCATTTGATTTGCAATATCTTTCCAGCCGGCAATTGACACCAAGTGCCCTCGATATCCATTCATTTCCCACTCCCTTTCTTGGAAGAATGCCACATATGATCGGGATTCCTCCCTTGCTCCTAACTAACTCTATGGCTGTTTTATACCTCTGAATCAGTTCCTCACTCCTGACTCGACCAACATCATTTCCTCCCACGCTAATGCAAATAATGGGATTGTTCCCATTACCAGCCATAATATCATTCAAGGTTTTTATAATATCACCAATGCCAGCTCCGGGATAGCAAACCCTTAACCTGTTCCCCCTATCTCTAGCACAAAACGTTCTATCCAAATACCTTATCTGGGAATCTCCCACAACTAATGTTTGCTTAGGTACTTCCTTTACTTTCTGAGGGGCCTGCGCTTCCTTTCTCTTCGTTGCTTTCCCTTTTGCGCGATCCACAGTCTCTCCACAGCACTCGTCCTCCAAAACGTCAAATGAATTTGAAGTTGCTATGGCGTTTGAAGGCGGCTTTATCAAAGTCTTCTTAAGGCCCCTGTCTTTCGCAACTCTCCAAGACGAGGTCCCTTTACTGCTGGTCTCCTTCGTTACTTCTCGTTGTTTTTTAAGCTGACGCACCTCCTCCCACAGAGAGTCCAACTCTGTCCTCAGGGCTCCTACTAGAGTCACCAGGTCCTTCACTACAACTTCCATATTGCTATGATAATATAACAATGAAGTGTTTGCCAGGGTGCTTAAAGAATGCAAAGAGGAGCTTTGTGACCCACTGTCAACCATATTTAATAAATCAATAGAGTCAGGCAGAGTGCCAGAGTTTTGGAAAGTTGGTAATGTGATACCAGTTTTTAAGAAAGGAGATAGATCACTTGCGTCTAACTATCGACCAATTAGCCTAACGTCTATTGTGGGAAAGTTACTCGAATCTATAATAGCAAATAAAATTCGTCTTCATCTTGAAAAACATAAATTAATAATTGAGTCGCAACATGGTTTTATAAATGGCCGTTCATGTTTAACAAATTTGTTATCTTTTTATTTTAGCATAGTTGAGGGAGTTGATAGTGGTAAGGATTGTGATGTTGTGTACCTTGACTTTAGCAAAGCTTTTGATACAGTGCCACATGAAAGACTGATTAAAAAGATAGAGTCTCATGGTATTGGGGGTGCTATATTAAGCTGGATTAGGGCATGGATATACCAAAGGAAACAGAGAGTTAGTATAAATGGAATCAAGTCAGAGTGGGAAAATGTTGTAAGTGGAGTGCCTCAAGGCTCTGTCCTGGGACCTCTGTTGTTTATAATATATATAAATGATTTAGATTCAGGTTTGAGTAGCAACATTTGCAAATTTGCCGATGATGCGAAAATCGGTAGGGAAATTAATTCGGAGGAGGACTCACTATCACTTCAGGTTGATCTAGATAGGGTTTTGAAATGGTCAAAGGATTGGCAGATGCAGTTTAATGCTGATAAATGTAAAGTTCTGAGGTTAGGTAATGACGATAGGGTTACAAGATACGAGCTAGATGGTGTTGAGATTGCGAATTCGGATTGCGAAAGGGATCTGGGAGTTATGATTAGTAAGAATTTAAAACAAAAGGATCAATGCATAAATGTTCGTAATAAGGCAAATCAGACACTTGGATTTATTAATCGCAGCGTTAGTAACAAGACACCTGGTGTGGTTCTCAAGCTATATCTTGCTATAGTTAGGCCCCATTTAGATTATGCAGTTCAGTTTTGGTCGCCATATTATAGAATGGATATAAATTCACTTGAACGTGTCCAGCGTAGGATGACTAAGTTAATTCCCCAAATTAGAAATCTTTCATATGAAGAAAGATTAACAAAGCTTAAGTTGCATTCACTGGAAAGGCGAAGAGTTAGGGGTGACATGATAGAGGTTTACAAGTGGGTGAATGGACATAACAAGGGGATATTAATAGGGTATTAAAAGTATCAACACATAAGAACATAAGAACAAAGGTAACTGCAGAAGGCCTATTGGCCCATACGAGGCAGCTCCTATTCTATAACCACCCAATCCCACTCATATACTTGTCCAACCCGTGCTTGAAACAATCGAGGGACCCCACCTCCACAATGTTACGCGGCAATTGGTTCCACAAATCAACAACCCTGTTACTGAACCAGTATTTACCCAAGTCTTTCCTAAATCTAAACTTATCCAATTTATATCCATTGTTTCGTGTTCTGTCCTGTGTTGATACTTTTAATACCCTATTAATATCCCCCCGGTTATGTCCATTCATCCACTTGTAAACCTCTATCATGTCACCCCTAACTCTTCGCCTTTCCAGTGAATGCAGCTTAAGCTTTGTTAATCTTTCTTCATATGAAAGATTTCTAATTTGGGGAATTAACTTAGTCATCCTACGCTGGACACGTTCAAGTGAATTTATATCCATTCTATAATATGGCGACCAAAACTGAACTGCATAATCTAAATGGGGCCTAACTAGAGCAAGATATAGCTTGAGAACCACACCAGGTGTCTTGTTACTAACGCTGCGATTAATAAATCCAAGTGTCCGATTTGCCTTATTACGAACATTTATGCATTGATCCTTTTGTTTTAAATTCTTACTAATCATAACTCCCAGATCCCTTTCGCAATCCGACTTCGCAATCACAACACCATCTAGCTCGTATCTTGTAACTCTATCATCATTACCTAACCTCAGAACTTTACATTTATCAGCATTAAACTGCATCTGCCAATCCTTTGACCATTTCAAAACCCTATCTAGATCAACTTGAAGTGATAGTGAGTCCTCCTCCGAATTAATTTCCCTACCGATTTTCGTATCATCGGCAAATTTGCAAATGTTGCTACTCAAACCTGAATCTAAATCATTTATATATATTATAAACAACAGAGGTCCCAGGACAGAGCCTTGAGGCACTCCACTTACAACATTTTCCCACTCTGACTTGATTCCATTTATACTAACTCTCTGTTTCCTTTGGTATAGCCATGCCCTAATCCAGCTTAATATAGCACCCCCAATACCATGAGACTCTATTTTTTTAATCAGTCTTTCATGTGGCACTGTATCAAAAGCTTTGCTAAAGTCAAGGTATACAACATCGCAATCCTTACCACTATCAACTGCCTCAACAATGCTAGAATAAAAAGATAACAAATTTGTTAAACATGAACGGCCATTTATAAAACCATGTTGCGACTCAATTATTAATTTATGTTTTTCAAGATGAAGACGAATTTTATTTGCTATTATAGATTCGAGTAACTTTCCCACAATAGACGTTAGGCTAATTGGTCGATAGTTAGACGCAAGTAACACAAGACAGAACACGAAACAATGGGTATAAAATGGATAAGTTTAGATTTAGGAAAGACTTGGTTAAATACTGGTTCAGTAACAGGGTTGTTGATTTGTGGAACCAATTACCGCGTAACGTGCTGGAGGTGGGGTCCCTCGATTGTTTCATGCGCGGGTTGGACAAGTATATGAGTGGGATTGAGTGGTTATAAATAGGAGCTGCCTCGTATGGGCCAATAGGCCTTCTGCAGTTACCATTGTTCTTATGTTCTTACGTTCTCACCTTCACTTTCAACAGGAATGGATTGAGCGACGACAACAACAAAGTCAAGCAGCTTTTGCTGGTCTTGTTCGTCCTGGGAGAAAGAATGTTGTACAGTTAGAGTACTGATATATACATTTATTTTGCTGAGAGCTTCCTCTTGTTTTTTTGATGGATCCATTACTTTTCACCCGCGTATTTTCCTCACAGAGATCATTTAAGTCATGTTGCAGCTGTTGTAGACTAGCTTGACAAGCTCTAACATCCTCGCAGAGAAGGGTTATTTCTTGTTGCTGTTTATGAAGGTTCGCACGGTTTGCTAAATGTTCAGTTTGAAGGCTCTGAATGATCGTAGTTTGAGCCTCAATGACTTGACACAGCATTTTGAACCACTGATTCTCGGCCCAATTAGGGAAATCCCAGGAGGGACCAGCAGCACGCTTGAGATGCGATAAGTGGGATTCTAGCGAGTAAGTTGGAGATGATCGAGAGGACACAGCCCCCTGGCTCAGTGGTGGAGTAGAGAGGACAGCAGCTCCGCCGCCACGGACCCCAGAGCTCCCAAAGGGCGAAACACGTTGGTTGTCAGTGTTGATCGGGATGGATACCTTGTTTGGAGATCTGTTGTTACTTTTCCCCTGCACAACCTTATTTTTGAAAGACATGGTTGGTTGAGAATGGTCTGGGGTATATGTTGTGGCTGAGACTTACGTCAGGCAGCGCAGAGGCAGGCAGAGGGGGGGTGGGGAAGAAGGCACTCATACTCACACAGGAAAAAATTGTTTTGAATTTTGATTGAGATGAAATGAGTTGATTGGGTTGGTTACTTTCGATGTGTTATGACATAACAACATAAGAACAAAGGTAACTGCAGAAGGCCTATTGGCCCATACGAGGCAGCTCCTATTCTATAACCACCCAATCCCACTCATATACTTGTCCAACCCGTGCTTGAAACAATCGAGGGACCCCACCTCCACAATGTTACGCGGCAATTGGTTCCACAAATCAACAACCCTGTTACTGAACCAGTATTTACCCAAGTCTTTCCTAAATCTAAACTTAATCAAATTTATACCCATTGTTTCGTGTTCTGTCCTGTGTTGATACTTTTAATACCCTATTAATATCCCCCCGGTTATGTCCATTCACCCACTTGTAAACCTCTATCATGTCACCCCTAACTCTTCGCCTTTCCAGTGAATGCAACTTAAGAACATAAGAACATAAGAACAAAGGTAACTGCAGAAGGCCTATTGGCCCATACGAGGCAGCTCCTATTCTATAACCACCCAATCCCACTCATAAGAACATAAGAACATAAGAACAAAGGTAACTGCAGAAGGCCTATTGGCCCATACGAGGCAGCTCCTATTCTATAACCACCCAATCCCACTCATATACTTGTCCAACCCGTGCTTGAAACAATCGAGGGACCCCACCTCCACAATGTTACGCGGCAATTGGTTCCACAAATCAACAACCCTGTTACTGAACCAGTATTTACCCAAGTCTTTCCTAAATCTAAACTTATCCAATTTATATCCATTGTTTCGTGTTCTGTCCTGTGTTGATACTTTTAATACCCTATTAATATCCCCCCGGTTATGTCCATTCATCCACTTGTAAACCTCTATCATGTCACCCCTAACTCTTCGCCTTTCCAGTGAATGCAACTTAAGCTTTGTTAATCTTTCTTCATATGAAAGATTTCTAATTTGGGGAATTAACTTAGTCATCCTACGCTGGACACGTTCAAGTGAATTTATATCCATTCTATAATATGGCGACCAAAACTGAACTGCATAATCTAAATGGGGCCTAACTAGAGCAAGATATAGCTTGAGAACCACACCAGGTGTCTTGTTACTAACGCTGCGATTAATAAATCCAAGTGTCCGATTTGCCTTATTACGAACATTTATGCATTGATCCTTTTGTTTTAAATTCTTACTAATCATAACTCCCAGATCCCTTTCGCAATCCGACTTCGCAATCACAACACCATCTAGCTCGTATCTTGTAACTCTATCATCATTACCTAACCTCAGAACTTTACATTTATCAGCATTAAACTGCATCTGCCAATCCTTTGACCATTTCAAAACCCTATCTAGATCAACTTGAAGTGATAGTGAGTCCTCCTCCGAGTTAATTTCCCTACCGATTTTCGTATCATCGGCAAATTTGCAAATGTTGCTACTCAAACCTGAATCTAAATCATTTATATATATTATAAACAACAGAGGTCCCAGGACAGAGCCTTGAGGCACTCCACTTACAACATTTTCCCACTCTGACTTGATTCCATTTATACTAACTCTCTGTTTCCTTTGGTATAGCCATGCCCTAATCCAGCTTAATATAGCACCCCCAATACCATGAGACTCTATTTTTTTAATCAGTCTTTCATGTGGCACTGTATCAAAAGCTTTGCTAAAGTCAAGGTATACAACATCGCAATCCTTACCACTATCAACTGCCTCAACAATGCTAGAATAAAAAGATAACAAATTTGTTAAACATGAACGGCCATTTATAAAACCATGTTGCGACTCAATTATTAATTTATGTTTTTCAATTTTTGTTTTTCTTTTCTATCACTTGAAGTGATAGTGAGTCCTCCTCCGAATTAATTTCCCTACCGATTTTCGTATCATCGGCAAATTTGCAAATGTTGCTACTCAAACCTGAATCTAAATCATTTATATATATTATAAACAACAGAGGTCCCAGGACAGAGCCTTGAGGCACTCCACTTACAACATTTTCCCACTCTGACTTGATTCCATTTATACTAACTCTCTGTTTCCTTTGGTATAGCCATGCCCTAATCCAGCTTAATATAGCACCCCCAATACCATGAGACTCTATTTTTTTAATCAGTCTTTCATGTGGCACTGTATCAAAAGCTTTGCTAAAGTCAAGGTATACAACATCGCAATCCTTACCACTATCAACTGCCTCAACAATGCTAGAATAAAAAGATAACAAATTTGTTAAACATGAACGGCCATTTATAAAACCATGTTGCGACTCAATTATTAATTTATGTTTTTCAAGATGAAGACGAATTTTATTTGCTATTATAGATTCGAGTAACTTTCCCACAATAGACGTTAGGCTAATTGGTCGATAGTTAGACGCAAGTGATCTATCTCCTTTCTTAAAAACTGGTATCACATTAGCAACTTTCCAAAACTCTGGCACTCTGCCTGACTCTATTGATTTATTAAATATGGTTGACAGTGGGTCACAAAGCTCCTCTTTGCATTCTTTAAGCACCCTAGCAAACACTTCATCCGGCCCTGGGGATTTGTTTGGTTTGAGTTTTACTATTTGTTTAAGAACATCCTCCCTGGTAACTGCTAAACTCGTCAACCTGTCCTCGTCCCCACCCACATAGACTTGTTCGGCTGAAGGCATATTGTTAAGTTCCTCTTTAGTAAATACAGATACAAAATATTTATTAAAAATACTACTCATCTCTTCATCACTATCTGTTATTTGATCTGTCTCAGTTTTTAATGGACCTATCCTTTCCCTAGTCTTAGTACGATATAACTGAAAAAACCCTTTAGGATTTGTCTTTGCTTGCCCTGCTATGCGAACTTCATAGTTTCTTTTTGCTTTCCTTATCTCTTTTTTAACATTTCTAACCAGTTGTACGAATTCCTGTTCTAAAGTGACCTCCCCATTTTTAATCCTTTTGTACCAAGCTCTCTTTTTACCTATAAGGTTCTTCAAATTCTTTGTTATCCACTTTGGGTCATTAGTATACGATCTATTCAATTTGTATGGTATACTACGTTCCTGTGCTTTGTTTAGAATATTCTTAAATAAGTTATATATTGAATCCACATCGAAATCCCCATTTAAGTCACCTATCGCTGGGTTCATGTCTCGCTCCAAGACCGGCCCACACCCCATACCCAAGCCTTTCCAATCAATTTGACATGTTTGAACTCCATGTGCTTAGCTGCCTGTAGGTGGTGTTCTACATCATCTGGGGGTAGTTTGAGGGCTGTAAAACAGCTTAAATTGAAGGGCACACCGAACACTGGTCTTAGTGTGGTCGCCGCCCACACGTAACACACACGCCCACACGTAATATGGTCATTGGCAACAAGTGCAACACTATTTGTCAATCTTTTCCAACTGGATAATTGTCTAATATCTCCACCCGTATGGCAGAAGGGTCCTAGAAGTACAGTTGGGTTAGTTCTCGACTCCCAATCGAGCATTCTGGGTTCGAATCATGAGCGTGACAAATGATTAGGCACGTTTCCTAGCACCTTGTAATGTATGTTTATGTATATGTGTTTGGGTGAAAAGACATACAGAGCATGTCTTATCACCCAATTTTTTTATATTTATTTAGCATAGTCTTAGCTACAGTAATCGATATTTTGGCAATATAGTGAAGTGCTGTAGTAGCTGAGGCATCCCTGGAGCAGGGCAGAAAGCTGAGTGTGGCCAGGGGTAGAGAGTTTGAATAAGGGGTGAGTGTTTAGAGCGTGGAGCTCTGAATGCAGGCTCGGTCGAAGAGCTCAAATGCGGGACGAGAGCAAAGAACCTCGATGCGGCCAGAGTCTGCTCTGTCTGCTCTGTGACGAGCCTGTAGTGTATTTAGAGAAGAGAAACTGGACTCGTCGAATGTTACATTGTTGCTGTTGAATGTCAATGGGTGTTGATTATGCGGTATTTCACAAGCGTTTGTACTGAACCACTATACGAGTTTAGGCTGACTAATCTGCGTACAACAGCTTACATTACAAGCTTTTCCTCACCTTGGCCAAATTGATCAGCATCTAGCAGATTGGGAAGAGATATTAATTGTAATTAGTTGAACGTTTGGTAATTGTAATTAATGGACCTAGGATTGGTATAGCACTTCTTGGAATGCGGAACACTTAGAGATAGGCTATGTAGAATTAACAGACCCATCTCATTAGCTGTCATGAACCTAATGAGAGTATGGAGCAAGTATATTAATTCTTATTATAGTTGCTACATAACTCCCTCTCCCAAAGGACGAAAGAAAAGAAATGAAACAGAAATATGAGGCTATTGTTCCCTGGGTCGCTGTGGAGCACGAAGATCTGGTGCCAAAAGATGCAGACAACATGGGAACGAGCGCGGTGTAGCAGGAGAGAAGAATGTGCTCGGTTGTTGCGTTATGGGTCGCTTGTGGAGCATGTAGATCCAGGGAGCATATGCTCGGGCACCAGGACCATAGTAGGGAATGTAGGAAAGCAGTCAAGACAACGATGGAATCACTGTAAGAGTTGAATTACCCTGGAGGCGACGAAGAGTCGGAAACGCAAGCTGTAGGTCCTGTACTGCGCAAGTGAAATGCTTGAGTCGGCAGAGTAGCAGGATGTAGTAAATGAATCTGATGAAGAAGCAGCTGTGCTGGAAGACCCAATAGGACCAGCAGTGCCCTGGCAGTGGCGGAGAGTCGGCAGGACAGGCTGTAGATCCCGCATGATGTAGATGATGATAAGGCTGTCAGATGTGTAGGAGATGATTATGTTGAAAGTCACAGCTGTGACGAGGTTGCAGGCAGCGTTCCACGGCAGATGTAACGTATATTTACGTGTACGTATTTGGGTGATTAGAAATAGAGAGTTTAGTTATATTTTGTATTTATTTAATACAGTCTTAATTACAGCAGTCGGTTCGTTGACAATGTAGTGAAGTGGCGTAGTAGTTGAGGCAACCCTGGAGCAGGGCAAAGAGCCTGAGTGAGGCCTGGAGTAAACAGCTCGGATGCGGGTTGAGTGTAGGGCGTAACGCTCTGAATGCGGGCGGGGCCGAGGAGCTCGAATGCGGGATGAGAGCATGGAAGCTCGATGCAGCTGGAGTTTGGTTGTCTGCTCTGTGGCGAGGCTGTAGCGTCTTGAGAGAGGAGGAACTAGACTCGTCGAGTGTTACATTGTTGCTGGTGAATGTCAATGATGCTGAACATGTGTGGTATTTCTCTCAAGCGTCCGAGTTACACTGAAGATGATTCGTTGTGGTTGTTTCAGAATCAGCTCTCGAAACAAAACGTTCTAAGACGCACGTGCTATGGTGAGCCAGTCGTACTCACCTGGCACAGGAGATGTGCCCTGATGATGATTGATTGATGAAGATTAAGCCACCCAAAAGGTGGCACGGGCATGAATAGCCCGTAAGTGGTGGCCCTTTTGAGCCATTACCAGTATCGAGAGATGATACTGGAGATCTGTTGAGGTGCGAATGCACCCTGCATGATAGGAGATGTCTCCTTTGTGAATATGTTAAGATGAAGATGAAGCCAACCAAAAGGTGGCACAGGCATGAATAGCCCGTAAGTGGTGGCCCTTTTGAGCCATCACCAGTATCAATAGATGATACTGGAGATCTGTGGAGGTGCGACTGCACCTTGCGTGACGGAAGATGTCTCCCGTCATTTTTGTGATTTGATTGATTGATTGATAAAGATTAAGCCACCCAAGAGGTGGCACGGGCATAAAGAGCCCGTAAGTGGTACAATTTGTTTTTTCTCAGTATTCTGAGGTTGCATTTAACCATCAAGCTGTTATCGCGGGGGAGGATGAATTGTATTTGCAATTATTGATTCAAGTAACTATCCCACAATAGACGTTAGGCTAATTGGTCGATAGTTTGACCAAAATGATCTATCTCCTTTCTTAAAAATTGGTACCACATTAGCCACCTTCCATGACTCTGGCACTCTGCCTGACTCTATTGATTTATTAAATATGGTAGACAGTGGCTCGGAAAGCTCCTCTTTGCATTCTTTAAGCACCCTGGCAAACACTTCATCCGGCCCTGGGGATTTGTTTGGTTTTAGTTTTTCTAATTGTTTAATTACATCCTCCCTGGTAACTACTAAACTAGTCCACCTATCCTCATTCCCACCCACATAGACTTGTTCGGCTGAAGGCATATTGTTAAGTTCTTCTTTGGTAAATACAGATATAAAATATTTGTTAAAAATACTACTCATCTCCTTGTCATTATCCGTTATTTGACCTGTCTCAGATTTTAATGGACCTATCCTTTCCCTAGTATTAGTTAGATATAACTGAAAAAACCTTTAGGATTTGACTTTGCTTGCTCTGCTATGCGAACATCATAGTTTCTTTTTACTTTCCTAATCTCTTTTTTAACATTTCTAACCAGTTGTATGAATTTCTGTTCTAAACTGACTTCCCCATTCTTAATCCTTTTGTACCAAGCTCTCTTTTTACCTATAAGGTTCTTTAAATTATTTGTTATCCACTTTGGGTCATTAGTATTCGATCTATTCAATTTGTATGGTATACTACGTTCCTGTGCTTTGTTTAGAATATTCTTAAATAAGTTATATATTAAATCCACATCGAAATCCCCTTTTACGTCACCTATCGCTGGGTTCATGTCTCGCTCCAAGACCGGCCCACACCCCATACCCAAGACTTTCCAATCTATTTGACCCAGAAAATTTCTTAAGAACATAAGAACATAAGAACAAAGGTAACTGCAGAAGGCCTATTAGCCCATACGAGGCAGCTCCTATTCTATAACCACCCAATCCCACTCATATACTTGTCCAACCCGTGCTTGAAACAATCGAGGGACCCCACCTCCACAATGTTACGCGGCAATTGGTTCCACAAATCAACAACCCTGTTACTGAACCAGTATTTACCCAAGTCTTTCCTAAATCTAAACTTATCCAATTTATATCCATTGTTTCGTGTTCTGTCCTGTGTTGATACTTTTAATACCCTATTAATATCCCCCCGGTTATGTCCATTCATCCACTTGTAAACCTCTATCATGTCACCCCTAACTCTTCGCCTTTCCAGTGAATGCAACTTAAGCTTTGTTAATCTTTCTTCATATGAAAGATTTCTAATTTGGGGAATTAACTTAGTCATCCTACGCTGGACACGTTCAAGTGAATTTATATCCATTCTATAATATGGCGACCAAAACTGAACTGCATAATCTAAATGGGGCCTAACTAGAGCAAGATATAGCTTGAGAACCACACCAGGTGTCTTGTTACTAACGCTGCGATTAATAAATCCAAGTGTCCGATTTGCCTTATTACGAACATTTATGCATTGATCCTTTTGTTTTAAATTCTTACTAATCATAACTCCCAGATCCCTTTCGCAATCCGACTTCGCAATCACAACACCATCTAGCTCGTATCTTGTAACTCTATCATCATTACCTAACCTCAGAACTTTACATTTATCAGCATTAAACTGCATCTGCCAATCCTTTGACCATTTCAAAACCCTATCTAGATCAACTTGAAGTGATAGTGAGTCCTCCTCCGAATTAATTTCCCTACCGATTTTCGTATCATCGGCAAATTTGCAAATGTTGCTACTCAAACCTGAATCTAAATCATTTATATATATTATAAACAACAGAGGTCCCAGGACAGAGCCTTGAGGCACTCCACTTACAACATTTTCCCACTCTGACTTGATTCCATTTATACTAACTCTCTGTTTCCTTTGGTATAGCCATGCCCTAATCCAGCTTAATATAGCACCCCCAATACCATGAGACTCTATTTTTTTAATCAGTCTTTCATGTGGCACTGTATCAAAAGCTTTGCTAAAGTCAAGGTATACAACATCGCAATCCTTACCACTATCAACTGCCTCAACAATGCTAGAATAAAAAGATAACAAATTTGTTAAACATGAACGGCCATTTATAAAACCATGTTGCGACTCAAGCCTATTCTTAGCCTATTAAAATCAGCTTTTCGAAAACCTGGCACTTTAACAGAATTTTCTCCTACAGGTCTATTCCATTCTATGCTAAATCTGATTACTTTGTGATCACTGTTCCCTAGCTCACTCCCTGTTTCGATGTCATTAATTTGTGTTTCCCTGTTAGTTAACACTAAATCTAAAATATTATTTTCCCGCGTTGGTTCCTTAATGTGTTGCGTAAGAAAGCAATCGTCAATTAATTCTAGAAAATCTTCTGCTTCACTATTCCCTGTTTTGTTCACCCAGTTTATTCCACTAAAATTAAAGTCACCCATGACATAAATACTGTTAGATCTAGATGCTCTAGATATTTCATTCCATAGATGCTTTGCTTCCATTCTGTCTAAATTTGGTGGCCTATATATAACTCCTATTATAGTATTATTTGCTTTTTCGTTTAATTCTATCCAAATAGTTTCTGTGTGGGGCTCAGTTTTGATTCCCTCTTTGAGACTACATTTCAAATTGTCCCTAACATATATGGCTACTCCCCCTCCTCGTCTAATACATCTATCTGTGTGAAATAGTTTAAATCCATTTATTTGATATTCAGCTAATAGTTCTCTATTTTCTACATTCATCCACGTTTCGGTAAGTGCAATAATATCTATTTTTTCTGTGCAGACAAGAGCATTTAATTCATTAATTTTATTTCTTAGACTTCTACTGTTAGTGTAATATATCCTAAGTGAATTGTTATTTTGAGGCCCTTTTCTTTCCCTGATCATTTTGCAAATTCTTTTCTCCCACGAACACATACTTTTATTACCTCCTTCCTCCAAATCAATTCCCATACCACTATCTACTAACAGTTTAAACCCAAACAAACACCTCTAACCACTGGTTCCAACGAGTTCGCAACAGCAACAACCCCAGCCCTCGATAGATGCACCCCATCACGAGCATACATTTCATTTCTTCCATAGAAGCGTTCCCAGTTGTCTATGAAAGATATTGCATTTGATTTGCAATATCTTTCCAGCCGGCAATTGACACCAAGTGCCCTCGACATCCATTCATTTCCCACTCCCTTTCTTGGAAGAATGCCACATATGATCGGGATTCCTCCCTTGCTCCTAACTAATTCAATGGCTGTCCTAAATCTCTGTATTAGTTCCTCACTCCTAACTCGCCCAACATCATTACCCCCTGCACTAATACAAATAATAAGTTTGTTCCCATTTCCCGTCATAATATCATTCATGTTTTCAACAATATCACCAATTCCAGCTCCCGGATAGCAAACCCTTAATCTGTTCCCCCTATCTCTGGCACAAAACGTTCCGTCTAAATACCTCACCTGGGAATCTCCCACAACCAAAATTCGCTTCGGTACCGCCCTAACTTTCTGAGCAGCCTGAGGGGCCTGCGCTCCGCCGTTCCTCGCTGATTTCCTCGCTGCAGGCGCACTACAGCACTCGTCCTCCAACACGGCAAATGAATTTGCCGTCATTAGGGCGTCTGAAGGCGGCCTTGTCAAGGTCTTCTTAAGACCCCTGTCTTTCACTACTCTCTAAACTGGATCCCATCCCATATTGGAATCCCATTAAATGAAAAAGCTGATGAAATTGCTAAATTGGCAACTCGTCATCCAGTGATACATAAAACAATTCAACCCAGCCTAGAGAACATAAAAAACATCATCACCAAAAAACTCTCACATCTCAACAAAGCCTACCTGCACCAGAGAATAGCTGAAGGTTCGCCATCTGCAACATGGTATCTTCAGGCAACCAAATTAGAAAGGTTAAATATCCCCAAAGGAATCCACAGGGAAATAGCAGTTAGGCTATATAGACTACGTCTAGGTTACAGATGCAACTGGGAGATTGGTGAACCCCGACAGAGAGAGTGCATCTTCTGCCAAACTGTCACAGAAAAGCCATTACTTCACTATCTTCTGGAATGTGAAGCAACCAATGACCTTAGAAGAGCTTTAAGAGTTCCTGAATCATGCAGTGGCCACCCTGAAGCCATCAACACAGATGATGATGATGAATATTAAGCCACCCAAAAGGTGGCACGGGCATGAATAGCCCGTAAGTGGTGGCCCTTTTAAGCCATTACCAGTATCAAGAGCTAATACTGGAGATCTGTGGAGGTGCGAATGCACCCTGCATGACCAGAGATGTCTCCCTTGTGAATGTGTTAAAATGAAGATGAAGCCACCGAAAAGGTGGCACGGGCATGAATAGCCCGTAAGTGGTGGCCCTTTTGAGCCATCACCAGTATCAATAGATGATACTGGAGATCTGTGGAGGTGCGACTGCACCCTGCGTGACGGGAGATGTCTTCCGTGATTTAAACAGATTGAATTGATTGATGAAGATGAAGCCACCCAAAAGGTGGCACGGGCATGAATAACTCGTAAGTGGTGGCCCTTTTGAGCCATCACCAGTATCAATAGATGATACTGGAGATCTGTGGAGGTGCGACTGCACCCTGCGTGACGGGAGATGTCTCCCGGACCAAGTGGTGACCAGATGGTCACTGAAGAGTCGAGAGAGAGAGAAGATTAAGCCACCCAAAAGGTGGCTTGGGCATGAATAGCCCATAAGTGGTGGCCCTTTTGAGCCATTTCCAGTATCAATAGATGATACTGGAGATCTGTGGAGGTGCGACTGCACCCTGCCTGACGGGAGATGTCTCCCGTGCCATCAACACAGCCACTCTCCTGGTCAACAAAGGAGTCCAGCAGCTGGACACCCTCATAAAGACTGTGAAGCAGTATCCTCCCCAGCGATAACAGCTTGATGGTTAAATGCAACCTCAGAATACTGAGAAAAAAAAATTATACCACTTACGGGCTATTCATGCCCGTGCCACCTCTTGGGTGGCTTAATCTTTATCAATCAATCAATCACTACTCTCCACGATGAGGTCTCGTCAACACTGGTCTCCTCCTTCGTTTCCTCTCGAAGTCTCAGCCGTCGTACCTCCTCCCGCAGGGAATCCATCTCTGCTCTCAGAGCTCCAACCAAACTCACCAAATCATTAACTAATCCTTCCATTATTGCAATAATAATGTTACTCCAGAGCTCCACCTAACACAACCTCTCACTGTGACAGCACCTGACTGTCTGACTGAGATTGTGAAGTCGGATTGCGAAATGGATCTGGGAGTTATGATTAGTAAGAATTTAAAACAAAAGGATCAATGCATGAATGTTCGTAATAAGGCGAATAGGACACTGGGATTTATTAATCGAAGCGTTAGTAACAAGACACCTGGTGTGGTTCTTAAGCTATATCTTGCTCTGGTTAGGCCAAATTTAGATTATGCAGTTCAGTTTTGTTCGCCGTATTATACAATGGATATAAATTCACTTCAACGTGTCCAACGTAGGATGACTAAGTTAATTCCCCAAATTAGAAATCTTTCATATAAAGAAAGATGAACAAAGCTTAAGTTGCATTCACAGGAAAGGCGAAGAGTTAGGGGTGACATGATAGAGGTTTACAAGTTGATGAATGGGCATAACAAAGAGGATATTAATAGGGTATTAAAAATATCAACACAAGACAGAACAAGAAACAATGGGTATAAATTGGATATGTTTAGATTTAGGACAGACTTCGGTAAATACTGGTTCAGTAACAGGGTTGCTGATTTGTGGAACCAATTGCCGCGTAACGTGGTGGATGTAGGTGTGGGGAGATGGTTCACCAGCTCACTTACAATAGTGCTCTTATGCCTGTGGGAGCCAGTACACTTGTTAAATGCACTTGTTAAGTGGGCGGACTTAAGTTTGGTAACCAGCAACCGAAACCTCTAGTGTTTGGGCTCATGTGAGAGCCCCAGTCATCAGCAGTTCATAAATGTTACCCTGGCCGGGGTGGCATGTCTGTGGACAGTGCTAGAGCTGATAGCATCATCTCATTGTATGGCTTTGAGGCCAGACTCAGCTTTGCGCGTGAAACGGCTAGGCCGCAGGCGTGGGTGAAGCATGTGGGCCTCCTGCGCTCGCTAGCTACTTGATTCGTTGTCATGGAAACCAGCCGCCATCTTAGTAAACATCTTGAGCCGCCATGTTGATCGGCCATCTTGGAGCTGCCCTAGGGGCTATGCTACACCGTCGCTGATTGGATGAGAGGGGTAGGCCGCTGTATGCCTTCCTCTCATTGGTTATTTCGAGAAGGACACGGGGAGTAGCCGGTGTAGCGTCATTCTGAACACAGCCGCCACCTTGTCAAGACGCTCTCTGTACTCAATTCGGCCAAATTGAAGTATAGGGCGTCGTGGTGGCTGGACTACTCAACTGCTGATGCTTCCTGCTTCACCTACGACATCGGTCGTCACAGAATCTGGCCGAAGTCGTCGCTTGGAGGGGTTTAAGACATTATTGTATGCAGGGGGTAGAGGTACAGTGATCTGGGATCGGGGGGAATGTACATACGAGCAGCAACAGACTCGTAGATCCCATACCAGTGTTGATTAGACTTGCTAGTGCTCTGTAGCAGTCGATGGGAACGGGGAAATTCGTGTCAGTGTTAAGGCAAATTTCCCCGTGTTTGTGTGAGACGCTATCATGGTGCGCGTCACCTGGGTATGAACGCTTCACTTCACCAGGGAGTCGTGGGTGAGAACTCAGCCGTGTTGAGTGGGAGGGGTTCGAGTGTGTGCCAATTTTCGGTATAAGTACCACGTAAGGAACTACCGCCGCTTACGCCACTTGGGACGAGCCAGCCACCTATAGCGGGGTGCCTTATGTATGGGAATGGTGTGTAAAGCCGGCAGTGTGAATGAGTAAGTACCTATGTGTGTATTTCTGGTGATTAGTAGTCTCTAAAGCTTGAATTCGAGGTCAAGTGTTCAGTCACATTGTCACGCAGCACCTGTTCAGGTGGAGTGAATTGTGGGCAAGGAGATTAATCACCTTTGTTGTCATCTTGTCAGTCCAGCGGGACTTAAGTCTGGTGTACACAGACGTACAGTGTGTGTGTGTGTGTGGGTACACATGGGGAACAGAGTATACATAGATTAGCCAAGGACTGAGAGGATGTCCATGTAATAAGTATATTATTTCATTGTGGTAGTCATTTTTGATCGTCCGTGGGACAGAATGATATCATTTCCATGTGTGGTCTTGCAGGTGTGGAATTCCAACACTGTGTCGGAAAATCCGACACCATTTAATAATCATACAGACAGATAATAGCTGTGTTGTATAAATAAGTTAACCCATAGAAAACGTAACTTGTAGTGGAATTACCGTCTATAGAAAACGGGATATCATCACCACATACTATTATAATTCACCATCTATTATGGTGGGAATTATTCTTAAATACATTAGTCTTTGGACTTTACCATCATAAACCATCTCATATAAATTAACTTAATTATCAATATTAAAGTAGAGTAAATGTGACCCTTCTATCACTTTCTGTCATGTGGACAATGTAAGCTAGGCGTCAGGGTGAGGGAGGGCAGCCATTGTTGATACTAGACCAGAGGCTCACACGGGAGCAAATTCGGCTCCTGTTAATTTTACTTGGACGTAGTGTTATGGAAACCAAAGGTGTACCATCTCCAACACGCTGTCATCAAATCAAGTTAAGTGTTCTTTCCGAAACCCGTATATCTATCATTAGTGGCCATTAATGTCATTGGGTAGGGTGAGCCGGTTAGAACGCGAGGCAGCCTCAAACTAAAGGTAATTAAGCCAGGTCTTCATTGTTCCATGTATAGTGTTTCTCTGAAATACCTGTCATATACTAGGTTTCTGGCTTTACAGCTAGCGCCCTTTTAACAGGTCAAGACGAGGAAGCAAGACTTTGTGCACCAGTTACTGGGTGATGGAAGCTACCTCAAAGAGGATAATTTGGTGTCTACACCCTAGTTATACCTGGTGGACTAACCTGCTGTACTATAAGAAAAGGAACCTCTTCAATGTATGTAGTCTATTACTGTAGTTTGATTGGCTGCATATATATAAATTAATATAAACCCCCCCTAATGTGTAGAGGATCGATTTGTGAGATTAAGAGATTATTGCAGAAATACAGTCCACTTATCATTATACAAATTGCTATCGAAGTATATAAATTAACGTAAATATATATTCATATAAATTAAATAAATATAAATCTCACAGGTCGGTTCCCACATTATTTGGTCCTTCGAACCGGATTATTCGGTCCTTTGAACCCACATTTGGTCATCTTAGTACCGGATGAACCAGTTAACCACCCGCCAAACACACACCGAAACTACGACGTTGGTACAACGTTCGAACAAGTTTTAACACCACCTAACCAGTTATAACAACTAATATATCAAGTTGTAACAACGTTCCAATACGTCATAAACACATTAAGCCAAGATGTAACAACTTTATTACAAGTTGTTACAAGCGGAAAATAGAGACAGTTTCGGTTTGTGTTTCCAGGGCAGTGGATTCATTAAATAAACTAGTGCAGTGTGATTTAAACAAAGACCAGCCAGTCAAAGACAGCGGCATTGCCTCGTGGGAGCTCAGGAGCCCCCCTTCAACTGAGTTCAGCTTCGTCAGCGGTTTCATGCACACCCACAGATATTTGGTGGCGTGTTATTTCATGAAATGACAGCGCTAATATTGAAGCGAGCCAAATTAGTGACTGTGTCTTCGCGATATTGTTCACGGATTTCGTGGTGTTAAATTTCGCGAGAGATTATCCACGAATTTTGTGGAGTTTATTTCGCGAGGTCACTAATAATATTTAATACTTCTAGATAATATTAGAAGTTTCATAGAGGCTAATTAAGAGGCTATTATCAATAATTGTGTATATTATTTCTCCAAAATAGAGAATTATTTAATATATATTGCACTAGTGATCACAGTATAATATTTACTAATTGCCAACCCACAACAGCGTAGGATATTACCACTGACTAGTTGAACTATTATTGCTCATCCTAGTCCCATTATTACCATAGTCAGTTGTACTATATTCAACAACCTAACACCATTAATGAATGGTCCAGACCCTATTTTGGGTGTAATTTTTATCAACTCGAGTTGAGTTGTATATATAATAATTTACTTATGATCATTACACCTTTGAGTGATTAATTAGTGTCTCTACCATCCTAGGGTGATATAGAAGAGCTAACCTAAAGGTACTTCCAATGACACTGGTTTATCACTCAAATCATTAGTGTGTATGATTGTATATATATAATGTGTATTAATTTTAAGTGCTAACCTCTAGTAGAGGTAGGATTATTGCCAAGTGAGTGCAAAATTTACCCTAGGCTACCATTAGTGTTTGTTCAGTTTTATGAGCAGCCCAAGTACAAGTCCCACAAGGCTTCACCAACGAGCCAGTATGGATAATGCAGGGAGAATGAAAAGAACCCTTGCAGGTCTTAAAGGCCACTTAACAAGACAGATCAAGAAATGTGAAGATTTGTCACAACAATCTCAGTTGATTATGCTGACCTGGAAAGCTATTATCAAGCAGCTGCAGGTAAATTTGAGCAAATCAAATGCCAAATAGCAACATATGTGGCTGAACTTGCCAACACCAATTTATCAGAAACAGAAATAGACGACATTATGGTTGATCTTGCGAATTATGAAGATCACACTCAGGCCACGTTACAGCCTTATGTCAAATTAATTGCCCAGAACAAGGCAACAACAACAGCAACAGTTGCATCTAATACGAGTCAAGCAGAAGCTCGACTCCCTCCAATTAATTTACCCACTTTCTCAGGAAAAGATGAGGAAGATTGGGACGAATTTTGGAACAAATTCGTTGACCTTGTAGACTCAAAACAATCTTTACCAAAGAGTAGTAAATTCTCCTATTTGCAAGGCCAATTATCAGGTGAGGCTAAAACAGTAGTATCCCATCTGAGATTAACTAATGACGGCTATGATCTGGCAGTAAAACTCCTCAAGGATAATTATGCTGATCCAGAAGTAAGAACATCACATTTAGTTCATGAGCTGTTGCTTTTACCCCCACCGGAGGCTTCAGCTGATTCACTCCAAGTCTTCAAGCTGGAGGTAGAATCATTGATCAATGCCCTCAGCCTGACAGCAGATACAAACGGGGCTGAGTGGGTCTTGAAAATAATTGTCCAGGAGAAAATACCTAGGGACATATTGAGACAAATGAGTGCTCATTACAATAAAAGTATCTTATCCATGAATGAAATATCTGAGGGTTTAAAGTCAGTAGTTCATCAATTACGAACACATGACAAATTAAAACCACCAAGTAAACCCTCAGAAACCAATAATAGTAAACCACAGAGTACCAAAGGTACTCCAAATCAATCTAGACAATATAATTCAACACCAAAGTGGAACAGTAGCAGTGTGGGCGTATATGCAGTGGGACCCTCCAAGCCTATAGTTACTGTGTCACCCAAGAACGTGACACCAAAGGGTACTGGAAACTATGGAACATGTTTGTTCTGCAATGAGAAACATTCAATGTACCACTGCTCTAATTTTCCTGATAGTGACGCCCGTGTTGAGCGACTCAAAGATTTGCAACATTGCACGAGGTGCCTCAGGAAACATAACATCAACGACTGTGATACCCAATTACACCCTTGTAATAGGTGTAACAAAGGTCAGCACCATGCAGCATTGTGCAGAGACACCAAATCAACGTCTCCAAACCCCAAGGTGGAAGATAGCATTCCCACCACAGTACAGTACTGCAAGGTGCAACAAACAAAGAGTGTCCAATCGGCAAAGTCTAAAGGTAATACGACTTTGCCTACTGCCCAAATTACCATCCTGAATAAGAGGGCCAAGGTCCATACCCGAGGGTTGTTTGACCAAGGATCCCAGAGAACATATATCACTAAAAAGTTGGCAGATGAACTACAATTAAGGCCTGTAGCCCAGATGTCATTCAACATCTCAGGGTTTGTAACAGATGCAGGACCTCAAGTCTACCAGGTGGTACAACCATCAGTACGTTTAGGCAGGTACGTCTGTCGAGTACAAGCCATTGTGGTGGACAAAATACCAGTAGACCTACAAGTTCAAGGGCTGAGAGCAACAGCCAAATTCCTGAGAAATAGAGGAATAAAATTGGCAGATAATATTAAGTCTGATCACCTCACCGACTTCGGTCTCCTTGTAGGGACAGACTATTGTCATCGATTCATCGGTAGCCCTACTAAATATCAGGGTATAACCATGTTAAACTCTGCAGGATGTAAATTACTCTCAGGCCCAGTATCAAGCCTGAGGAGACCTATGCCTGCAGATAAACAATACCAGTAGAAATCTAAATTTGTCACACTGAGCGCTCAGGTATGTGTAACGCCAGCGATTCCTGGCAATGATTATTGTGGAGTGTATAACAGTGTGGCTTTAATTTCTTGTATTGTTCCCAGGGCCGTGACAAGTGTGATTTATATAAATATATATTGTGGTTGCAGTATTAATTAACGTAATTTTGGTGAGTTTTGGTGAGTGACGAGGTCGTCTAGAGAGACCGCCCCCGCTCTGTCGAGTAACGTAACTCTCGAGTGTTTATCGACATGCGTGATCGATAAATCACTCAAACATGTGATTTAAGGAGTGTGAGATTCTCCTTAGTGTTCCCAATAACGTTTGATAGCTGTAGGCTACATGTGTCAGCAGTAATTATATATATATATATATATATATATATATATATATATATATATATATATATATATATATATATATATATATATATATAATCGTAGTGTCACGGTGCCCAGTGTTATTGTGTTATTTACTGTGTGGTGATTGCAATATATTGACCTATGTTCTAGGGGTCATTTGCAGCAGTAAGTAAGTGTGTGCAGTATTTTAATATTTGGAAATTAGAGTACTTGCCGTGTGTGTTATTGCAAAGGGGGTTGCTATTTGATGGTGATTGTTGCTAGTGTTGAGCAATCACCGTATGTGATTGCAGTTCAGTAAAACCATTGTGGGGCAGTGTTCTAGAGGGTTCATGTCCTGTAGGTTATTTTACTAGATTCTGCAGTATTGTCATTGCAACCGGATTGTAACGTAAATCACTGTGATTTGTTAGTGTGATTTGTCATTGTCGTGGGGGAACTCGGCTGTAGACGAGTACTTGGATACAAATATATTCTCCTAGTTATCTGGTAGGACATCGAAGTCCAGTATTCAGTGAGGTGATTGCGAGGCAATTAATATAACGTAACCAAGGGAACGCCCATTGCTTTAAGAGAATTTGTTCTTTGACAATTTGAGTAACGTAGAATGCGTTTGAGTTAATTTACTTTCCTGTAAGCAGCTACGGTAGTCTCGAGGAGCCTAGCCATCAGCCAGATAAGAATTAGAGTATTGTCTGTCGTAATTAACGGTCAGTGGGCCGGGTAATTGACGTGTTTCAGGAAGTCAAAGTAATTAATCTCGATCCTTGTTTGATCGACTCACACGAAGGCTACATTGTTCCATTAACGTAACGTCGTTATCTGCCCAGAAGTACCGGCACTTGATTGACTCGTGGGAAGAGTAGCGTCATTTTAGAATAACGTAAACGTGGGGCTAATTACTGTTATTAGTCGCCTGAATTGGTCTGAGTATGGAAGGCTTAGACGGAATTCATACCTTAATGTAAATTGCTGAGCCAGTGTGAAAGGTTGCGTATTTTAATTGTTTAATTATTGATCTTGAGGATAGTAATTAATTACTCTAAAGGTAATCACGAGTGATTACCGTTCTCTTAGCACTTTGGACATTGTAAATCAGAGTTTACCATCGCTGAGTGATTAGTAACCGATTAACGTAAATTAACGTAGCTAGTAAAGAGATTAATCAGCTGTCTGGAAGTACAGGGATTAATGGGATTTTCTCACTGAATGCTCGACGGGTAGAGTGTTGTTTGATTTCCGCGTTAATAGTGACAGTTGTAAGAGTTATTAATTTAACGTAAATGTTACCTTGTTATTAACGTAAATGTTATTGTGTTATTAACGTAAATCAATTGTTATTGATTGTTGATCGTCCGTGGGACGGAGTGTTAACGTAAGGATTAATTTGAGGAAGGGTGCTGGAGTTGCCAGTGAACCCATTAGTTATTGTTGTCATTGGAAGACTACTGATTTGATTGCATTGCAACCGCTGTTGCAGGTGTAGACTGCACTGAGGCGTAGAACAGTTAGGAGGTTACTGGAGACGTATTTCAGAACCTACTGTGTCATTTGTTGTAATTGTGATTATAGATCTGTTAGTTCTTGTTTCTTGTTGATTCCTCTGTGGTCACGCTTATGTTCGAGTTAGTTCATTATGCAGTCCGAGGGGCTGGTGTCTAGCTGTCATTGATAGTGTCACAGGAAGGATTTCGAGTAACGTCATTGACATTTCTTTTTGTTTTGTTGTAGTAGTTAGTCTTTATTGAATAAACTAAGTTGTTATGGTTAACACTGTCTTTTCGTTACACCCCCACACATTATTATTGTCATGCAAATGTTCTTCACACTCGACTAATAAAATTGAGACTGATTTTCTGAGCTTTGGATCAAATATACGGCACCACACAACAATAAATTATTGTTGTGAGAGCCCGTGACCTACTCGTTAGATTCGCTTCGGCGATTGGCGAAGGTCAGCGGCCTAGTGGGGGGGATTTCAATTTTCATTGGGGTCTCGGCGTTTGCTCGCGCCTAGTCAATTGTTCATACATGGTCCCAAAGTGAGGAATGAGCTGTTTACTACACAGGTGTGTTAGCTAAGCAAGTCCTTCCTCAGGCGACCTAGTTGAATATCACGACAGGAATTAAGGTTAAAGAATAAAGAAAATTCTTAGAAATTTTCAGAGCTAAAATTCCTTATACCAATTTCAATTTATTCCAAAACTTCTCACAAGTAAACTACAAACTCTCACATCGTGGCGCCCAACGTGGGGCCGTAGACTTTTGATTCATAATCAGAAAAGTAAGATTCATCAAGTTGAGAAACCTATGAAGAAAGGTGTGCAGAACATTGCAGAACAATATTGTTGTGGGTGTGTTTGTTGTCGGTTAGCACGATTAGGTACACACACACCACACACACAGAATGGATGAGGATTATAGGGATAAGTACATATATCTGTATGTGACTAAGTATGGCGTGCTGCCAAAGGATAGAAACATTCGCACAGATGAGGAATGTAGGCAGTATGTTGAGGACCATAAAGCCTATGTACGGCGTCTATGTCAAGAAAGAGCAAACAGAAGTGATCTAGGGGACAAGGGAGTTCCCCTAGGCGACCGTGGTATAGTCGGTATGTCAGGGGGTGTGGGATTGAGTCCACCCAGGAGAAGGAAGGGGAGTCGCGACCCCAGCCTAGGCTAAGGACTGATTCCTTGGGCCACAGAAACGTTTCGTTAGAAGTAGTCAATCAGATACCAGAACAACCTCTCAGGAGGGGGACTGAACAACCCCAGGAGGAAATTACTTTAGAGTACCTAGCAGCTCAAGCTGATGCTATGGAACTGCAAGGAGTGGATAAGGCCAAATTTGTGGCCGAAATGTGGAATGCCCACCACGAGAGATTGACTAGATTGGAAATTGCAAGAGTGCAATCCCAGGCAAGGACGGGGAGTCAAGCCCCTCCTGCCGCGCCTAGCTCAGAGGTACAGGCGCTGGAAGTAGAGGTACCTCCTCTATTGCCAAGCGAGGAGAAGATCGATCCTAGGGATGCATACCTAGATCGATGTGTGACGAAGGTTGAAAGGTTTACTCAAGCTCCATGTAAGGGAGCCAAACCTAAAGAAAGTAAGTCTAAGGGACACCAACAGAAACCCAAGGTTAAGGGGCCCAGGTGCTTCACATGCAACATGGCAGGTCACCGAGCAGCTAAGTGCCCGAGCAACACTAGGCTTAAGACTAAGAAGGTGACCAAGGTGCAAGTTACAGGCATGAGTACCGTGGGAGGTGATACCCTAAGACACACACTCGAGTTAACTAGAGGAAGAGTTAATGGGCAATGGACGAGTGTCTTTCGAGACCGGGGCGCTACAGTTAACATGGTCAGGAGCAGTTTGGTTGAGCCTGAGAGTAGAACAGGTCGAACCCTCCGTGTCCAGTTCCCAGATGGCACTGGTAAGGACATGGAAGAAGTGTCCGTGTTGGTAGACACCCCATATATCAAAGGTAAGATCAAAGCTGCGCGAAGTAGAAAGGCAGTGTATGGACTTTTGATAGGAAATACTCCTGGTATAGAGAACCAGGTGGGTCTGTCCTGTGGAAATGACCCAGAGGAAACAGAAACAGGTGAGAGGAAGGTTAAACCCGCTGGCGTTGACACCAAGCGTCAGCCGGCCGGTCGAGCAGAGATCACCGCCTCCCAGACAGAAGAAGAGGCGCAGCAGGTGAAAGGAAACCGGAGCCATCCTTCTCTCCCTATTGCACAGAAAACGAGAACTGATTCAGAGGGACTCAGATGGGTCTCACCAGCTGACGGCGATGTCACACGGCCGCCAGCTGAGGAAGTCACGGTCGCCTCTTATCAGGTGAAAGATCAGGTGCATGAGGTAAAAGGAAAAAAGAGCAATTTTCCTTCTTTCATTTCACAGAAAACGGAGGTGAGCCCAGTGAGACGGGTGTGGGCCGGATCAGGTGATCCCGCCACAACCTGTCGACCCGCCCGGCCCGCGAGGGTTAACACCACTCAGGAGAGTGAACGTCTGCTTGATGTTACCAGTGGTGAGGCTAAGGTAGCTGTGGTTCCCACAAGTGAAGTGGATATTCTGGACCAATCTTTCAGGCTGTTGGAAGATCGTTCAGATAAACGAACGGTCGCTGAGAGATTGATGAACGAGCAGGTCAGTGACCAAGTGCTCAGTGAGGGGCGAGGTTTGACAGCTGCTGAAGAGGCCTCAGCCCAGTCAACTCAGTCGGTAGAGCAACCCGGTCTGAGACCGACAGACAGACAGGAAGAAAGACCCTGTCACTGGGAAGTCATGACAGTCTGCTAACTGTCGGTAGAGTAGGGAAGGTGTGTAGTCTGTACTTCATTGGTAAGTCCATCCCAGTGTGTTACCTATTGTGTCCAGTATGACACAGACCTGTGGGGCGAGAGTGTGAAGGGACTGAGGAAGGGAAGCTGCGAGGCGTTGAGCCGGCTTAACCTGGACCCAGAACCTGAGCACGACCGCACTATGGTCAGGAAGTACCACCCTGGACGAGCCAGTGACGTCACATCTTGTCCCGCCAGCCACCGACGTCAACAGAAAACGGATGAATACCACCACCCAGCCGCCGTGCACTTTAGAGCCAAGTGTAAAATTGATTGATGAAGATTAAGCCACCCAAGAGGTGGCACGGGCATGAATAGCCCGTAAGTGGTGGCCCTTTTGAGCCATTACCAGTATCAAAAGATGATACTGGAGATCTGTGGAGGCGCAACTGCACCCTGCGTGACGGGAGATGTCTCCCGGACCAAATGGTGACCAAATGGACCGTGCTTGATGATTGATTTGATTGATGAAGATTAAGCCACCCAAGAGGTGGCACGGGCATGAATAGCCCGTAAGTGGTGGCCCTTTCGAGCCATTACCAGTATCAAAAGATGATACTGGAGATCTGTGGAGGCGCAACTGCACCCTGCGTGACGGGAGATGTCTCCCGGACCAAGTGGTGACCAAATGGGTGAGCCAAGTGTAAGTGGCTGGTGATTTTTAGATGAAATTTTCCTCCGGGAAATTTTATCTTTTTGGTGGGGGGTTGTTGTGAGGAGGTGGTTCACCAGCTCACTTACAATAGTGCTCTTATGCCTGTGGGAGCCAGTACACTTGTTAAGTGCACTTGTTAAGTGGGCGGACTTAAGTTTGGTAACCAGCAACCGAAACCTCTAGTGTTTGGGCTCATGTGAGAGCCCCAGTCATCAGCAGTCCATAAATGTTACCCTGGCCGGGGTGGCATGTCTGTGGACAGTGCTAGAGCTGATAGCATCATCTCATTATATGGCATGGAGCCAGACAACTTTGCGCGGGAAACAGCTAGGCCGCCGGCGTGGGTGTGGGGCTCCCGCGCTCGCTAGCCACTTGAGTGGGTGTCATGGAGACAGCCGCCATCTTAGAAACATCTTGAGCCGCCATGTTGGTCGGCCATCTTGGAGTTGCCCTAGGGGCTATGCTACACCGTCGCTGATTGGATGAGAGGGGTAGGCCGCTGTATGCCTTCCTCTCATTGGTTATTTCGAGAAGGACGCGGGGATAGCCGTTGTGTAGCGTCATTCTGAACACAGCCGCCACCTTGTCAAGACGCTTCCTGTACTCAATTCGGCCAAATTGATGTATTGGGCATCGTGGTGGCTGGACTATTCACTGCTGATGCTTCCTGCTTCACCTACGACAACGGTCGTCACAGAATCCGGCCGAAGTCGTCGCTTGGAGGGGTTTAAGACATTGTTATTCAGGGGGTAGAGGTACAGTGATCTGGGATCGTGGGGGAATGTGCATACGAGCAGCAACAGACTCGTAGATCCCATACCAGTGATGATTAGACTTGCTAGTGCTCTGTAGCAGTCGATGGGAACGGGGAAATTCGTGTCAGTGTTAAGGCAATTTCCCATGTTTGTGTGAGACGCTATCGTTGTGCGTGTCACCTGGGTATGAACGCTTCACTTCACCGGGGAGTCGAGGGTGCGAACTCAGCCGTGTTGAGTGGGAGGGGTTCGAGTGTGCGCCAATTTTCCGTATAAGTACTACGGTCAGAAACTACCGCCGCTTACGCCACTTGGGACGAGCCAGCCACCTATAGCGGGGTGCCTGATGTATGGGAATGGTGTGTAAAGCCGGCAGTGTGAATGAGTAAGTACCTATGTGTGTGTTTCTGGTGATTAGTAGTCTCTAAAGCTTGAATTCGAGGTCAAGTGTTCCGTCACATTGTCACGCAGCACCTGTTCAGGTGGAGTGAATTGTGGGCGAGGAGATTAATCACCTGTGTTGTCATCTTGTCAGTCCAGAGGGACTTAAGTCTGGTGTACACAGACGTACAGTGTGTGTGTGTGTGTGTGGGTACACATAGGGAACAGAGGATACATAGATTAGCCAAGGACTGAGAGGATGTCCATGCAATAATTAATTATTTCATTGTGGTAGTCATTTTTGATCGTCCGTGGGACGGAGTGATATCATTTCCATGTGTGGTCTTGCAGGTGTGGAATTCCAACACTAAGCGCTCAGGTATGTGTAACGTCAGTGATTCCTGGCAATGATTATTGTGGAGTGTGCCACAGTGTGGATTTTAATTTCTTGTATTGTTCCCAGGGCCGTGACAAGTGTGATTTATATAAATATATATTGTGGTTACAGTATTAATTAACGTAATTTTGGTGAGTTTTGGTGAGTGACGAGGCCGTCTAGAGAGACCGCCCCCGCTCTGTCGAGTAACGTAACTCTCGAGTGTTTATCGGCATGCGTGACCGATAAATCACTCACCCATGTGATTTAAGGAGTGTGAGATTCTCCTTAGTGTTCCCAATAACGTTTGATAGCTGTAGGCTACATGTGTCAGCAGTAATTATATATATATATATATATATATATATATATATATATATATATATATATATATATATATATATATATATATATATATATATATATATATATATATATATATATATATAATCGTAGTGTCACAGTGCCCAGTGTTAATGTGTTATTTACTGTGAGGTGATTGATATATATTGACCTATGTTCTAGGGGTCATTTGCAGCAGTAAGTAAGTAAGTGTGTGCAGTATTTTAATATTTGGAAATTAGAGTACTTGCCGTGTGTGTTATTGCAAAGGGGGTTGTTATTTGATGGTGATTGTTGCTAGTGTTGAGCAATCACCGTATGTGATTGCAGTTCGGTAAAACCATTGTGGGGCAGTGTTCTAGAGGGTTCATGTCCTGTAGGTTATTTTACTAGATTCTGCAGTATTGTCATTGCAACCGGATTGTAACGTAAATCACTGTGATTTGTTAGTGTGATTTGTCATTGTCGTGGGGGAACTCGGCTGTAGACGAGTACTTGGATACAAATATATTCTCCTGGTTATCTGGTAGGACATCGAAGTCCAGTATTCAGTGAGGTGATTGCGAGGCAATTAATATAACGTAACCAAGGGAACGCCCATTGCTTTAAGAGAATTTGTTCTTTGACAATTTGAGTAACGTAGAATGCGTTTGGGTTAATTTACTTTCCTGTAAGCAGCTACGGTAGTCTCGAGGAGCCTAGCCATCAGCCAGATAAGAATTAGAGTATTGTCTGTCGTAATTAACGGTCAGTGGGCCGGGTAATTGACGTGTTTCAGGAAGTCAAAGTAATTAATCTCGATCCTTGTTTGATCGACTCACACGAAGGCTACATTGTTCCATTAACGTAACGTCGTTATCTGCCCGGAAGTACCGGCATTTGATTGACTCGTAGGAGGAGTAGCGTCATTTTAGAATAACGTAAACGTGGGGCTAATTACTGTTATTAGTCGCCTGAATTGGTCTGAGTATGGAAGGCTTAGACGGAATTCATACCTTAATGTAAATTGCTGAGCCAGTGTGAAAGGTTGCGTATTTTATTTGTTTAATTATTGATCTTGAGTATAGTAATTAATTACTCTAAAGGTAATCACGAGTGATTACCGTTCTCTTAGCACTTTGGACATTATAAATCAAGAGTTTACCATCGCTGAGTGATTAGTAACCGATTAACGTAAATTAACGTAACTAGTAAAGAGATTAATCAGCTGTCTGGTAGTACAGGGATTAATGGGATTTTGTCACTGAATGCTCGACGGGTAGAGTGTTGTTGATTTCCGCGTTACTAGTGACAGTTGTAAGAGTTGTTAATTTAACGTAAATGTTACCTTGTTATTAACGTAAATGTTATTGTGTTATTAACGTAAATCAATTGTTATTGATTGTTGATCGTCCGTGGGACGGAGTGTTAACGTAAGGATTAATTTGAGGAAGGGTGCTGGAGTTGCCAGTGAACCCATTAGTTATTGTTGTCATTGAAAGACTACTGATTTGATTGCATTGCAACCACTGTTGCAGGAGTAGACTGCACTGAGGCGTAGAACACTTAGGAGGTTACTGGAGACGTATTTCAGAACCTACTGTGTCATTTGTTGTAATTGTGATTCTAGATCTGTTAGTTCTTGTTTCTTGTTGATTCCTCTGTGGTCACGCTTATGTTCGAGTTAGTTCATTATGCAGTCCGAGGGGCTGGTGTCTAGCTGTCATTGATAGTGTCACAGGAAGGATTTCGAGTAACGTCATTGACATTTCTTTTTGTTTTGTTGTAGTAGTTAGTCTTTATTGAATAAACTAAGTTGTTATGGTTAACACTGTCTTTTCGTTACACCCCCACACATTATTATTGTTATGCAAATGTTCTTCACACTCGACTAATAAAGTTGAGACTAATTTTCTGAGCTTTGGATCAAATATACGGCACCACACAACAATAAATTATTGTTGTGAGAGCCCGTGACCTACTCGTTAGATTCGCTTCGGCGATTGGCGAAGGTCGGCGGCCTAGTGAGGGGGATTTCAATTTTCATTGGGGTCTCGGCGTTTGCTCGCGCCTAGTCAATTGTTCATATATGGTCCCAAAGTGAGGAATGAGCTGTTTACTACACTGGTGTGTTAGCTAAGCAAGTCCTTCCTCAGGCGACCTAGTTGAATATCACGACAGGAATAAAGGTTAAAGAATAAAGAAAATTCTTAGAAATTTTCCGAGCTAAAATTCCATATACCAATTTTAATTTATTCCACAAATTCTCAACTCAAAACTCTCACAAATAGGACGTCCAAATAAAAGTTCACCAGGTGACTTGCCCAGTGTTCCATGTGGTGTTGCACGGTAGTTCCTGAGAAAAGCATACATAGCTTGTTTCCAGGATCGTCCTTCGGCATGAGCACAGCGTACCGCTTTCATGAGAGGTTGCATGAATCTCTCAACTTCTCCATTTGCTTGAGGATGTAGTGGCATCACACAGCGGTGTTTGAATCCAATATGCTCAGCAAAGTTGACGAAGTCTTGTCCATTGAATGGCGGTCCATTCAATGGCGGTCTTGACAACTTCAGGAATGCCAAAATTTGAAAAGATCTTGTCGAGTTTCGGGATGACAGCCTTTGCAGATGTGGAAGTGATGATTTCTACTTCTGGATAACGTGAGTGATCATCAATGACTACCATCAAGTACTCTCCAGTTGGTAGCAGTCCACAGAAGTCCATCGATACTTCCGTCCATGGTGCAGCAGGTAGTGGTGAAGGTTGTAGAGGTGTTGGTCTTGAAGTATCCACTGCAGCTTGGCAAGGGACACAGGCATCATACATATCCTTTGCTTGACGATCAATGCCAGGAAACCACACCTTTTCTCGTAGCAGCTGTTTGGTCCTAACAAGACCTTGGTGTCCTTGATGTGCAAGCTTCAGAGCACGTTGCTGGAGAACAGCTGGAATGACGATACGAGTACCTCGCAGCACGGTGTCGCGTTGTTGCGTAACACTTAATTCTGTCTGGATGCGTTCAAGTGCTTTGAATGCATCTTGGTCAACTCCTGAGGGTGGGATGCGTGGAAACTTTTTCTTAGTCAATGCATCCACTGTTGCTTGCAGAGTTGGGTCCTCTAGGGTTGCAGTACGGATTTCATCAAGAGTGAGAGCCTTAGGGACTGCATCACAGGTTACAGTGTACATATTCCTCGGCAACTTGCTGATGCTTGGTGATGGTGAAACTGTTGGCAGGATGTCGACTGATGTAATCAGCGGGATTGCCTGCACCCGGCTTGTATTTCACCATAAAGTTGTATGGTTGCAGACGAAGAGCCCATCTCTCAATGCGAGCTGGTGGTTTGGACTTTGGATTATTGAAGATGGTCTCCAACGGTTTGTGGTCAGTGACTATCGTGGTGAAGGGTGCACCAAGCAGATACACATTGAAGTGTTCACAGCCCCATACAAGAGCAAGAGCTTCCTTCTCTGTCTGACTGTATCATTGTTCAACATCTGTGAGAGAACGGCTGGCGTAGGCAATTACTACTTTGGAATCTGGTTAACCAGGTTTGTGTTGGGCTAACACAGCACCTAAACCAACAGGACTAGCATCCACCGTTAACTCAGTGTCCATTGATGGATCAAAGTATGCAGCAGTCGCATTCTCTACTAGTGCATCTTTCACAGCATCAAATGCATTTTGCTCGATATCGCTCCAGTACTATGATGCGTTTTTCTTCAGGAGCTCACGTAGAGGCTTCGTAATGGTAGCAAAATCTGGAATGAAGCGAGAACAGTAGTTTGCCATTCCCAGAAAAATATGTACTTCAGTGGACGTTGAAGGAGGTGCAGCATTCTTGATATCTGCAACTTTCTTAGGATCTGGAGACAGACCTTTGTCACTAAGTACATGTCCAAAGAATTCAATTTTATGTTGATTGAACTCACACTTTGCTCGGCTTAGCGTAAAATTCTTTTCTCGTAAGCGTTGCAATGTTGCACGAAGAGCTTTGTCGTGTTCAGCTTGGGTACGGCCATACACAATGATGTCATCAGACATGTTGTCAGCATTAGGTATATCTTGCAATACCTGGCTGATGATGTGCTGGAATACCTCAGCAGCACTGTTAATACCAAAACTCAGGCGCTTGTACCTATACAGACCTCGATGTGTCGTAAACGTTGTGATGAATCGACTCTCCTCATCAAGTTCAAGCTGATGATAGCCCTTGTTTAAATCTAACTTGCTGAATACAGTTGCACCATTCAGGCGGTAGATCATATCATCTACAGTGGGTGTAGGATGGCGTTCACGCATTATTGCCTTGTTGGGAACACACATGTCTACACAAATGCGTATCTCATCTGGATTCTTCGGCTTTGGTGGAGTGACAATTGGGCTTACCCATGGTGTTGGGCCTGTTACTGGTTCAATGATATCTAGTTCCATCAGCCTATCCAGTTCGGCATCGTCTTTCTTGCGAGTATGGAATGGTTGTCGGCGATGTGGTTGGGCAACTGGAATTACATCTGGGTTGATATGCAGATGTACTTTGCTATCAGTATAACAACCTATGGATTTAAATCGATCAGAAAATTCAGCAACAATAGCATCAACATTGTTTGCAGATTCCACTGCTACAGCATTAGAAAGCTGAAGTAGCCCCAATTTGGTTGAAGTCTTGTAACTGAGTAGAGACTCCTTTGCATTCCTAACAACATGGAATGTAGTAATGAGCATTGCATTCTTTGACTTAATCTCTGCAGTGAAAGTTCCAATCACTGGCAAGGCTACCTTTGAAGCATAGGCAGTGGCTTTGCCATTATAGTTTTCAAGCTTTGGGAACTGTTTTTTAAATTTTTCATAGTGGCACTCAGCAATGGTGTCAATGTTTGATCCAGTGTCAATGAGAACTTTGAGACAAATACCAGCAATGTATACACATGTCTCTGGGTTGTTTGGAAGATGATTCCATTCTGTGATTGCTTGTACTCCATAAGTATAATCACATTCACTGTCATCTGAGACTGGTTGTAATGAAATGTTGTCTTGTACATTATTAACATTTTGGATATGAGGTGCAATATTGTGTTTATCACTTCGACCCCTATGACCTGATCCTCGTACAGTGCTTTTATTCATTGACTGTGGTTTCTTTAGTGCGGAACGACACATAGCACCAAAATGACCTAGTTTTCCACACTCATAGCACTTCTTACCTTGAGCAGGACAAACATTACCTTGGTGTGGGTAGTCTCCTCCATAATTGTAACATTTATTGTTGACACCCTCTGATGTGGGTGGTTGTGACTGCTTGAGTCTTGTTCCATGACCCCAGTTGTGATGTGGTTCTCGGCTAAATTTACTGGTAGGTTTGCCATGATATCTTCTTTGATTACAATGTCCTCCCTGAACCTTACGTACCTCATCACTGTTAGTAACAGTGGCAGAACCGTTGTTGGCACTGCACTCCATGACACGAGCATCACGTACAGAATCTTCCATTCGACGAGCAATATCCAGTATCTTGGTAAGAGAACTGTCATCATCAACAAGTTCTAGAGCTCTTCGACGAAGACGTGTAGATGTGCATGTTTCAATTATTTGCTGTTTGATTTCTTTGCCAACATCAGCAAACTCACAATGGGCTGCTAAACCCTGCAGACGTGCGTGGTATTGATCAACGGTTTCATTATAGAGTTGTCTGGCTCTCCTGAAATGCATAATTTCCATTGCAGTATTTTGTCTTGGTTTGAAATGTTCAGTTAATTTGGCTTTGGCAATGTCATAATCTTTGGCACCACCAGTGTCTTTCAGTGTATCAAAGATGTCACAAACTCGATCACCTGCATAATGAAGTAGAAAGGCACGCTTTCTTTCAGCACTTTTGATGTCAGAAACTACCAACAAATTTTCAAACCTTTTAAGCCATTTGACCCACCTCTGTGACAGGTTTGTCTGATCACAGTCAGGATCAAATGCAGGAAACTGAGGTATATTTGCCATTTTTACTGAATAAATGTAACTTATCACTTAAATGTTCCTCAGAATATTAAACACTTACTGTACTGTATATGTTAGTCAAGAATTCACTGTAATTACTTTAATTTTGCAAAGCACACAAGCATTTTAATGCAAAAGTTCACAACAGTGCACAATATAGCAGCAACTGACTTCTTACCTAGCCCTTGTGTACATGTGTTGTTCCTACTCACAGCAGCAGCACAGCAGTTGGCACAGCAGTTGGTACATCAGTTGGTGCAGCAGTTGGTACAGCAGTTGGTACAGCAGTTGGTACAGCAGTCAGTTCAGTGTGAAGAATTTTGTAGCACGAAGTGTCGTTTCGTAACCAAAACATCAGATTTTGTACACATCAAAGCGTCGTTTCGTACACGTCGTCGGCAGATTCCTCAGATTCCTTAGAACACAGCTTCTTCAGTCAGCACATAGCTTGGGGTAGCACATAGCATTGGTTAGCACATAGCATTGGTCAGCACATAGCATCGTTTAGCACAAAGCATTGGTTAGCACACAGTATTGGGTATGGTGCTCACAGCACGACTTCTCCTTCCTCCACTGGGCGAGACAGCATGCTCCTTCCTTGTTTGAAGTTGAACAAAATACCTGCGCTCCCAGTTCATCCTCGTCGCCAATGTGGTGTTTGTGTGTTACTGAGGAAGTCTTGGTTGTAGGGTTGATATAAAGCCATTGCTTAGTAACTGACTTTACTACTTAAACTGATACATGACTAGTAGCTACCAAGCTTGGCGGGCGTCCTGTACGCTCTTGTTTTCCTTTTCTGGCGTCTGCTCCGCCACACATAGAAAACGGATGGTACCATTTTCTGTGAACATGACACCCACCACCCTCCTCTGCATAGAAAACCCCCTACCCCAAACCCTTCCTGCTCCCACTCATATGCTCAGCCAAATCTCTCTCCCCACACACCCCATTCCCACCCTGCTACACCTCCCCTCCTCCCAGTATGTCCCCCCCCCCCCAATTTTTCTTCCTGTCCTCCCTCCCCTTCATCCCATACCCTCCCTGTCCTCTCTTTACTTGACTCCCCACCCCTCACCCCAGTATCCTTTCAGACCCTGTTATCCACCTCACAAATCCTCACACCCATGGAACAGCTTTCTCCACTAGCAGAACACTCACCAAAGAGTCGATATGAGAAGGGATAGAAGAAAGTGAGCCTCAAGGCAGTGTACACTAACATAGATGGAATTACAAATAAAGCAAATGAACTTGGAGGATGGGTAATAGAAGAAAACCCAGACGTAATAGCACTCACAGAAACAAAGGTAACGAAAACCATAATAAATGCAGTGTTCCCACAAGACTATTATGTTGTGAGGAAAGAGAGAGAAGGAAGAGGAGGTGGTGGTGTAACTCAGCTGGTAAGAAAAGGCTAGGATTTTGAGAAGATCCTAGATTCAGATTTGTGAAGATTCAGGGCTGTGAAGGTTTCAGTGACTACATAGCAGGTACCGTAACAAATGGAGGGAAAAAAATTATAGTCGTAGTCATATATAATCCACCACCGAATGACATAAAGCCCAGACAGGAATATGATAGAAACAACATAGCCACCATTAACATAATAGAGAGAGCAGCTTCTGTTGCTAGCAGGAATGGTTCTTGACTACTAATCATCAGAGACTTCAACCATGGGAAGATAGATTGGGAGAAGAGAGACCCACATGGAGGACCAGATACATGGAGAGCTAACTTGCTGGACGTGGCAACAAGAAACTTTGTAAGCCAGCACATCAAGGAACCAACATGAATGAGAGGAGAAGATGAACCAGCCATGCTTGATCTGATATTTACCCTAAATGAGTCGGATATAAGGGAAGTTAAGATGGAAGCACCCTTGGGAATGAGTGATCACAGTGTATTGATCTTTGAGTACCTGGTAGAGCTAGGATTTATCTCTCCAAAAAAAGAGATAAAAGCCAACATAACAAAGGCATTTAGAAACTTGTGTAAGAAATCATTCAGAACTTTGTAAAGCACACATGTCAGGCCAATCCTGGAGTATGCAAACCCAGCATGGAGTCCGTATCTAGTCAAGGATAGGACTAAACTGGAAAAAGTTCAAAGGTTTGCCACCAGACTAGTACCCGAGCTCAGAGGCATGAGCTACGAGGAGAGACTACAGGAATTAAATCTCACGTCGCTGGAAGACAGAAGAGTTAGGAGGGGACATGATCACCACATTCAAGATTCTCAAAGGAATTAGGGTAGATAAAGACTGAGTGCCCAAATGAGCCACAGAGATATTAGAAATAACTTTTTTAGTGTCAGAGTGGTTGACAAATGGAACGCATTAGGAAGTGATGTGGTGGAGGCTGACTCCATACACAGTTTCAAGTGTAGATATGATAGAGCCCAATAGGCTCAGGAACCTGCACACCTGTTGATTGACGGTTGAGAAGCGGGACCAAAGAACCAGAGCTCAACCCCCACAAGCACAAATAGGTGAGTACACACACACTGTCTGTCTGTCTGTCCGACTGTCTGTGTCTGTCAGTCCGTCTGTATGCCTGTCTGTTTGTCTGTCTGTCTCTCTGTCTGTACTCACCTATTTGTACTCACCTATTTGTGCTTGCGGGGGTTGAGCTTTGGCTCTTTGGTCCCGCCTCTCAACTGTCAATCAACTGGTGTACAGGTTCCTGAGCCTACTGGGCTCTATCATATCTACATTTAAAACTGTGTATGGAGTCAGCCTCCACCACATCACTGCCTAGTGCATTCCATCTGTTAACTACTCTGACACTCAAAAAGTTCCTTCTTACGTCCCTGTGGCTCATGTGGGTACTCAGTTTCCACCTGTGTCCCCTTGTTCGCTTCCCGCCAGTGTTGAATAATTTATCCTTGTTTACCCGGTCGATTCCCCTGAGGATTTTGTAGGTTGTGATCATGTCCCCCCTTACTCTTCTGTCTTCCAGTGTCGTAAAATGCATTTCCCGCAGCCTTTCCTCATAACTCATGCCTCTTAGTTCTAGGACTAGTCTAGTAGCATACCTTTGAACTTTTTCTATCTTCGTCTTGTGCTTGACAAGGTACGGACTCCATGCTGGGGCCGCATACTCCAGGATTGGTCTTACATATGTGGTGTACAAGATTCTGAATGATTCCTTACACAGGTTCCTGAACGTTGTTCTGATGTTAGCCAGCCTCGCATATGCCGCAGACGTTATTCTTTTTATGTGGGCTTCAGGAGACAGGTTTGGTGTGATATCAACTCCTAGATCTTTCTCTCTGTCTGTTTCATTAAGTACTTCATCTCCTATTCTGTATCCTGTGTCTGGCCTCCTGTTTCCACTGCCTAGTTTCATTACTTTGCATTTACTCGGGTTGAACTTCAACAGCCATTTGTTGGACCATTCACTCAGTCCGTCTAGATCATCTTGTAGCCTCCTACTATCATCCTCCTTTTCAATCCTCCTCATAATTTTTGCATCATCGGCAAACATTGAGAGGAACGAATCTATACCCTCTGGGAGATCATTTACATATACCAGAAACAGTATAGGTCCAAGGACTGACCCCTGCGGGACGCCACTTGTAACGTCTCGCCAATCTGAGACCTCACCCCTCACACAGACTCGTTGTCTCCTGTTGCTTAGTGTGACGGGAAAGTGTAGGAGTGTAGATGTTCGGCAGTCTTCCTAATGGCTGGTGTCAATGCTTAGTCACGTTTACAAAAAAAAAGATCGACTGCTTGGCTGTTGTCTGTGGTAAATTAAGGGAAGACACGCAAAACACATAGTATGAACAATGAAACTTTAATTAACATTAAAAACAAATTATGAACAAAAGAATCCCTTGGCTATGTACAGTGCAAACAAGTAAAAAAATATAACATAAAAATTAAGAACAGGAATGACGTTACTCTATAATATAATGACAGAAAAGTGATTAAACAGGTGCTGAGAATAAAGTGCTAGCTGAGAAACATCCACCTGATAGACAGAGCGTATATCAGTTAGTTGTTCACAGTTTGAGAGCACAAGATTTTCTAACTTCAATGACTGGTTCAAGCCCAGACATCGACTAAGTAGAGGGCGCTGAGGTGCAGGTGTGCAGTCGGCGGGTCATCAATCAGAAGCAGGCAGGCTGGGAATGGTAGTTTGCTGGTTGATGACGGAGCTGGCATGGAGGGAGTGTGGAGAGGGGGGAGTTTTGAGTACGTTTGCCTCCTGGTCAAAACGTTTTGTGCTACTGGTAGACGTATCTTGAAGGTAGCATCTTATTGCTGTATATATAAGTAACTTTATGTAGAGAAGAGCAGGCTCAATCTCTCTTGAAAGAGATTATCGTCACAACTCTCCCCCGAAGCCTGCTCTAATGGGTGAAGTTACGTCTTCAGATGGTAAAGTGGTAGGTGTAGCTGCCTCTACCTCATAGACTCTGGAGAGGGCGTCTGCTATGATGTTGTCAGAACCCTAGATGTAGAAGATCTCCAGGTTGAAATTCTGCAGATACAAAGCCCATCGTAGAAGTCGTTGATTGTTGAATTGGGCTTGCTGCAGGAAGCGTAGGGGATTGTGGTCCGAGTAGATGGTGGTAGACCGAGCACTTTGTATGTACGATTCAAAGTTCAGGACGATGGAGAGAAGTTCCTTTTCAATAGTGCTGTAGTTCTTCTGGTGAGGTTTTTAACTTGTAGCTGTAGTAGCTAACAGGTAGAACCTCCTCGCATCGTTGTTGCATCAGGGCGCCCCCGATGCTGGTACCACTGGCGTCGACCTTGATGAGGAAGGGCTTCGTGATATCTGATGAGGCGAGAATGTGATCAGAACATAGCAAAGGAGCACTATTATAGTCATGTAAATTGGTATGAAGATCAGTTAGGATTTCCGAGTTGGAAGGCACTGACTCAGTGTTAGTGCTTTCGGGAGGAGTAGCAGGGAAGGTCTCACTGTGGAGGTATGGACCTTTAAATGTGGATAATGATACCAACACAGTGCTGGGAGTACCTTGATACTGCTTCAGGAGGTTGACGTGGCACAACTGGGTCTTCCACCGCCTATCTTAAGTCTCAAGAACGTAGCTGTGGTTGTTTCTGCACTCCTTGATGCGGTAAGGTCCTGAAAACTTGTTTTGCAATGGGGAACCTCGGATAGGAAAATATGCCAACACGAAGTCTCCTGGTTTAAATTTCCTTAGTTTGCTGCTTTGGTCAAAATGAGTCTTCATCCTTTCCTGAGCTTTCAACAGATTGTCATTAGCAAATTTACGTACTCTCTCTAGAATGTGTTTTAAGTTTTGAAGAAACTGGGGCACATTCTGAGGGTCACTGAAGGTGGCATTACGTAGAGAGTCTTTAAAAGCTTTGAGAGGAGTACGGCACTTACGTCCGTAGAGCATCTCATAAGGAGATACTCCTAGAGACTCATTGGGGAGACTTCTGAAAATGCACATAATGAGGTCAAGTTGTTTATCCCAGTCCTTCAAGGTTTCATTGCAAAATTTCTTTAGGAGTGCTTTAATAGTCTGATGACTACGTTCAAGAGAACCCTGTGAAGCAGGATGATAGGGGCTGGACAATACCTGTGTGATGTTGAACTCTTCCAGTGTCTTCTTGAAGAGATCACTGGTGAAGTTGGTGCCACAGTCACTTTGAACCTCTCTTGGAAATCCATACTGGGTGAAGATCTTCAATAGTTGTTTCACCACAGTAGCAGCTGTAATGTTCTTTACTGGAACTGCTATGGGGAATCTGGTGGTAGGACACAGGATAGTTAGTATATAGGCGTTGCCAGAACTGGTTCGGGGTAAAGGACCAACACAGTCTATGATGAGTCTGTGGAAAGGTTCCGCAGGCACCTGGATAGGAGTTAATGGAGCCTGGGGAATAGGGATGTTAGGTTTACCTGCCATCTGACATGTATGACACTGTTGCACGTAACTTTTGACGTCTTTAACCATACCTGGCCAGTAGTAGTCTTGTCTGATTCTGTGGTAGGTTTTGTTAAAACCATAGTGAGAAAGAGCTCCGTGGGCCAGGTGTAGAATATCGGGCCGTAGGCTGGTGGGAACCACTAGTTGTTCGAAATTTGCCCAATCGTCGTCCTCCTTCAGCTTACTGGGTCTGTACCTGCGGTAGAGCAACTGATTCTCTAGGAAGAATCCAGGGATACTGTCAGGTTGAGTCTCAGCCTGGAAGAATAATGGTGTTAATGATGGATCCTCCCTCTGTAACTTACGGAACTCCAAACTAGTAAGATTCGGTGGTAGATTCTGAGGGTCTTGAGGGACAGCGGTTGCAGTAGAGTCAGCTGGTTGCGGGCGTGCAGCTTGTGCATGGGTGGTCACCAAAATCGGAGGAGAAACTTCATCACTTTCTTGGACCTCTGCTGAAACATACTTAAAGATGGGATTGTCCACTACAGAGTTACACACCTGGGGTTTGTCCATGATTATCAGGTTGGACGGTGGCAGATCTTCTGCCAAGTCGTTGCCCAGGAGAAGTTGCACTCCAGACATGGGAAAAGGCTTTTCCCTGATGGCGACTTGGACTTCACCGGTCACAAAAGAACAATCCAGGTGGACTCTGGCGAGTGGATACGGAGTGGTAGCAGTGAGGTCAGTGATAAGGACGGTTTCCTTGGTGTAGGTGATGTTAGGCACAGCTGATTTCAATATTATTGACTGAAGAGCCGCTGTGTCCCTCAAGATCTTCAATTTGAAACGTCCCTCCGAATCTGTACTGCTGGCAGAGACAGTTCCAGGATACAGGTGTTTGCTGAAGAGAGAAAGATCATTAACAGGAACACCAACATTCATCACAGGCTTACCGGACTTAGGAGGAGTTTGGCAGTAGTTTCATTGCCTTTGTATTGAGCCTTCCCACATTTATCTATGGTATGTCCATAGAGTTTGCAATACTTACAATACAATTGGGAGCTCGCTTGATCGGCACTCACTTTATTATAACTATACCAAGACTTCTTACTGGGAGGTGGTGATGGTGTCAGCCGGTGGATGAGGCTGTAGGTGTCAGCCGACTTCGCACGTTTGATGTAGTCGGTTTCTTCTTTGTCTGCTAAATATAAACGGATGGAAGGGGGAACACGTCTTAAGAATTCCTCAACTAGCATGAGGTTGACGAGTTCTGAAAATGTAGACACATGTGCTGCTTCCAGCCATTTCATGAAATATCTTTTCATTTTATTGGGAAATTCTAGAAAGGTGGTGGTACTTGCCTTTAGATAATAACGGAATTTTCGTCTGTAGCTTTCGGTGGAGAGAAGGTAGGCGTCCAAAACTGCTTGCTTTAGGGTCTGGTAGTCATTCTCAGACGCTAAGGTTGTCAAAGTTTATAGTTGTCAAAGCATGTCTATCTGCAATAGAATAATTTTCGTGAGTTTCAGAGTCAATCTTCCCTTCATCTAAGAGGTGATCTAATATTAAATTATGCAACTCATTTTTGTTGGCTCCATGGGGAACATCTAGTTGATACTCGTGTGCAAGAGTTTGTAATTCGGTCCTCTTGGCACGACATAAGGTCCCTATTTCACCTGCTGGATCGTTACGAAAAGCTGGGAGACGAAACATGGTGAAAAATAGCAAATCAATGTACAACGAATATACTTGTGATATGGTAAGTGTCAGTAACAGGATAACGTGGCAACTGGTAACTATCCTGTGGAATTTTAATCTTTAACTATTAACGTTAATTTTAGTATGGTAAATGATTAGACAATCAAAAGCGCAGGAAATCTTGTACCCGGTACTCAATGTAAGAGAATACGGGCAAGAAAATCCTACTAAATTGAAACCGATAGTTTCTAAAACAAATGAAACATTTAATTGTTTCAAAAGTGAATAAGGTAGTCCAAGAATGTAGGCATACCTTGCCGAGTCTCTATAGGACAGAAGCAAGGGTTTTCCCACTAAATGAAATATGATACTTACAGAATTAGCGAACTTTGTGCTCTGAAAAAAGAAAGCTAATTCCCTACCTAAGTAAATATCATCATCTCTGACCGACGTGTAGGGGCGCGAGTATCAACTGGTGACGAGAACTGCTGTTGAGGTCCCAACTCAGCAACTTAGTCCGTGATAGAGGAACTATAGCGCTCTGTATCCTCCTTCGGTCGGATTGCAGAAGATAGGGTGCTTTGACCCGAAGACAAACCAAAGTACCAGGGTACCAAAATGATGATCTGTCTGAGATTGAGATATATCCTAGGGACAAAAGGTGGAAAACACGAGTAATAACACGGAGGGAGGGATGACCAATTAAGAGAATGACTGAGGCCTACAGTCACCACGTAATCCAAAGTTATCCAACACTCACAATATGCTACTCTCGGAATGCACAAGACACACAGCACCATATAAATATTAAAAAGTAATGAAAATATTGAAAAGCAACTGTATCAAAGCCAAGTACACTTACCACAAATTGATGTTCCAGTACTAGTACCTGAGTGAGGCTCCTAGGACAGGCCCCCATTAAATGTGACGGGAAAGTGTAGGAGTGTAGATGTTCGGCAGTCCTCCTAATGGCTGGTGTCAATGCCTGGTCACATTTACAAAAAAAAAGATCGACTGCTTGGCTGTTGTCTGTGGTAAATTAAGGGAAGACACGCAAAACACATAGTATGAACAATGAAACTTTAATTAATATTGAAAACAAATTATGAACAAAAGAATCATTTGGCTATGTACAGTGCAAACAAACAAGTCAAAAAATATAACATAAAAATTAAGAACAGGAATGACGTTACTCTATAATATAAAGACAGAAAAGTGATTAAACAGGTGCTGAGAATAAAGTGCTAGCTGAGAAACATCCACCTGATAGACAGAGAGTATATCAGTTAGTTGTTCACAGTTTAAGAGCACAAGATATTCTAACTTCAATGACTGGTTCAAGCCCAGACATCGACTAAGTAGAGGGCGTTGAGGTGCAGGTATGCAGTCGGCGGGTCACCACTCAGAAGCAGACAGGCTGGGAATGATAGTTTGCTGGTTGATGACGGAGCCGGCATGGAGGGAGTGTGGAGAGGGGTGAGTTTTGGGTACGTTTGCCTCCTGGTCAAAACGTTTTGTGCTACTGGTAGACGTATCTTGAAGGTAGCATCTTATTGCTGTATATATAAGTAACTGTATGTAGAGAAGAGCAGGCTCAATCTCTCTTGAAAGAGATTATCGTCACGCTTAGGTACTCCTTTATCCAGTGCACCTTCCCTTTCACTCCAGCCAGCATCTCCAGCTTTTTCACTAGCCTCTAGTGTGGCACTGTATCAAAGGCTTTCTGACAATCCAAAAATATGCACTCTGCCCACCCTTCTCTATCTTGCCTTATTTTTGTTGCCTGGTCGTAGAATTCCAGTAACCCCGTGAGGCAGGACCTGCCATCCCTGAACCCATGTTGATGCTGTGTTACAAAGATCCTTCGCTCCACTTCTGAATGTCTGTTTGTCTGTCTGTCTGTCTGTCTGTCTGTCTGTCTGTCTGTCTGTCTGTCTGTCTGTCTGTCTGTCTGTCTGTCTGTCTGTATGTCTGTCCGACTGTCTGTCCGTCTGTCTGTCTGTCTGTCTGTACTCACCTAATTGTGCTTGCGGGGGTTGAGCTCTGGCTCTTTGGTCCCGCCTCTCAACCGTCAATCAACAGGTGTACAGGTTCCTGAGCCTATTGGGCTCTATCATATCTACACTTGAAACTGTGTATGGAGTCAGTCTCCACCACATCACTTCCTAATGCATTCCATTTGTCAACCACTCTGACACTAAAAAAGTTCTTTCTAATATCTCTGTGGCTCATTTGGGCACTCAGTTTCCACCTGTGTCCCCTAGTGCGTGTGCCCCTTGTGTTAAATAGCCTGTCTTTATCTACCCTGTCGATTCCCTTGAGAATCTTGAATGTGGTGATCATGTCCCCCCTAACTCTTTTGTCTGCCAACGAAGTGAGGTTTAATTCCCGTAGTCTCTCCTCGTAGCTCATACCTCTCAGCTCGTTTACTAGTCAGTCAGTCAGTCAGTCTGTCTGTCTGTCTGTCTATCTGTCCGTCCGTCCGTCCGTCTGTCTGTCTGTCTGTCTGTCTGTCTGTCTGTCTGTCTGTCTGTCTGTCTGTCTGTCTGTCTGTCTGTCTGTCTGTCTGTCTGTCTGTCCGATTTTCTGTCTGTCTGTCTGTCTGTCTGTCTGTCTGTCTGTCTGTCTGTCTGTCTGTCTGTCTGTTTGTCCGATTTTCTGTCTGTCTGTCTGCGGCAGGCGGAGGAACCGCCCAACAGGAGGCGGAAAATGGATTCGTCCTTGGTGGGGGAGTCCATACTCACAGCATGTAGAAAGCAGAGAGATGTTGGATGGAAACATTAATTGTGTGGTTTATTTTGTTTGTATTTATAGATGAACGTTTTTATTGGCATGTAAATGGGTTGCAGGTTTGTCCTGAGGAAAAAGTTGATGGGAGTACTCTGAGGCCAGAGAAGAAGTTGATGATTGGAACTTCAAGCCTGTAGGGGTAGATGTTGTACTCTGTGGAAGAGCAAGCCTCATAGTGAGGAATTGGACCGCATACTGTGAGAAGAGGAGCAGTGAAGTCTCACATGTTTCTGTGAGACTTCACTGCAACGGTAGTGGAGTACCACTGGAGTCCAAGGAGAACTTCGTGGTGCAGCTGTCTGGAAGAACTACAGAGGATCCTGGGAGATAAACCTGGAAGAACCTGATGATGTCTGGGTAGTGAACTTGCAGACATGGGAAGGAAGTTCTTGTTGACTACTTGTAGGAAGTTGGTAAAGTGCTTGATTGTCGTTAGCGTGCAAGACACAGTGAAAGGTGGATGATTGATTATCATTTCTATGCCAAGGAAAACCTATACTGAAGTTTACAGAGAGTTACAGCTATAGGCTGGATTACCTACAGAAATGTATTAATATCACTCAGTACCCCTACTCAAATAAATCTCTGAATATGTTAGACATTAAGTCACTGCACATTCTCTCATGTGTATTATACATATATAAAACGCTGAACTGTAATGCCAATCCTGACCTCAAAAGCTTCATAGAAGGTTGTAACAGAACCCATGAGCACCACACCAGAAATAAATACAGATTTGATATTCCAAAAGTACGACTTAATTAATCAAACTAGAAATGCTCTACAAATCAAGGGGACCCAGAATGTGGAATGACCTTCCCAACCATGTTAAAGACTGTACCTCTCTCAACCAGTTTAAGATAAAAACGAAGCTATACCTAATAAATTCCCTGTAACCTACCTTTGTGGGAACCGACCTGTGAGATTTATATTTATTTAATTTATATGAATTTATATTTACGTTAATTTATATACTTCGATAGCAATTTGTATAATGATAAGTGGACTGTATTTCTGCAATAATCTCTTAATCTCACAAATCGATCCTCTACAAATTAGGGGGGGTTTATATTTATATATGCAGCCAATCAAACTACAGTAATAGACTACATACATTGAAGAGGTTCCTTATCTTATAGTACAGCAGGTTAGTCCACCAGGTATAACTAGGGTGTAGACACCAAATTATCCTCTTTGAGGTAGCTTTCATCACCCAGGTAACTGATGTACAAAGCCTTGCTTCCTCGTCTTGACCTGTCAAAAGGGCGCTAGCTGTAAAGCCAGGTTCTATATATGACAAGCTATATCAGAGAAAACACTATACATGGAACATGAAGACCTGGCTTAATTACCTTTAGTATGAGGCGATTTCGTGATCTAACCGGGTCACCCTACCCAATGACATTAATGGCCACTAATGATAGATAATGGGTTTCGGAAAGAACACTTAACTTGATTTGTAGACAGCGTGTTGATAATGGTACACTTCTGGTTTCCATAACACTACGTCCAAGTAAATTAACAGGAGCCGAATTTGCTCCCGTGTGAGCCTCTGGTCTAGTCTCAACAATGGCTGCGTCTAACACTCCATACTATTGACGCTACTGGCCGACATTGTCCAGATATGATAGGAGCCGAATTTGCTCCACGCGTCTCGGAGGTGACACAACAATGGCTCCCTCCTTCCTCACTGACGCCTGGCTTACATTGTCCAGATTTCAGAAAGTGATAGAAGGGTCACATTTACTCTACTTTAATATTGATAATTAAGTTAATTTATATGAGATGTTTTTATGATGGTAAAGTCCAAAGACTAATGTATTTAAGAATAATTCCCACCATAATAGGTGGTGAATTATAATAGTGTGTGGTGATGATATCCCGTTTTCTTTAGACGGTAATTCCACTACAAGTTACGTTTTCTATAGGTTACTTGTTGGTAATACAGCTATTATCTGTATGTATGTTATATTAAATGGTGTCGGATTTTCCGACAACCTTACCCCTCTATTGTCAACCCATGTCTGTTTTTTTCTAAACGACGCTGTTTGTCGACCTAATTGTATTTGTGTTGCTTTTTCAGCCATGTTCCCCCCTTTTTATCTCTTTTTTTACTTGTTCTCAACACATTTTATTCTTTATGCTCAATTAGTATTAAGCTTTAGTCATTTAAGTTTTTCATGCCCGAAACGCTTTGCGTAATAGTGGCTTTAGGCATTGTATGTACTAGCCCAATCTATAAATCCAATATTCTTTGTAAAATCTCTTATATGTATGTACCTTACCTAAATAAACATTTATTTATTTATTTATTTATTTATTTATTTATTTATTTATTTATTTATTTATATGTTCTAGGACTGATAGGGTGATTGGTTATCACTTATGCTGAAATTTATAGTTACAACTGTAGGCTGAATTACCTGCAGATATATATATAAGTTCTAGGGCTGATAGTGCCGTATTTATCTTGTAAGATTTATCCACTTGGTGAGGTGGATAGTGTATGTGGCGAGCCAGAAGTTGGGTGACCACTTGCTATAAGTGACTGATAGACTCCTGATGGACTTGATCTGCAATCAGGTTATAATATCATAGAGTGTTAAGGTTTATATTCCCTTGTATTATATGTGAATGCTTTATATATGTTCTGATTTGTTATTATATCTGTGTGGTTGACAGGTGTTTGCCCTTGTCCTAGTGAGGCTTCCCAGAAAGCAGAAAAGAGAGAGAGAGAAAAAGAACCATAGCTGTGGACAGGGTATTACAGAATAATAATTCAGAAAAGGGGATTGAGGAGATCATACCAACCAAGGAGAGAATGGGGAGTCGCGGCGGCTCAAGTGGGTGTGTGCACATGACAACGAGGCCAGTGTTGGAGCCGCATCCCCTGAACGTGTGACGCTGAGCCCCTCTCCAAATGCCAGAAGCGTACGGGGTGATCTCCTGATCAAAGTATAAGCACTCTACCGAATTTTTGGGTTGGTTGTCCGTAAGGAAGGACGGATAACCGACCAGCATCATAATACACTGCACTATTGACCCTACTGGGACTCCCAGCACAGCTGCACCTTCCTCAGATTCATCTACCACGTTCACTGCATCCTGCTACTCTGCCGACTCAAGCATTTCACTTGCGCAGTATAGGACCTACAGCTTGCGTTTCCGACTCTTCGTCGCCGCCAGGACAATTCAGCTCTAACAGTGATTCCATCGTTGTCTTGACTGCTTTCCTACATTCCCTACTATGGTCCTGGTGCCCGAGCATATGCTCCCTGGATCTACATGCTTCACCAGCGACCCATGGAACAATGGTCTCATATTTCTCTTTTATTCCTTTTCTTTCGTCCTTTGGGAGAGGGAGTTATGTAGCAACTATATTAAGAAGTAATATACCTGCTCCATACTCTCATTAGGTTCATGACAGATAATGAGATGGGCTCTGTTAATTCTACATAACCGATCTCTATGTATTTCACATTCCAAGAAGTGCTACACTAATCCTAGGTCCACAATTTACAATTCCCAAGTGTACATCTAATTACGATTAATATCTCTTCCCTTATGATTAATATCTCTTCCCATCCTGCTAGATGCTGATCAATTTGGCCAAGGTGAGGAAAAGCTTGTAATGTAAGCAGATCAGAGTCAGCCTAAACTCGTATAGTGGATCAGTATAAACGCTTGCAAGATACCGCATATAATCAACACCCTTTGATATTGATATTCACCAGCAACAATGTTACATTCGACGAGTCCAGTTTCTCTTCTCTCAATACGCTACAGTCTCGTCACAGAGCAGACAGCCAGACTCCGGCCGCATCGAGCTTCCCCATTCTCGTCCCGCATTCGAGCTCTTCGACCCAGCCTACATTCAGAGCTCTACGCTCTAAACACTCACCCCTTATTCAAGCTTTCTACCTCCGGCTCCACTCTCAGCTCTCTGCCTTGCTCCAGGGTGGCCTCAGCTACTACGACACTTCACTACATTGCCAACAAATCGACTGCTGTAACCAAAACTATACTAAATATATAAACCCACTATACTCTGTATGTGTTATCACGAAACACGTATATATAAGCATACATTACAAGGTGTTAGGAAACGTGCCCAGTCATTTGTCCCGCCTATGATTCGAACCCAGAATGTTTGATTGGTTGTCGAAAACGAACCCAACTGTACTTCTAGGAACCTTTTGCCATCTGTTGGAGATATTAGAATCATCCAGTTGGAAAAGAATGACAAATAGTGTTGCACTTGTCGCCAACAGCCATACTTTTGACAACACTGCTTTTCGTCTGATCAACGAAGTTAAGCAATGATGGGTTTGGTTAGTACCAGGGTGGGTGACTCTGAGGGATTTTCCCAGCAGGCAATTGTTTCATTTATTTAATTTAATTGAGTGGACTGTATTAAAGAAGTGGACTGTATTAAAATTATATCTTCTGCTGGATGTTACCCTCTACACATAATTATGGTTAATATTTATATATTACCTATATCTATAAAAATATTGACTAATGATAGGCTACTAAAACTATTAATTGTTAGTTTACTGCTACTTATGTCAATAAAGTAAACTACAGCTTAGCTGTTGGGAGAGATCAGTTGATTCTGCAATCATACACCGGTCTTGAGCAAGGGAGCCATATTGAAGATTCTCGAAAGATATGGCGTCAAGACAATATGGGTCGAAATGATTTGTGGTGGTTGTCTCTTCTTTCTGGAGTTCACTTGTGAAATAATTAGATTATAATTCAAGCGGTAAACCTGGGACTTATGTTCAGAAGAGATTAGTTTCTGTAAAGAAATGAGCTTACCCGTTTCGAGTGCTCGGCTCGCATCACAACCGGACTACAAGAACTATTTATAATACTGGCCAGTTAATTGATATTTCTTACTAGTAGCCCGGAAAATGATACTTCCCAAGGTAGCGAAGTCGTGGATTGGGTGAATTTCTGAAGATCCGAAGGCACGAATCACGGGAAATATCTTGGGCACATGTTAACTAAGAGTAAAGGTGGTGCGTGTTCACGTCTCGGAGGTTAGGTGCAAGCTGGCATGGCGTACAGGGGCCAGATTCACGAAGCAGTTATGCACGTAGTTAGGAACAGTTATTCTTAGCATCTTCGTAACGGCTACGTCGGTATTCAGGTAGGCATTTAAGTATGAAAATCTTCGTAAGTAAACTCCGACGTGCTAAGGATGGTCTCAACCACTCGTAGTTTTACGTAACATGGATATAACTCAATTTTTCTCTACTACACAAACTGGGGAATCATTTTATTACAAGCAAAGATTTTTGCTGGCAAATTTCATCAAGAAGGAGTCCTTCATGTTAACTATATATGCATTCTCTGCTTAAAACTCGTAATAAATGTCTTTTTTTTCTATTATATTTAGATTTATAATAGCAAGCTATTATTCCAGTAGTTATTACGTAAATAAACACTGGTGAACTTGAGATATGAGAGTAGGTGATGACAGGAATGTTTGGATGCATTTACAATCTCTTCATGCCTCTGTTCACCTTGCAGTAAGTATAGCTATTCAGGAGTTAGTCAGCTTGTTGTGATGCTGCATCCTGTGGGGGGAGGGGGCAGGGACCCCGATACAAGTCTAACATGTAATTCATTCTGTCGGCGGACAGGCAGCCAGAGTTTACGAGTGTACAAGTTAGGCTTATATCGAGGTCCTCCCCTCCCCAAGATCAAATTACTGACCCTCCCAAGGATGGAACTCCACAACAAGCTGACTAACCCTTGGGTACCCACTTACTGCTAGGTGAATATGTGCATTAGGTGATAGGAAATGTGCCCAACCATTTCTGTCCCATTCAGGTCTCGAATGTGAGTCGAGAACGGACCTGACTCAATGTCAAGCTACCTAACCTAGCCCAACCCAACTCATCCCAGCCTAACCTTTCCCAACCCAACCTGTCAGTTTGGCTTCCGCTCCCATAAGAGTACCAACGATGCAATTATTAGTCTCCTTGATATAATTTACTCAGCCCTTGACAAAAATGAGTTTCCGATTGGACTCTTCATTGACCTGAGAAAGGCCTTTGATACTGTTAATCACAATTACCTCTTACGTAAACTCCATCATTATGGAATCCGAGGCCATGCACTGGACTATATCTAATCCTATCTTAGTGATAGACACCAATGTGTAGCCATCAATAATATAACCTCTCCCACTCTACCAATAACCGTTGGAGTGCCACAGGGCAGCATTTTGGGACCTCTCCTATTTCTTGTATACATCAATGATCTGCGTAATGTCTCTAACATTCTGAAACCTATTTTGTTTGCTGATGATACTATACCCTCATCTACTCTAACCCCAACCCACATACACTAAATAATGTTGTTAATAATGAACTAAAAAAAAGTCCACTTATGGATGTCAACCAAAAAACTAACACTTAACATACAGAAGACCTACTACATCTTATTTCGAAGCAAATCTACAAATGCAATTCAACTTCAGATAGACAATGTAAACATTAGCAATAAAAATGATGGAAAGTTTCTCGGCCTATTCCTAGACAAGAGACTCAACTTCAGTACCCACATACAACACATAACTTAGAAAGTCTCTAAAACAGTTGGTATACTCTCCAAAATAGGTATTATGTACCTAACTCTGCTCTCATCTCTCTATATTATGCACTAATCTATCCCTATCTTAATTATGGTATCTGTGCATGGGGTTTAACCACTGCAAACCACCTCAAGTCCATCATCACCCAGCAAAAATCTGCTATCAGAATAATAACAAATTCTGCTTTCAGACAACGCTCAGCCTCCTTGTTTAATTCCCTAAACATGCTAAAGATAATCTCACTCCATAAATTCTCTTGTGTCAACTACATTTACAAAACCCTGTTCTTAAATGCAAATCCTGCTCTGAAACTCTCCCTGGACAGATGTAATAGGACCCATTATCACCACACCAGAAATAAATATCTCTTTGATATCCCCAGAGTCAAACTTAATCTGTGTAAACACTCTATGCAAATAGAGTGTTTACACAGGACCCAGGGATAAAGGGACCCAGTCTATGAAACTCACTCCCTATTGAATTGAAAAGCTGCCCAACTTTTGCGTCATTCAAAAACAATACTAAAAAGTATCTAATTTCATCTTCATAGTTTTTTACCTTTTGCTTTAAAATTGCACTGTATCTATTGCTACCCAATCTCCCAATCTTTATGTACCCAATCTGAACATCTTTACCATGTGATCATTGCTGTCTTCTTATATGTGCTGTCAATCTGCTGTATGGTGTCTATTAATCTTGTTTAAATTACCAATCAAGCTGTCAATGTAATCAATCAGAGCTTTAATATACCAATGTGCTTTCATATACTTACTAATCTCTCTTATCTCATTTTTTTCTTGCAATGTATTTGTTATCATTTTATTAATTCTACTAGAATTTACCTACTTAAAATTATCTGTTAGATTAAGGACCTGCCCGAAACGCTGCGCGTACTAGTGGCTTTACAAGGTTGTAAATACTATGCAATGTATTCTCACAAACCCAATGTAACTTCATGTATATAAATAAATAAAAAAATAAATAAATATAAAAATAAAAAAATAAAAAAATAAATAAATACAAAAATAAATAAATAAATAAATAACCTAGCCCAACCCAACCCATCCTAACCTAACCTAACCTAACCTAACCTAACCTAACCTAACACAACCGAGCTCAATACAGCCAAACCTAAGCTACTTCAGCTCAGCATAACAAAATATAAATAAAAAATTTCCAAATAGAAAATGAGCTTTGTCAAATCATCTTGGGCCCAAAGCGCCCCAGTCAGGCACCTTACAATTTATAAGGCTTCATATTCAATTAATTACAAAAGTTTTTTCAGTTGTTATTAAATTTTAACTTGGACAAACCCTTACCTAAAATATTTTTTGCTGCATTTTTATTCAACACTTATTGAGTGTCATGTTCTACAATACTGTTTTGTTATATGTATGCACACTACAGACTGAAGATCCTTCTTCCTTTAATTAGTCATGGCCTAACAACGATGGTTTAAATTTATCATTATGTGATAAGGTAGATCGCTTGGCTGATTCCTCTACATATAGCATTGAACAAATGTGCGTCCAAGAATTCTTCCTCTGTTACACAATTTGTCTGTGTGTAACAATAAACTTATTTTTTTTAATAGATAAGTGCACCTGTGAGCAAAAAAAATTCTGCCAGCTGTAAAAATATTGATGCAGTTATTTAAATAAAAAAAATAATGAAACAAATATTTCTGGTTTATTTTTATGTTATCATTTGTACTGTATATCCAAAGAAGTGAAAAATTGAGATATAATGAACAATTTAATGGATGATACAAAAGAAATATGACTATTACATATCAACATAAAATCTTAATGACCCATGGTTAACATGATTTAATAAGAATAATACTGGTAATAATGCAAACTATAATTTTAAACCTTTTATTACTTACTTTTTATTAAGAAGCTTAGGTATACACAGCAATGTGCAGCTACCCTGTTCTATATGAAAGATTACACAGTGTAGATAAAAAACTAGCTATAAGTTCACATTATACTGTACTCCTATCTCACAAGATGGTTAGTCATACATGGAATCAAGGGAGAGAATACCAGCCTCAATACAATAAACAAATCAACTCTGACTGAAAGTATGAAGTTGCCACGAACCTAAACTCACACCGAATAATATAATAGTTATCTTAAAGACACGAAGAACCTTCGAAAGCCTTCTTTAAGCAACTCTTCTGACACAAAGCCTTCTTGTATTATATCAAAAGAATGGAAATTTAGGATATCGCAGACAGAATATACTAAGTATAGGCCAATTATTCCTCCAATATTACAGATAAGCTGCAAAATATCAGTGGAATAGTAACTGTCATCCACACTCATGACCAAGCCTTTACCAGGAGTGACGGTGTTGGGAAGGTGAGCGCACTGCGCTCGGCACTTGTCTACTCTCTGGCTCTGTGTGGCAGCCAACACAAGCTCGGGTGGCACAAGGTAAACATATGACGGTAAGGAGAGTGGAGCTCTCTGGCAGGCAGGTAAACCTTCGAGGCGTATGAAGGGCACTACACTCGCCACCTCGCCCGCAGCAGCCTCTAGCAAGCACTGCATGCGACATTCTTCATGGCGTGTCTCTTCAGGTCGGCAATCCAAAGCTCGAGTGGCTAAACGTCTGGCGACCAGAGTTGCGGTGTCGTCTTCCTCGTCACCAGCCGTCATAGTTCTTAGTGACACAGATGCCAGTCTAGGTTGAGTTAGGTAGGCTCGCAGCGCCTCCAGGCAATGAACGCCCATCACTATGGACAGCACCGTCAGAGTTGCATACTTTGTCACAGCGGCTGTATGGCGCCTCTCTCTCTTGGTTACCATGTTTCCTTTTGATGCACAGAAACGTCTTGCCTCTTTAATTAGGAATTCCAAAAAGCTAAAGATTGACACACCAGGGAACAGACCTAAGCTTCGGCCCACGTCAGAAAAAAATTGAGCCAGAGGGTAAGTGTCCAACTCAACTTCGTACCTCAAGTCAATCGAAATAGCTTTGATGATGATGGTGAAATCCTGATTAGAACCTGCAGTAATATCATGGGGCCACCTTTGTCGCTTACATCTTTAGGGACATTTAACTTTGCTTTTGAATTCTGTCCAAAACAGATTCTCCAGGACTTCTGGTGAGATGCAAGAATACTTCGAAGATTTCCCAAAATGCGATGGGAATAATGGATCGCAGCCAAGTTTCTGTAATATCTTGTTCGTAAATTGGTGCTGGAAACAGTGAGCATGTGTGTATGACTGGCTTGAGATGCAGGGTCCCCTGATCAAGGAGGTGTCTATAAGCTGTGGGTGAGATTTGATGCTTTGCGTGTTAGACAATGCGTTCACAACATAATTGCCGTCAAAGAGTTACTTTAGTTCATTTATTATGCACCCCATACCCATCTTGTGGACGGTAGTGTAAAGGGTTACAGAGGCACATAATGGGCTCAGGGACTGAACCCCACAATTCATTTAACTAAGCAAGTTACAATCTTGATGAGCTAGTTACGAAATTCAATATAAGTCGTCACATCAACAATGGGTTCGAGATCGACCTCAAGTACAGGTTCTAAATTAAGCAACTGACATATGTGGAGAGCTAGTGTCACAATTGATATGTTTGTCCTGCACACCGCCCCCCATCCAGTGGGTAGCGGTGGATAGGTTACAATCACTCAGTTACTACCTACAGTTAGCAAACTGGGGATATTTGGCTAAAATTTCTGGTAGCAGATCATTTTTAATGAAATATTTACATATCGCTGGAATATTAGTTATAGAATTGTCTCTAAATTCACGTATCTTTTCGCACTCCATCACATAGTGACGGAGGGTGTGCGAATAATTTTGTTGACACAGTTTACATTTAGTCAGGTCTACATCGGCAGATAATGAGAATTCCCAGAGATACTTGTAACCGAGTCTAAGCCGAGCAGTAGTAACATCTAGAAGTCTGCTGATTTTATTGGATGATCCATAGATGTGTGGCTCCTCTTGCATGATAGTATGATGATAGATGGAATTACTGGTGTCAATTTCACTTTGCCTCAGATCTTCAAGATCTTGTTGAAGTTCTCGGTGTACTGCTGCTCTCAGATTGCTCATTGACAATCCAAGGTTACACTCAACGGCTCTTTTAAAGGCAGATTCTTTGGCTAACTTATCAGCTCTATCATGCATTCGGAGGCCAACATGAGATGGTGACCACATGAAATGGACTCTGTTACCATCCTTAATAATTTTGTTGTATTTGTGTCTAGCTTCGGACGCGAGCATGTTACAGTTATGTCTTAAAGAGTTGAGAGCATTTAAGGATGATAAGGAGTCACTTACAATTAATGTATCAAGTTTGGAGACGTACACATTTCAGTGCAAGGAGCAAGGCAAATAGTTCAGTCTGAAGGGTAGAGGCCCAGTTGTTTATACGGACTCCCCACTCAAAGTACAAGCCATCGCCCATTGTCAGAACAACTGCACTTCCAGCTGCACCCGTGGTGCGGTATAGGGAACCATCAGTGTATATGATTTAAGAGAGAGAATGCTCTGTGGACAGAGCATCAATATGGCTTAAGGCGTTGAGCTTTGCCTCAAGACGAAGCTTGGGCTGATCTCTAATTTGCTTCTTGGGTGGAAAGGGAGGGATTAAAACTGGAAAGGGTGTAACCTCCCACGGTGCAGAAAAGTGCCGTTGTTGTTTCTCTTGGTACAAATCATGAACCTGATACATTCTGAGTTGAGTTCCAGTTTTTGTTATCCATTTGGAACAATGCTGATCTTCAATAAATAAATTCTGGAGGGCTTCTGTGCAAGGATTAGGATGAGTTAGCCTAAGCATTTTTATACCAATTTGACAGTTAATTTCAGTAACACGATCAACAACGCTCGGAATATTAAGTTCCTTTCTCATATTAAGTATCTTTGTGGTACGAGGGCACCCAAGGATGCAAAGAGTTGGTCAGAATATCTCTGTGTATCCTCTTCAGACGCTGGCTGATGCTCAGCGTAAACAAATCAAATGACGCCTCACGTCGGCGTCCATTTCCGGCCAATAGCAGTGTTCCCGGATCACTTCTCCTCTCGATTCAGCTGAGCTTCACGCTCCTCTCGCTTCAGCTGGGCTTCGCGCTCATGCTCCTCTCGCTCCAGCTGAACTTCGAGCTCCTCTCGTTTCAGCTGGGCCTCAAGCTGCATCTTCATTAACTCCAGCTTTATACCCCTCCTGCTGCTACCACTGGATCCCCTGCTGCTTCCTTCATCGCTCCGGTTCCCACCAACACGGGCAGGTGCTTGGGACGGTCCTTCCCTGGAGGCCTCCTCTCGGGCCTTGATCTGAGCAATGATCTCAATCCGCCGCTCCGCCAATTTGGAGGACCTCAACCTCAAACCAAAGTGGTTCGCCACCAGCTGCAGCTGGGCCTTGGTGCACTCTTCCAGCACCTGCTCGTCCCTCGACTCAATAAACTTTTTCACACTATCATCCTCCATCTCTAGGCTATTGAATAACCGTATGCAAGGGAATACACTAGCGAGCAGTGTAAATCGAGACCAATGTCGACCTTAGTACACTCGTCACTGCACTTGCAAACCTTCGCCATGCTGTTGTTCGATGATCCTGGCAACGTCGCCATGGCCAAGGTTCTCCCCCCCTCCTACCTTGTATGGTTGGGGGTTGCTCCCACAGGTCTTTGTCTCTCCGTACCTGGCGCCACTGCCCGCCCTGGGGCTCCCCCAGTCTACTAAGGGCTGGACTTATATATATATATACCCCTAGCGAGTGGAGAGGTTCAAGTCTACCTGTATCACACCTGAACCTGCCCGTCTTGACACTGGGAGATTCTATCTCTATCTAGTCTTTTCAAAGGTCGCCAGCTGGGTGTTCATACTCGTGTCCCAGCAACACATCAGTGGTCACATAGTTATCTTAAATCAAGGATGCAATCTCATGTGCAGTGCAAGGTGACATAAATGGTCTCACTCAAAATAGCCATAGAGAATGTAGGCTCACTCAAACACATTGATAAAATTTAAAAGTTTACTGAAGAAAATATATACACTTGCATAAGGAAATAATCAGGTGGAAATTTACGATGGCGGCAATCTTCTCTCGTCGCGTCTCTGGCAACACGATCAGCTGACTGGGTCCATCTGTCAAACTGGCGGGGACACACCTCGGTCCTCTGGCGTCACTGTCAGCTGACTGGGTCCAACTGTCAGAACAGCAGGAACACACCTCGCGCCTCTGACAACACGGTCAGGTGTAAGATTCAAAGTTTGTTTCTAGCTTCTTGAAAACCAGCTACTATTCCCAGATACACTAACGTCACCGCATCTACATATTTATGTTTCACCACCAATTCATGTCTACATGAGCTCCTTGGCTCTTAGCCTAATGCTATCACATAGACAATAAATGATAACAAGAAATGTTCACGACATACCGAATATCCTAGCTCGCCTAGATCAAAGGGATAAAGGGAGGGATAACTATCTAGCTTACTTCATTCCATAACGAAGCCGACTCGTCCTCTGGCGAGGGATGATGAAGTTCCTGGTCCTGGCTTCTGGTCTTCCGTTGATCAATTCCCACACACACAAGTTCCTCAGTCGTCCTTGTAGTAGTGCGTCCTCACCGTCCTCACATCCGGCAGGTACGGTCCTCCTCCTCCTCCTCTTCTTCGGGGTACTGGAGCCAGGTACCTGCGCCGTCGTCCTCCTCCTCCTCTCACTGGCACTGTATATCCAATGTGCAGTTCAGTACAGCTTCCCCTTGCCTCACTTCCAGTAGATTCGGCCCGGCCGTCGCTACTCGCTTGATATGTAGAACGTAGTCCTCTGGGCGTCCCAGATGTCTCCAGCCCAACGATCGTGCTTGCTAAAGACTCTTGATAATAGAGCTCTTGACTCTCTAGCCCGGCCAATCCTTGCTTCTTGGAACTCCACGGAATGTCTGCAGTATCAAAGCGATGCTTAAATCCACTGGTAGGGGCTCTCTGGACTCTGGATCTGGAGTTCACTGGATCGCGTCCTCACTCTGTGATGGTCTGTGATGTACTCTCCCGCCCAGGCGCCAGCCTCCCCGGAAGCCCTCCGCCTCGTGACGTCACACCGCCCGAGAGCCCTCGTCATTGGTCACTTCCATCACGTGACCTTACCTGGCCAATCAGGTGCCGGAAGGTGCCGCAACGCTTTGGAGGGAAACAGAATGGCTCGGTGCCATCTTGTGCCTCAAAAGGGTGTAAGCACCTTGCATAATCACATTGAAATGGCAATTTTACAGCCAACCTGATAACGCTCCACACTCTCACACATATGAAAATGTTCCCTGGATATCAGAGAACGCTCAGATTATGGAGATATGAGTCTTTAAGCTGGGTAAGGTACCATTCAGTCCAGGGAAAGACTGAATGACCAGGTTACAAAAAAGGGGAGGACAGTATATAGGAAATGATAAGGAAATTTGTGAGGAACTCAGTGGCAGCTTCCATGGAGTGTTCACTACTGAGCCTGAATAGCTAAGTAGTGGTTTTAGAGCCAGATAGAGTCACTTATTAGACAATGGAATCAGAGGCGGGGTGACAGATAGTGCCACCTATCAGACAAAGAAATCAGAGATGATGAGACAGATAGAACCATCCATATTAGGTCATCAGAGGTGGGTGTGGCAGCCACCAAAACAGTGTAGATAGGTATCCATTATGTTATGACCATGTTCTTTATATAACAAATTTATGGTGATATGTATATGAATGTATAATAATACACAGGGGGGGGTGCCAGTTGCAACCACCGCCAGCAAAAAGTGGTTCAGTAGGGGCGTGTCTATGGACGGGAGTAAAAAACAGGTTTCGCACAGTAGGGTGGTCCCCCATACCCCATCCATCACCTGACAGGCTTGACTGTACCTTAAGACTTCATCAAGTGGGATTAAAGGGACATATTCAAGGTTACATATACTCAAAAATAAGAGAAGGTAAAAGAAATAGCCGATATGTTTTATAAATTATATTAACAAAGAACATAAGGTCTAAAACATAACCATATTATATAATATCATAATCAAATCCCCCACCCATTCCTCATAATAGCGTCTAACAAGATCTCTCCTCTTTGCCCATAGGTCTGTTGTGGGCTCTTCCTCCTCCTCCCCCCCCCTCCCACTCCTGGGTTGAAGATGATGACTCATCATCTGGTGTGTGAATGGAGTAGGGCGTTTCTCCCCAAGGTAGGGGACTATTGACGTCATGGCCTTCACTCTCAGCGGTGGGGTGTCGTTCTTCCTCGCCTTGGGGTCCATTGACGCCATCACTTTCACACTCGGAGTCCATCCCTCGAGGAGAAGTGTTGGGAAGGGTCTCCAACGGTATGTCTGGGTGTCCATAGGCTAAACTGTTGTATTTATTTAGGTAAAAGCGCTTATCATCAAATGCACTTAAACCTCTGTTAGTGTTGAAAGTTGTAACCATCTGGCCTCCTACATTCCTAATTTGAGAATATTGAAAAGTATTCACTACTCCATTACTGTGTAGAGTTTCTTTAAAATCTTTGTGTTAAAGATTTTTACACAGCTCGGGGGATACCTTTGGCGGTAATGGAATAGGAATTGTTGTTCAATAAAAGACTATACATTTTAGGTTTTAGTGCAACCACCTCAAGGATGTGGCAGTCTGAAACTTCCGACGTTGTTTTAAAAGTGATAATTTTAATTCTAGAATAATTTTAAATGATGAAGTAAAATTGCCATGCTCCACGAGAGAATTCATGTAATTCTTTATTACGGTGGAGGAAAAAACCCTGAAATTGCTTAATAGTCCTATAGGGTCAGTAGCGTAGGTTCTTGGGATGGAATAACTCATTCTAGTAAAGAGATCCCCCAGTGCCCCCACCCCTATTAATTAAGTGGGGGTGGTCAATAACTTCTTCTTCCCCATCTGAGGAATTTCCATCACTTATTAGCGCCCTATCTTGAACATTACTATGAGGTCTAAGACCACTATAGGACCTGCCTGAGTGATGTCATCACCATCATTGTCTTCACTCATCACTTCCACACTCCCCTTCCCCCGATTTACACTGTGGTCTCTAACTCCACTACCGCCTAAGAGAGCATTGTCACACTGTGTTTTGTCATATTTTCCCACTCCTAGCTGCCCCTGTGATGTCTTTACCTGCTTCTGAACCACACCTGGAAAATAATAATAATAATAATAATAATAATAATAATAATAATAATAATAATAATAATAATAATAATAATAATAATAATAATAATAATAATAGTATAAAGATGACAGCTCTAAGGTGTTTAAACCTCATGTTATAAGTACTCAAGAACCGTCTTAAGAAAAATATTAGAAGGTAGGGGTTTTATTCACACACACACACACACACACACACACGCACGCACACACGCACACACCACACACACACACACACACACACACATGCACGCACGCACGCACACACACACACACACACACACACACACACACACACACACACACACACACACACACACACACACACACACACACACACACACACACACACACACACACACACACACACACACACTCACCTTGAGTACATGTTTGTAAATGTTGAGATGTCAAGCCCTCACACAAAGAGAGGCCACAATGATCACAGGGGAATATGGAGTGAGGGGTCGATGTTGTATTACTACAGAGGAAGTACACATCAAGAAGTGTTGACTCCTTGATGTGTACACATCAAGAAGTGTTGACTTGTTGATGTATACACATCAAGAAGTGTTGACTTCTTGATGTGTACACATCAAGAAGTGTTGACTTGTTGATGTATACACATCAAGAAGTGTTGACTTGTTGATGTATACACATCAAGAAGTGTTGACTCCTTGATGTGTACACATCAAGAAGTGTTGACTTCTTGATGTGTACACATCAAGAAGTCAACACCAGCAATCAACAGCCAATTAATGCACAACTATATTCTACCCACTTCAATACTCTGCACCAATATTGAAGCATCAAGAAATATGAGCCAATAGGCCCTTTGCAGTTACTTAAATTCTTCCCTTTAATTTATCCAATTTATACCCAATGCACCGTGTTCTGTCTTGTGTTGAAAGTTTTGTTCACCTCGTCCAAAACTGTTGTAACATATCACCTCACCCAAATGCGAGTATATAAGATAAAAGCTTTTTAATTGATAGCATAGTAAAACTCTGTTTAGTGTTTGCAGGTTATAGTTGTGTGTGTGTGTAAACTAAAGTCTTTGAAAATGAAATAAATTATTACGAAACGCGTTCAAGTGTCGCGTCAGACTAGAAATAAAAATTAATTTTGGAGAATTGATTTTTCAATTACCATCGACAGTGAAAAGAAACGAAACATAAGATATATTGAGAAAATTCGTGTTAGAATTATTAATCTTACTTTTTCGGTCATATTTATTAACATATATATATATATATATATATATATATATATATATATATATATATATATATATATATATATATATATATATATATATATATATATATATATATATATATATATATGTCGTACCTAGTAGCCAGAACGCATTTCTCAGCCTACTATGCAAGGCCAAATTTGCCTAGTAAGCCTAGTTTTCCTGAATTAATATATTTTCTCTAATTTTTTTCTTATGAAATGATAAAGCTACCCATTTCATTATGTATGAGGTCAATTTTTTTTTATTGGAGTTAAAATTAACGTAGATATAAGACCGAACCTAACCAACCCTACCTAACCTAACCTAACCTATCTTTATAGGTTAGGTAGCCCAAAACGTTAGGTTAGGTTAGGTTAGGTAGGTTAGGTAGTCGAAAAAACATTAATTCATGAAAACTTGGCTTATTAGGCAAATCGGGCCTTGCATAGTAGGCTGAGAAGTGCGTTCTGGCTACTAGGTACGACATATATATACATATATATGTATATTATTAAATATGACCGAAAAAGTAAGATTAATAATTCTAACACGAATTTTCTCAATCTTTCGTACATTTCTTTTCACTGTTGGAGGTAAATCAAAAATCAATTCTCCAAAATTCATTTTTATTTCTAGTCTGACGCGACACGAGCGCGTTTCGTAAAACTTATTACATTTTCAAAGACTTTAGTTCACAAATATACAACTGAATAGAACTTACGCATCTCCGATTTTATATCTACATTTGAGTGAGGTGGAAGGGGTGATGTGGCATTAACACAAGACTGAACAAGATGTGGCATTAATAGGGTATTAATTTCATCAACACAAGACAGAACAAGAGTATTAATAGGGTATTAATTTCATCAACACAAGACAGAACACGAAACAATGGATATTGAATAGAAGTGTTTGTAGAAAGCCTATTGGTCCATATTTCTTGATGCTTCTATATTGGAGCGGAGTCTTGAGGTGGGTAGAATATAGTTGTGCATTAATTGGCTGTTGATTGCTGGTGTTGACTTCTTAATGTGTAGTGCCTCGCAAACGTCAAGCCGTCTGCTATCGCTGTATCTATCGATGATTTCTGTGTTGTTTACTAGGATTTCTCTGGCGATGGTTTGGTTGTGGGAAGAGATTATATGTTCCTTAATGGAGCCCTGTTGCTTATGCATCGTTAAACGCCTAGAAAGATATGTTGTTGTCTTGCCTATATACTGGGTTTTTTGGAGCTTACAGTCCCCAAGAGGGCATTTGAAGGCATAGACGACGTTGGTCTCTTTTAAAGCGTTTTTCTTTGTGTCTGGAGAGTTTCTCATGAGTAGGCTGGCCGTTTTTCTGGTTTTATAGTAAATCGTCAGTGTATCCTCTGATTTTTGTCTGTAGGGATAACGTTTCTATTAACAATATCTTTCAGGACCCTTTCCTCCGTTTTATGAGCTGTGGAAAAGAAGTTCCTGTAAAATAGTCTAATAGGGGGTATAGGTGTTGTGTTAGTTGTCTCTTCAGAGGTTGCATGGCGTTTCACTTTCCTTCTTATGATGTCTTCGACGAAACCATTGGAGAAGCCGTTGTTGACTAGGACCTGCCTTACCCTACAGAGTTCTTCGTCGGCTTGCTTCCATTCTGAGCTGTGGCTGAAAGCACGGTCGACATATGCGTTAACAACACTCCTCTTGTACCTGTCTGGGCAGTCGCTGTTGGCATTTAGGCACATTCCTATGTTCGTTTCCTTAGTGTAGACTGCAGTGTGGAAACCTCCGCTCTTTTCCATGACTGTTACATCTAGAAAGGGCAGCTTCCCATCCTTTTCCATCTCGTAAGTGAAACGCAGCACGGAACTCTGCTCAAATGCCTCCTTCAGCTCCTGCAGATGTCTGACATCAGGTACCTGTGTAAAAATGTCGTCAACATACCTGCAGTATATGGCCGGTTTCAAGTTCATGTCGACTAAGACTTTTTGCTCGATGGTACCCATGTAGAAGTTTGCAAACAGGACACCTAGGGGAGAACCCATGGCGACCCCATCTACTTGCTTATTCATGTGCCCATCCGGGCTCAAGAAGGGTGCCTCTTTAGTACAAGCTTGGAGTAGTTTCCTTAGAATATTTTCTGGTATGTCAAGAGGAGTACAGGCTGGATCACGATACACTCTGTCGGCTATCATCCTGATTGTCTCGTCCACAGGTACGTTGGTGAACAGTGATTCTACGTCCAACGAGGCTCTTATCCCTGTGGCCCGTGTGTCCCGCAGTAATTCAACAAATTCCTTTGGAGACTTCAGGCTGAAGGCGCAAGGGACATAAGGAGTCAGCAGGCCGTTGAGTTGCTTCGCCAGTCTGTACGTGGGTGTGGGTATCTGGCTAATGATTGGCCGAAGTGGGTTTCCAGGCTTGTGTGTCTTGACATTTCCATACGCATATCCAGGTTTATATTCCCTCAATCTTTGGCAGGTGGAGTCCTGATTTCTTGGCGTTCACAGTTTCGATCAGCTTGTTGACCTTTGCTTTCAATTCGGCTGTAGTGTCCTTCGTTACCCTTTGGAATTTAGTTTGGTCAGAGAGTATGAGGTTCATTTTCGCCAGATATTCGTCTTTTTTAAGAATAACGTATATTTTCGACTTGTCACCTCTCCTGACAGCTATCTCCTTGTTCTCACGAAGGCTTTTAGCTGCCGCTTTGAGCTCGGGGGACAGTATGGTGCTTCTGTAATTGCCTCGATTCTTTCCTCCTTCCGCAATAAGTTCTGCTTGTAAGGTATCTTTTGCTTGTAAAGAAGGTCACTACCACCCCCCTCACACCTGGTAACAGCAGGTTGTGTGCGGTGTTGCCCAGGTAGCACCTGTGGACGAGAGAAGCTCCAACTATCTCCAGGCGAGGGGTAGCCTTGGGCGACCTTGAAATCACCTCCTGCCCCCGCGGCCGCCGCATCCCAGCCGTTTTTTAAAGAAAAAAAAAGGAAACATACCACCCTACCACCTGAAATACAGGTTGTTGGGATCACCTCTCGTAAAACCACCATCACCCCCCAAAACCCAAGTCTTGACAACATAATTAATGTGTATTTTAAAATTGAGGAAATTCCATATGTCAAAACATTACTGAACCTGTTTGAACAAAACAGTCAACAGGTGATTTGGGATAGTCGTGGGAATTTATTAAAGCCTGTGCAAAATTTAAATATTTTAGATGTAATTAAAACAATAGGCTTTACGAAAGGGCAATTTAAGGTAGTGGACAAACCAAATGTAAGGATTTTACTTGAGTTGGCCGGCATAGACCCAAGCTTTACACGTAATTATCCTGCCAGATTCCAGTTGAAAGGTGGTGGGGAAGGCTTCCCATAGGAGGGCCCCCTTGGGACCCGTATTGAAGACCTATATGAACTACCCCTTAAACGCCATTATATTCAGTTGTGTATCCACCATGGAGCAAGCTTCTACACACTCTCCACCGGTAGATGAAAAATCTCCCTTATTAAAGCGATTGGTCGCTACACAGAGATACTATAAATTCGTTGAACACAAAAGTAGATTGATATATGCTTTGTGGGATTGTTATGACCGCCTTGTGTTAAGTGCTCCACCAGAACGATTTTTTAAGTCATTTAACGAAACGGTGAAAAGTTATGAAACGTATTCATCTCAGGAGATCCAGACTGAGATTTGGCAGATGGAAAAATTAACCTTCCAACATCGAGACATGATTTCAGCCTTTGAGTCAGGGCGGAGTGTCTATGGGCTTTTACGGTGATGAAGGTGACCTCTACCCCACACCCCTACATCCTCCCTCCCCCAGGTGTGTGACAGGTGTATTTAAAGCCCCCCCGAGCATCGGACCTGGTCACTATAAAACCGTTGCCGACTCGCCCCTCACCACCGCTCTCTCCAGCCACCCTGCCACTCTTCACCCTGGCTCTACATAACCTGAAGCTCATCACAGACGACATCACGGACCGTGATGCATTTGGAATAGGGGACGTGATAATCTACGACCTGCCAGCCACTGTTGTGCGACCCTATGGGCTGGCCTCTGTGATATGGAAAACGTTTCCATATTCACGTGTGGAACGCGTTGGCCTGTCCAACGTCAACAGGGCCATTATACGTTCTCGGGTTATCCCTGGTGATATTGATGTGAAGATTGCCCCACCCACTTCCGACGGTCAAGACCTCATGGAAGAGCCCATACTATTCTTCTAACCCACTATGGTGGCGTTGATGACATCATTCGGCCCTGGGGCTCCATTTGAATCCAACCCAATAGCACAAACGCAAGTGCAAACTCGCGCCAATATACACTACGTGACAAATATCTCCTTGGATACGAGAAACAACAGATTGTATTAGGTTAAACTTGCCCTAACGAAGGTGGGTAATCTAATGGTGAAGACCTCCTCCATGTTTCGACTGGTGGTATCCTATGGGTTGGGGGCCACCCACGACACCATGGACAGTTGGCACAAGGACATCGGACCCATGCTGCTCTCACTACATCACGAACTGTCAAAATACAATAAGGAAGTCGTCCTCCTTAAAAGACCTGCGGCTGTTACGCCAACGATGGTGCCCCTTCCCATTGACGACCCCAGGGGCGAAGCTGACGATAAAACTATCACCCTTGATGCCGTGGTGGGGGAGGGTGGTACCGCCCCAGGAACCTCTACACGCTCTACACCACCACCTACCCCCAGGAAGAAGAGACACCTGCAGGAATACTCACTCGTCAACTCAACCAGCACCACCACCACTACCACCTACAACATCAACCACAGTCAAACGCCGGATTGAAGCTCTCCTCGGCAACAAATCTCAGGGGAATCGACAGCTCGACGCAATCCTCGACAGTGAGTCACAGGATATCTTCCTTCTGTCAACCCCACCCCCCAAGAAACAACGTAAACATTAACCCCCCGCCAGGAAAGAAGAAGACAGCAGCAGCAGGAGCACAGCAGCAGCAGCAGGAGCACAGCAGCAGCGGTAGTGGCCAGTTGCCAATTCTTAATGTGACTTGTTGTGGGATCTTTCCCCATTGTAATTCTTTAAAAAACCATACAATTACCTTTGTGTACTTCCCTTTAATAAATAGTTAAATAAATAAAATTTAAGCAATGTTGTTTATTTTCCCCCTTCATACAAAAACTTATGTTAATTCATTTCCATGTCAGTGGCTGTCAGGACGACGGCAGACGAACATTACATATACCTTACTAGCCTCGTTCAAGAAGATATATACAATAACAACACAAGTTCAGCATTTACAAATATCATCCCCACTTTACATTTAAACCCTTCCATAAAACATGAAATGGCTTTAATGAACATCCTCCTACCCAAACGTATTAATGTCATTATCAAGGATGATGGGGACTCTGCTATAGATATCTACGCCACTTTTAAACGTGGAACTCATTCTGAGAGTCCAGAACATTTAATATATTCTTTCCTTCCTAAAACCAACATCTTATCGCGGAACATCAAATACATTACAAGCGAACTTAGCTGGCAAATAACCGCTGATATGAAGCTAAGTTTTAAAGCTGATTTTAATACTTACTTCTCAGATAAAGAACCAATCCTCTCCTATGACCAATCTTTAGAGAGGGCATTACTAGCTTCAACTCTTAATAGTAGAGGTACTGGATCGTTATATTCTCTCAGCCTTCAATTTAAACACAGAATAGCTAATATACTTGGATTTGACAGCAACCGCAAATACACCATTTATCGAGCAAAATCAGATGACATTACAACAGCCTCCAAGGTCGTGGCCTCATTCCCCCCAGACAATGACGGAGATTGTGACTATTTCCTCATTTATAGTGACGTCATCGAGCCGGAACGATACGGTGGGCAGATTGTAAATATCTTAGATGCAATCAATTATCATGACTCATATTTTAGAGGAGCTCATCCCCTAGTGTTCAAGACATTAAATACTGACACGTTGGAGAAAGTCAGTATTAAAATAACAGATCAGTTTGGGCGAAAGGTTAGTTTTGAAGATGGAAGGTCGGTTACGGCAGTCTTACATATCTGCCCTAAAGTATAGCAATATATATAGAAGTGTTTATCCATGACTTTGGTTATTATAAGAAGGGCGGTCAAGATGCGTATACCATTTCATCCTCCTTCTCAAAAGGAATTCATAGAGATATTTGCGCCACCATCTAGGAGACATGGCTTGAAAGGGGGAGGAATAAATGACGTACGCACATTCCAAGCACCTTATCTCAGATCTGGCGGTGGTTTCTTCGGAACCTTCGCCGGTATGGCCCGACGAGCAATACCATTTATAATGAGAGCTGTAACCCCGAGTGCTATCGATTTTGGAAAAAATGTTCTTGGTGATTTATCCAGCAGTAAACGAGATGTGAAGAGTGCTCTGAGGACTCATGGTATTGATGCTCTTAAGAGTGTGAGGAAGAAATTGGTAACAGGCGGGAAAATTAAAAGACTCTCTAGGGGGAAAGGTTCACTCTAAGGGAATAAAAAAAATAAAAAATGTAAACGAGGTCTTGGCTATAAAGATGACGTATTTTCAGTATTTTCACTATCGTAAGCAGTCATACTTCAGCTTTCGGTGGGATCACGGCGTCAGCTAGTGGAGCTGGGGTGAAAATACCACTGGAATATTAAAGCTCCAGTATTATTGACCAATTTCCTAGAAGTAATAGAATACGCAATGTGGAGAGTTCAATTGCCTCTACACAACAAATAGACAATTTACTTGTCAACCTCCCCATTAACCAGCGTTTGCGGGATAATTACTTAGAATTCCGCATCCCTGGAACCCAGGGCACCTTCTTAGATTTAGCTAATATTGTTATAGACTTTAAGGTATCTTTAACGAAAGATAACGACACCACAAAATTGGAAGAGGATGACCATGTGGAATTTGTGAATGGGTTGTCAAATACCATGTTTAAAGGTGTTCAGGTTTTCTTAGGGGAGCAGGTAGTTGAAACAAATTCTAATTTTAATTATTGGTCATTTATTAAATTAATTACCTCCATGCCTCGATCAAAAATGTCTTCCTTGGGGAGAATTGAAGCCTTTCGTAGGGACTGGAATGATGAAGATGAATCACTAATGAATTCACTAATACTTATTTTACCGGAGCAAGCATCAAGGATACAAAATTTATTTCCGATTTAAAAAGTAAAGGTTTGTCAATGTTTTTACCCCCTAGTATTGGATATAATAACTCTAGATCAATACGTATTGGACAATATAGATGTACGTCTAAGGTTGGAGTTCTCTCCTCACTCTTGGGTGCTAAATACATGCGTGACCGACGGCTCTAAGTATCGCATGCAAATGGATTATGCTAAATTATTGGTCACGCCGGTGTTCCCCTACCCAAGTGCTTACCTGGCCTTAAAGAGCTCACTGTTAGCATCCCCTGACCCCATAAGCTATACTTTCAATAGAACCATTTCCAAAACCTATGTCCTAGAAGGGAATCAAGCTAGTCTCTTAATTGACCAGCCTTGGGCCCAACTAATTCCTCACAAGATATATATGGTAATTGTTCCAATGAATTATTATGCAGGTCTTCACCAAGGTAATGGCTTATATTTTGAAAATACAAAGCTGAAAAGTATCGCCATGTATTTGAATAATAATGCATTTTACCGAATTGGTGGTGACTTCGACAATCACTTTTCACGTCTTTACTACGAAACTTTGAAGACATTAGGGATAGAGCGTGACTCACTACTAGGCTATGACACTTTTAATACGGGGAGATCAATATTCGCCTTTGACTTAACCACCATTCAAATGAAGGATTCCCTTCCTGTGGAGAAATCTGGCAACTTGCGTATGGAGCTTGAATTTGGCGGTGGCGTTACATATAACAGACTGGTTTTACTGTTTGGGGAAACGACTGGAGTACTATCCATCGACGGGCAGAGAACTGTTCTGTGTGATGTGCGGGCTTAAAAAAAAAAAACATAATGAATTGTTATGATATAAATATTAATTTAAAAAATAATCTAGGGGGTCGTGTGCTCTACCTAGGATGTTATAAGGCAGATGAGATAGAACATTTAAATATCACAACAATGAAACCAATAGCCCTTATAACTAATATTTTGCCATCACACAGTAAAATAACTATGGGACATTGGGTAGGTATTTATGTTGATAAAGTTAAACGTAATTTTTTTTTTTATAGTTATGCAATGTCGCTGGTTAGTTATGGGAATTATTTTGAAGAATTTATTAAAACTAACAAAATAACAGAGGTGTTTGGAATGTGCTACAGACTCCAGAGTGATTTTAGCCTTGCCTGCGGGCTATATTGCATCATGTTTGTCCACAGAATAAGCCATCTGGGCTTGCCTTCGACAGTACATTACTTACGTAATGTATTTCCCAGCGTTACTTTAAAATTAAATCACCACCACAATATCGCCTTGCTTATGCGAAGAGATATTTTCCTATGAAACAACATTGTGTTAGAACATTTTGTAGAGGTGTGGGGGTTGGTTCTTATACGTGGTGTAGGGAATATTTTTGTTAGCTAGGCAACCTAAATAACTTTCTAGGTGGGAGGGGGTGGGGGATTACCCCTATAAAAACCTCTCTCACACACAACCTCTCCAGAAGACCACCAACCCCTCCTACAAAATGGAAGGTGTTTCTCCAAAAACACCTGCTGGGAAGATTGAAGTCCTTGAAGGGCCTGGTTAGTATTGCCCACACTTTCTGGTAATAGATTTATTGTATTTTATTTTATTTCTACAGCGAAAGTTTTTTATATCCACTATTTTGTCTATTTTTCTTCAGTACAGTTCTTGAGACCTGTGCATATTTGTAGAGTAATAATTCTACGTAGAGGGTCTGCCCCAAACAAGATGCTGTTACGCAGCCTAATGACGACGCCTGCTGTTGAGGACACAAGGCCACACCTGCTGGGGGAGAGGTATGTGGAAGTTGTTCTTAGAGAAAATATAATATTTTTCTAATAAAAGATATAATCCTATAAAAACCTTTACACACACAAACACTATAAATTATATATTTTTTCCTCCATCTCTTTCAGAACACCCTTGTTGTTGGGAAGGACCCTCAATCCAAAGGCAACCGCCCAACACATCCCCCACCTCCAAGTGAGGAGGGTGGTAGTCAAGATCTTCCCCCACTCATTATTGATGAAGAGACATCAGAATTCTACTCAGATGAGGATGGGGAGGAGGAGAGGGACCCATAACTACCATTATTAACTGCCATTATTAACTATCATAATATTGATTATCATAATAATTAACTTCTTATACATTACTAGCTGTACCCGGCGATGCGTTGCTGTGGCTCAGCAGTGCATGTGCGTTGCTGAGCCATAGCAACCTTCCCCTGTATCCCAGTCCTCCCCACCATTCCCCATGCCCCGTCCCCTCATCCTCCCAACCATTCCTCACTCACCGTTCCCTCTTCCTTCCATCAATTCCCCACTCCCCCGTCCCCTTGTCCTCCCCTCCCCGTCCCCTTGTCCTTCCCAACATTTCCCACTCCCTTGTTCGATGCATTCCCAAACGATCTGATGATCTCATCAGAAAATTAAGAACATCAAATGATCTGATGATCCCATCACTGAAATATAAGAAAAACAGATAAAAAACGAAATGAAAAACTATGAAAAAATACAAAAATAAACTATACACAGGAAATGAACGGTATGATAAACAACACAGCTCAATTTCAATGCAATGTCACACAAAATAAATTAAATCAAAATGAAAATAAATCAAAATTTAAGAAAATTAAATTTATCAATGCAATCAGAAACATTGAAATGGAATCGTAACATATTTAGTATAGCGTGAGTTGCTATTACGGCAACAGATGGCGCTGTTTTTACATGTCACAGGTGTGGCATCTATATAGTTGGTATATAAAAACACGTGTGTATTCGAATGGAACGTTGTATCAAAATTTCAAAGCAATCAATGAAGAATTTTTGGAGATTTCAGAGTGTGTTGCTCTTACGTCCAACAGATGGCGCTGTTTTTCAAAGAAACCAAGATTTTCCTGTCACGGGTGTGGCATGCATATAGGAGGTATATAAAAACACGCACCTATTCAAATGCAACGTTGTGTCAAAATTTCAAAGCAATTGGTAAAGAGGTTTCGAAGATTTCCCTCCCTGAGAAACACATGAAAAAATACAGTTTAAAAAAAATATATTTTTTCTCGTCACAGACGTGACATTTATATAATATGTATATATAAACCCGTTCGGATGCGAATGGAACGTTGTGTGAAAATTTCAAAGCAATAGGTGAAGAACTTTCTGAGATTAGCGATTTTGAACAAACGAGCATTTACATTTATATTTATATAGATTTGTGGTCTTTGCCTAATAAAAACATTAATACATTATTTGATGTTTTTTTAACCTCATTGAGGGGATTTATAATTTAATACTCCTTAAATACTCTTATATAAGAGCCTAGACTGTATAAAGCTCTTATTAATGATATATATATATAGTACTTGAGTATAAGCACCTTTAAGGCCATATGAGAGAGGGGGTGTGGGCCTCTCTTACGACACAGTCAAGCTTGTCAGGTGATGGATGGGGTATGGGGGACCACCCTACTGTGCGAAACCTGTTTTTTACTCCCGTCCATAGAGACTCCCCTACTGAACCACTTTTTGCTGGTGGTGGTTGCAACTGGCTCCCCCCTGTGTATATTCAAATACATATCACCATAATTTTGCTGTATAAAGAACATGGTCTTAACATAATGGATACCTATCTACACTGTTTTGATGGCTGCCACACCCACCTCTGATGACCTAATATGGATGGTTCTATCTGTCTCATCATCTCTGATTCCTTTGTCTGATAGGTGGCACTATCTGTCACCCCGCCTCTGATTCCATTGTGTGATAAGTGGCTCTATCTGGCTCTAAGCTAGATGAGGAAGCAACCCCTCATGAGAGATTCATGAGAGACTAGTAAATATATGGAGGTAATAGGAGAGGAAGTAAGGATACAACTAACATCACTCGACATAACTAAAGCTATTGGGCAGGACAATCACAATGGATGGTCAAAGAAGCTGCGCATACCTCAGCATACCTCTGGCACTAATCTCTGATGAATCCCTAACAAAGGGCTAATTGCCCAGCTGCTGGAAGACGGCAAATGTGGTGCCACTCTACAAGAAAGGAGATAGAGAAGAGGCGCTTAACTACGCCCAAGTGTCACTCACAAACATCCTTTGCAAAGTAGGAAAAGTACAGACATACAAGACGAGTACAAGCAGAATGTAGTTACAAGAAAGAGCTAGTATATACTATGCCTAAAGCCACTAATACGCACAGCGTTTTGGGCAAGATGTAGGAACACAAATCAGGCTTATTTTACCTCTTATTATATTCAAGTTGTATATATATAACTGTTGTATTAAATACTGTAAATTAGGCAAGTTCCCCACGAAGGCTTATTACAGTTATGCATCATTTGCGGGTTATACATTACTATCTAGTACGTTAATTCAATAAAATGTCAAGTATTGCAAGCCATATAATTTACTTATTATCTGCTTTTAATATATTACTCAATTTTACTTTTACTAATAAAAAAATAAATATTTATCCCAGCAAGAGTATCATTCGCCTCCCAAAAATCTACACTCCTTGTTTTTATACGATTCTCTCTCTGGGTAAATTGCTACATAAACACACACTGCCCAAAATGTTGCACACTGGAGATGAAGGCGAAGAGAACTATCAGGGGAAAGCGCCAAGTCATTACGACTATATAGTACTAGGAAGGGGTCAGGATAAGGTTTAGGGATGGGACGGAGGGAAGGAATGGAGCCAACCACTTGGACGAAGCGAGACCGTCAGTCTTCCGTCCAGTGCAAGTGGTTGGGCATATACTGGAGATGAAGTTCGTCACAGTCACCAACAACTTACTTGGTCCATCCCGGACCACCAATATACTATCATTTTTTAATGTCAAGTCAGTAAATTATCACATCTAAATTTTCAGGATCTTAAGTCAAAGAATAATAAAGCAACAATGATCATTATAGAATAAAATACTTTATTTAAAACTAAAATATCTACAATAATAATAATAATAATAATAATTCAGGGGCAGGCAGCCAGTTCTCAACCCTGTGTGGTTTGTGAACCATTTTCGTGCTCATAATCTGAGAACGTATCGAACATAAGTAAATCTTGCTTCATGGTGCCTGGCTATTGGTTACGCTCTGATTCTTCGCCTTCATCAAGCTCTTGATGTTTATTGATCAATGTCTCCAAGTCCTTTAGTCGGCGCTGGTTCTCCTTCCTCTCCTTTTTCTTCTTTTACTTTTCTATTGTTTTATCATTTTGTTGTTTAAGGAAATGTTGAAGTCTTTCATGTAATGTTATTTTTACCTCCGTTTTCTGGGTTGATTGTGATCGATATGACGACATTTTAGATCGAACTCGGGACAGTTTCTCTGCCATTGAGTAACCTTCAGGGACTGTAGTCGCTCCCTTTCGAACCTTTTTTCCTTGAGACAAACTCACTTCCCGCCGCAGTCTCTTGCCTCCTGCAGACATAGAGACGCCCTCCTCCTCCTTCTCCAGAACTCGCTTCTGGCGCTCCTTAACCCCAGATGCCATTTTTCTTGTCTCGTCCTGGGTGGAAGACTCTTGGGACTCCTATAAGCAGGAATACTGAGAGCTAAGGAGACACACACACAGAGGTCTGAAGAATATCACAGATGGTGAAAACTTAGTGAAGATGAAGGTGATTCAAGGGTAGGCCAAGCGGACGGGCTGGGGACCATTTGGGAAAGTTTTAGTGAGCAGAGGTGAGAGAAGGTGGTGGTGAACCATAAACGGTTTTTTACTTATCCTGATGGATACCTACTACTAATCCTGCTAGCAATGGATTTCTCATGTTTAGCATGAAGGAGTGATGGAGTCATAATGCTAGGAGTGATGGAGTCATTATGCTAAGAGTGATGAAGCCATTATGCTAGGAGTGATGGGGTCATTATGCTAGGAGTGATGGAGTCATTATGCTAGGAGTGATGGAGTCATTATGCTAGGAGTGGTGGAGTCATTATGCTAGGAGTGATGGAGTCATTATGCTAGGAGTGATGGAGTCATTATGCTAGGAGTGATGGAGTCATTATGCTAGGAGTGGTGGAGTCATTATGCTAGGAGTGATGGAGTCATTATGCTAGGAGTGATGGAGTCATTATGCTAGGAGTGGTGGAGTCATTATGCTAGGAGTGATGGAGTCATTATGCTAGGAGTGATGGAGTCATTATGCTAGGAGTGATGGAGTCATTATGCTAGGAGTGGTGGAGTCATTATGCTAGGAGTGATGGAGTCATTATGCTAGGAGTGATGGGGTCATTATGCTAGGAGTGATGGAGTCATTATACTAGGAGTGGTGGGGTCATTATGCTAGGAGTGGTGGGGTCATTATGCTAGGAGTGGAATGGGAAGTATCAGGAGGAAGCGCAAAGCTATTACGACTATATAGCACTTGTGAGGGGACAGGATAAGGATTAGGGATGGGACGGGAGGGGACAGGATAAGGATTAGGGATGGGGCAGGAGGGGTCAGGATAAGGATTAGGGATGGGACAAGGGGGGCAGGATAAGGATTAGGGATGGGACGGGAGGGGACAGGATAAAGATTAGGGATGGGACGGGAGAGGTCAGGATAAGGAATAAGGATGGGACGGGAGAGGTCAGGAAAAGGATTAGGGATAGGACGGGAGGGGCCAGATCAGGGATTAAGGAAAAAAACGGGGGGAAGGAATGGTGCCCAACCACTTGGACGGTCGGGGATTAAACACCGACCTGCATGAAGCGAGACCGTCCAGTCCAAGTGGTTGGTACGAAGGTTGTGAAGGGTAGGAAAGGTGGTGAAGGGTTGAGAAGGTGGTGAAGGAAAGGGAAGGTAGTGAAGGGTAGGGAAGGTTGTGAAGGGTGGGAAAGGTGGTGAAGGGTAGGGAAGGTGGTGAAGGGTAGGGAAGGTTGTGAAGGGTGGGAAAGGTGGTGAAGGGTAGGGAAGGTGGTGAAGGGTAGGGAAGGTGGTGAAGGGCAGGGAAGGTGGTGAAGGGAAGGGAAGGTGGTGAAGGGTAGGGAAGGTAGTGAAGGGTGGGAAAGGTGGTGAAGGGTAGGGAAGGTGGTGAAGGGTAGGGAAGGTTGTGAAGGGTGGGAAAGGTGGTGAAGGGTAGGGAAGGTGGTGAAGGGTAGGGAAGGTTGTGAAGGGTGGGAAAGGTGGTGAAGGGTAGGGAAGGTGGTGAAGGGTAGGGAAGGTTGTGAAGGGTGGGAAAGGTGGTGAAGGGTAGGGAAGGTGGTGAAGGGTAGGGAAGGTTGTGAAGGGTGGGAAAGGTGGTGAAGGGTAGGGAAGGTGGTAAAGGGTAGGGAAGGTGGTGAAGGGTAGGGAGGGTGGAGAAGGGTAGGGAAGGTGGTGAAGGGTAAGCAACGTGGTGAAGGGTTGTGAATGTGGTGAAGGGAAGGGAAAGTGGTGAAGGGAAGGGAAGGTGGTAAAGGGTTGGGAACATGGTGAAGGGTAGGGAAGATGGTGAAAGGTATGGAAGGTGGTGAAGCCTAGGGAAGGTGGTGAAGGATAGGGAAGGTGGTGAAGTATAGTGAATGTGGTGAAGGGTAGGGAAGGTGGTAAAGGGTAGGGAAGGTGGTGAAGGGAAGGGAAGGTGGTGAAGGGTAGGGAAGGTGGTGAAGGGTAGTGAAGGTAGTGGTTGATAAGGAAAGTGGTGAAGGGTAGGGAAGGTAGTGAAGAGTAGGAAAGGTGGTGAAGGGTAGGGAAGGTGGTGAAGGGTAGGAAAGGTGGTGAAGGGTAGGGAAGGTGGTGAAGGGTAGGGAAGGTTGTGAAGGGTAGGGAAGGTGGTGTAAGGCAGAGCAGGTGATGAAGGGTAGGGAAGGTGATGAAGGGTAGGAAATGTGGTGAAGAGTAGGGAAGGTGGTGAAGGGCAGGGAAGAAGGTGAAGGGTAGTGAAGGTGGTCTTAATAAGGAAGGTGGTGAAGAGTAGGGTAGGTGGTGAAGGATAGTGAAGGTGGTGGTTGGTAAGGAAGGTGGTGGTTGGTAAGGAAGATGGTGAAGGGTTGGGAAGGTGGTGAAGCGTTGGGAAGGTAGAGAAGAGTAAGGAAAGGTGGTGAAGAAAACTTCCCTACCCTTCGCTACCTTCCTTATCCTACACAACATTCCCTACCCTTCACCACCTTACCTACCCTTCGTCACCTTCTCTTCCTTTCACCACCATCCCTACCCTTCACCATCTTCCCTACCCTTCACCTTCCTTACCCTACACAACATACCCTTCCCATCAACACTTTCCCTATCCTACACCACCTTTCCTACCCTTCACCATGTTCCTTACACTTCACAACCTTTTCTCACCCTTCACCACCTTCCATGATTTTCACCATCTTCCCTACCCTTTATCATCTTTCCAACCATTGACCACCTGCTCCACCATTCACCACCTTCCCCACTATTGTCCACCTTCCCTACCCTACACAACCTTCCCTACCCTACACAACCTTCCCTACCCTTCACCACCTTCTCAACCCTTCACCACCTTCCTTACCCTTCATCTCCCTCCCTATCCTTCACAACCTTCCCAACCCTTCTCCACCTTTACTACCCTTCACCACATTCCCTACCCTTCTCTTGGTGAAGGGTAGGGAAAGGTGGTGAAGGGTAGTGAAGGTGGTGGTTGGTAAGGAAGGTGGTGAAGGGTAGGGAACGCAGTGAAGAGTAGAGAAGGTGGCGGAGGGTTGGGAAGGTGGTGAAGGGTAGGGAAGGTGATTAAGGTAAGCTGGTGATAGGTATGGAAGGTGGTGAAGGGTAGGGAAGATGGTAAAGGGTTGGGAAAGTGGTGAAAAGTAAGTGAATGTGGTGAAGGGTAAGGAAGGTTGTCAAGGGAAGGGAAGGTGGTGATGGGTAGAGAATGTGGTGAAGGGTAGGGAATTTGAGTGAAGGGCAGAGAAGGTGGTGAAAGGTGTGGAAGGTGGATTAGGGTAGGGACGGTGGTGAAGAGTAGGAAAGGTGGTGTAGAGTAGAGTAGGTGGTGAAAGGTACGGAAGGTGGTGAAGGGTAGGGAAAGTAGTGAAGGTTAAGGGGAAGGTGGTGAAGAGTATGGCATGAGGTGAAGGACAGTGAAGGTAATGGTTGGAAAGGAAGGTGGTGAAGGGTAGGGAAGGTGGTGAAGGGTAGTGAAGGTGGTGAAGGGTAGTGAAGGTAGCGGTTGATAAGGAAAGTGGTGAAGAGTAGGATATGTGGTGAAGGGATGGGAAGGTGGTGCAGAGTAAGGGAAGATGGTGAAGGGTAAGGAAAGGTGGTGAATGGTAGAGAAGGTAGTGAAGAGTCTGCCTTTATGAATGCAGTTGCCATCAGGGATGAACTGTAATTAGAGGCATCTGGACGCACAGTGTGGAAAAAGGAATGTTTGGGGCAAATAGCAATGATTATTAACCATTAAATGTAATCTTAAGTTATAACAATTTGAGGCACAGTCCATCAAAGTCCAGTAATCTACTTGATTATCATACATTATCATAAAACCGCATCTGATGTGCCGTGATATTTGTAGGATGGTTAATCAACATTACATGGTTATATATACATTTATTATAAAACACTCAGAAAGATGACATATTCATAAACAAACAAGAAACCCATTCGAAATCTTCCCAAATAATCAATATCTCGTCCATCCTCCGTTGCTGTTTATAACCTCCTACAACTTCTGAGACACTGAGGTGACGTGGTTGTAGATTAGCTGCGGGTTACAGCGGCACAAGTTACAGCCCCGCTCCTGTGCCAGGTGAGTCCACTACGGGCTCACCATAGCCCGTGCTACTTGGAACTTTTTGTTCCGTGTAGCTGACTCTAAAACAACGACAATAACGACGGCGCAAGTCTCAGTCGGCCAGCATGTGTTGAAGCAGACGTTGGTGGGATCGCTCCTGCTCCTACTCCCAGTTCTTACATAGATTTCCCCCATACATTCTCTATGGGGTTCATATCACAGCTTTCATATCGAGGAGCTCAACACTGCGTTGTTCAGCAAACAATCACCTAACAATCCGGGCGTTATGGATGGATGAATTATCTGTTAAATGATCCGTAAAATGGATTAACAATATAGCTATTAACAATTCAGGGCGAATATCCTGAATTGTTAGTAGGTATATTAACAATATTATAGTATACTATGTCTGCCCAATAATCGACTCGTCTTTTGTTTACGTGGCACACGACGGCATGGTGGTGGGTGCGCAGGCTTGCCTCGGAGCGCGTGCGGACATTTAGTGCGCTCCTATGTCACTTCTGTTGCCACATTTGTTGAGACTTTATACTGCTGACTTGAACTCCTCCAGTAGTAAAGTAAAGTAAAATATATTTATTCAGGAAAGTACGTACATAGTTGATTTACAAACATAATGTTGAATTTATAGATAGAGCTAGTATATACAATACCTAAACTTTGCATAATACCTAATACCTAAACATTCTATAATACCTAAACATTTACTGTAACATTAGTCAAGACTGAATATACTGCTGTCTGGACCTGGAGTCTGTACCTACCACATTGGGTGTTCTCCTAACTATTATTCCGTCAACTACCAAGACTCGCCTTCACAATCATGTGTCTACCACTTGTGTCATAATCTTTAAGTTTTTACTGCGCCAGTGTGAATAGCACTTTAGGAGGAGCCAAGAGGAGCCGAAGCTCGCCCCTCATACACTAATATGGATATACATTCCACTGGGCTCAGCTCACACAAGAAATATTCGAGTGCAGTACTGGGTGTTAGAAGGACAGTCTTGCACGGATAGTATCCTTAACATTGAGTAATGACACTGGGGATCCCACAGTGTCATTATGTCAGTGTCATACCCCAGTTGCCTTGTGAGTCAACTGGGGTATGATGCGGGCGGTCAAGAGGAGGCAATATCTATGCTAGTTTGTGAGTCAACTGGGGTATGACGCGGGCGGTCAAGAGGAGGCAATATCTATGCTAGTTTGTGAGTCAACTGGGGTATGACGCGGGCGGTCAAGAGGAGGAAATATCTATGCTAGTACGGCTGAAGTTTGAATATCGGGAAATATATGTTTTTATTTCCCCGAAACCGGTTAATAATTTTATATGTTGTTATACGACATAATAATTGCTTTCAATTTAGTTTTCAAAATAATTACAGGATTGGCTGGCAAACTGTGTCAAAAATCGACTTTGGGGTCTGAATGTGTCCCACACTGATCCCTTTTGAATTGTGGCGACTACAACCAGCCTATGTTCATCCCATACCCCAGACCATTATCTCTGTCAACTTGGGTGAAGCTATCCTCAACCGTCTGGCCTAGTAATTTAAACAGACCCACATAGACAGGCCAACAGATAGACATTCTCTTATAGTATACGAGGCAAGTAGACAGTATTGCTCAGGTCTGTCGCTCATTTGTCCATCTATCTATCCAACTATCTATCCATCCATCTGTCCATCTAGCCATGTACCTATTGTTATGAACTTATATGTTATATAAGAGTTATTCCCCACCCAAGCATACTGTTGACTGATACCGGAGTTATACCGAAGTCTGTGGTGTAAACCAGTCTGTTGTGTGAACCAAAGTCTGTTGTGTGAACCAAAGTCTGTTGTGTGAACCAAAGTCTGTTGTGTGAACCAAAGTCTGTTGTGTGAACCAAAGTCTGTTGTGTGAACCAAAGTCTGTTGTGTGAACCAAAGTCTGTTGTGTGAACCAAAGTCTGTTGTGTGAACCAAAGTCGTGTGTAAGAGATGAGGGATGGTTTTGATGCATTTTCTTTGAGAAACATTCTAGTGGAACGGGAAAATGGCGACACAAAAGGCGTTTCGAGGAGGAAGGAGATGGATGATGTCATCATTGACCAATGAGGAGAAAGCAAGGCCGTGACGTGTCACATCCATCGGTGCTGTGGTTGGTGGAGACGTCAGTTGCCAGTGTGGGGTCGAAGAGGTCACACGCTACTCGTCGCTTTTCGTGTTTTGAGGTAATGGTTCTACCTGCCTCGCTGAAGTGCCTTGAACTGTGAGAGATGGAAGTTGTGTCAGGGCGGAGAGGGTCGACGGTTGTGGTGTCAGCCTCGATTTTTGGACCCAAGACCGACATTATGGAGCCAGTGAGGGTGAATGTGGCCTGGTGTCCACTGTGATAAACCTTCAAGAGGTTCTGTTGTCCCAGGTGAGGAGAGTGTGTGGTTCTGTTGTTCCAAGTGAGGAGAGTGTGTGGTTCTGTTGTCCCAGGTGAGGAGAGTGTGTGGTTCTGTTGTCCCAGGTGAGGAGAGTGTGTGGTTCTGTTGTCCCAGGTGAGGAGAGCGTGAGGTTCTGTTGTCCCAGGTGAGGAGAGCGTGAGGTTCTGTTGTCCCAGGTGAGGAGAGTGTGTGGTTCTGTTGTCCCAGGTGAGGAGAGTGTGAGGTTCTGTTGTCCCAGGTGAGGACACTGTGTGGTTCTGTTGTCTCAGGTGAGGAGAGTGTGAGGTTCTGTTGTCCCAGGTGAGGAGAGTGTGTGGTTCTGTTGTCCCAGGTGAGGAGAGTGTGAGGTTCTGTTGTCCCAGGTGAGGAGAGTGTGAGGTTCTGTTGTCCCAGGTGAGGACACTGTGTGGTTCTGTTGTCCCAGGTGAGGAGAGTGTGTGGTTCTGTTGTCCCAGGTGAGGAGAGTGTGAGGTTCTGTTGTCCCAGGTGAGGAGAGTGTGAGGTTCTGTTGTCCCAGGTGAGGAGAGCGTGAGGTTCTGTTGTCCCAGGTGAGGAGAGCGTGAGGTTCTGTTGTCCCAGGTGAGGAGAGCGTGAGGTTCTGTTGTCCCAGGTGAGGAGAGTGTGAGGTTCTGTTGTCCCAGGTGAGGAGAGTGTGTGGTTCTGTTGTCCCAGGTGAGGAGAGTGTGAGGTTCTGTTGTCCCAGGTGAGGAGAGCGTGAGGTTCTGTTGTCCCAGGTGAGGAGAGTGTGTGGTTCTGTTGTCCCAGGTGACTAGAGTGTGAGTTTCTGTTGTCCCAGGTGAGGAGAGTGTGTGGTTCTGTTGTCCCAAGTGAGGAGAGTGTGTGGTTCTGTTGTCCCAAGTGAGGAGAGTGTGTGGTTCTGTTGTCCCAGGTGAGGAGAGTGTGTGGTTCTGTTGTCCCAAGTGAGGAGAGTGTGTGGTTCTGTTGTCCCAAGTGAGGAGAGTGTGTGGTTCTGTTGTCCCAAGTGAGGAGAGTGTGACAGTGAACCAAGGTTGGTGCCTGGCAGAGGAAGTATTACTCGCCTACGAGCACAAGTCGTCAAAGATCTGCCTCTGAGTAAAAGAATATTGATCCACAGTTGTGATCCTCCAGCGATCATTTGTCATCTTTATTTGACTGGTTGAGCGACCATTGTAATTATTATGATGACGCAGTGAAAGGCGGCCACAGAGTTATTTGTTTCTTCATTGATATGAACTTTGATATTAATGGTGATTACCAGACTCATGTCCAGCCATTGATTGGTTAAGATTAAGCCAACCAGGAGGTGGCACGGGCATGAATAGCCTGTATCTATCCAGCCAGGTTAATGCAGACTAGAAGAGGAGCCAAGTTTAAGGCATAACGTGTCACAAGGAGCAACTAAGGTGGGAGAGTGAGGCAGACATTATGACTGTTGACAACAGTGATGAGCAGAGTGTTGAGGAGAGAATCTACTTGTATGTGTTGGTTTGATATAACTGATGTGAGGAACACTTTGGCGGAGAGTTTAATGTGCTGATATCATACCATACTGCCAGAGAGTTTATAATACTGATATCATGCCATACTTCTCGATAACTGTAGCTACTCATTGAGATATGTATATTTAATGTTACGTGATGATTATAGCCAGCAGATGCTTATGTTACTAGAGTAATATCTTAAGAAGTGAGTCTGAGATATATATATATATATATATATATATATATATATATATATATATATATATATATATATATATATATATATATATATATATATATATATATATATATATATATATATATATATAGGGGACGTCCCCTATATATATATATATATATATATATATATATATATATATATATATATATATATATATATATATATATATATATATATATATATATATATATATATATATATATATATATATATGTCGTACCTAGTAGCCAGAACGCACTTCTTTGCCTACTATGCAAGGCCCGATTTGCCTAATAAGCCAAGTTTTCATGAATTAATTGTTTTTCGATTACCAAACCTACCTAACCTAACCTAACCTAACTTTTTCGGCTACCTAACCTAACCTAACCTATAAAGATAGGTTAGGTTAGGTTAGGTAGGGTTGGTTAGGTTCGGTCATATATCTACGTTAATTTTAACTCCAATAAAAAAATTGACCTCATACGTAATGAAATGGGTAGCTTTATCATTTCATAAGAAAAAAATTAGAGAAAATATATTAATTCAGTAAAACTTGGCTTATTAGGCAAATCGGGCCTTGCATAGTAGGCTGAGAAGTGCGTTCTGGCTACTAGGTACGACATATATATATATATATATATATATATATATATATATATATATATATATATATATATGTCGTACCTAGTAGCCAGAACGCACTTTTTGGCCTACTATGCAAGGCCCGATTTGCCTAATAAGCCAAGTTTTCCTGAAATAATATATTTTCTCTAATTTTTTTCTTATGAAATGATAAAGCTACCCATTTCATTACGTATGAGGTCAATTTTTTTATTGGAGTTAAAATTAACGTAGATATATGACAGAACCTAACCAACCCTACGTAACCTAACCTAACCTAACCTAACCTAACCTAACCTAACCTAACCTAACCTAACCTAACCTATCTTTATAGGTTAGGTTTGGTTAGGTAGTCGAAAAAGTTAGGTTAGGTTAGGTTAGGTAGGTTAGGTAGTCGAAAAACAATTAATTCATGAAAACTTGGCTTATTAGGCAAATCGGGCCTTGCATAGTAGGCTGAGAAGTGCGTTCTGGCTACTAGGTACGACATATATATATATATATATATATATATATATATATATATATATATATATATATATATATATATATATATATATATATATATATAGGGGACGGACGTGTGGCGGAGGAGCTGCTGCCTTCTCAGCCATTACCCTGAGACATCTTGGCCTCACAGTACCAAGACTCGACCATATTCACCGTGAATACACCAAGCAGACGTGGAAGTGGCCGGAAGTGCCTACTGTGTACCATCTATGTGAAAACTTATCAAAACAGGTGGATTGGCAGTGTGGAGTGATGGAGGCTGGAGTGAGGGGCCAGGATGGATCCTGCAGGCCTACCATAGTGAGGGGAGGTGGGGGGTGAGTGAGGGGTGTTGTGTGGTCAGGAGAGAGAGGTGGGGGTTACGCGTGTGCCAAATAGTGTTTTGTGTTTTTCTTTTTTGAAAGTTTTGTTGAACAAGTAACGTTATCAGCGATAATTGGCGCAACATATCTATCATATTGTTAGTACATCACACGTGCAGTGAGTCAGATTACAAGTGTGTGATTCATTCATTATTGTGCAGTGATATACGGGGGAATTATACCAGTGTTAGTGTCGCCCTGACCCCCGCCCCCACCCAGCGCCCAGGCCGGGAAGTACCTGCTTTTCCCCCTCCTACCCCACCCCACCACGTCGCCTCCCCACCCACGAGGCCACCTTGCCACCCGCCCATAAAAGCCGGGAGGCTCCCATGTGTGTCTACGCCACCCACCCACCCAATGTATACCCACATATTGTGTAGTGGGTGTATACCCACACTTTGTATAGAGGTGGTATATGTATTACCACTCATCTGAGTAGTAAGTGCCACGGCCAGCTGACTATCCACCCAGCCTCCAACCGCCGCCCACCCTCCAGTCTCCGCCCGCCGTCCACCCTCCCGCCCAGCGCCCGCCCAGCGCCCGCCCATGTCTCAGCTCTCAACAGATAGCCAGGCTTCTCCAAGCCAAGATGAGCCATCAAGCAGGGGTAGACAAGGTAGATGTCAGACGTGTGACAGGGTATGCTATATCCGGTTGAGGGACGATAACGTGCGCATTCATTCCCACAACGGAGCCAGGTGTTTGGGTTCTGAGCGCCCTCCCAGGGAGAACACCAATCAACAGCTCACACCGCCCGTAAGGCAAAACACCTCCCAGACCTTCATTCCCACAGAAAATTTATTAGAAGCTATCAAAGCAACATCGGCCAGAACCTTGCAACACATCCCTAAAGCAGCCCGCCCCCATGCAGCAGCCAAATTATCTGCCCTCCTGAGAAAGGTCAACGACTCTCCTGGAACGACCCAAGCATGGCACAACCTCCTAATGTTTGGCAACATGTCTAGCCACCCCTGCAAGGAGAGACAAAACCTTAGCTGCCTCAGTCATCAAAGCTATAAATGATTTTCCCAGGGAGGACAACCAGGTGCGCCTTCCCACTCGCGCGAGAAACACCCACGGCAGGAAAAGCAACAGTGGCATATCCGAGACATCAAAAATCAGAACATCAGTCACCAAGAAAATAGAAGAAGGAAACACTATTGGCGCAATACGAGTCATCACCAGTGAGGACTCAATTGCCGACAGAGATGCCACAACAGCTCAAGCCCTAAGGGAGAAACACCCACCCAGGGCTCCGCGTGAGGACGACATTGTACAAGTGGGGGCTACCGGAGCAGAACCTCTCTGGGTGGCTGAATCTGTGGTCCATAAAGCAGCCATGTCCTTCCCTACAGGATCAGCAGGTGGGTTCACAGGACTAAAACCCAACTACCTCAAGCAAATGCTCAACCCTGCACTGGGTGACATTGCAAAGAACCTCTTGGTGGAACTAACCAGATTCACCAACACATGTCTAGCTGGCAACGTACCAGCGTCCATAAGACCTATCTTTTTTGGAGCATCTCTCTGTGCTCTAAAGAAAAAGGATGGAGGGATCAGGCCAATAGCTGTGGGCAATTCTCTCCGGCGTCTCGTCGCAAAGGCAGCTGCAAGAACAGTTAGTGATGCAGCGGCCAACATGCTGAAGCCAAAACAGCTCGGGTTTGGCATTCCACAAGGGTGTGAGGCGGCAGCCCATGCAGCTCGAGCCTTCATCGCCAACATCACAGACGAAAAGGCCCTTATCAAGCTAGATTTCAAAAATGCCTTCAATTTGGTGCGGAGGGATGCTGTACTCCGTGCGGTTCATAGTCATTTCCCTTCCCTCTACCCTTTTGTACATTCATGCTACAGTATGGATCTTAAGCTACTTTTTGGCGAACATGAAATTGACTCGCGAGAAGGCGTCCAACAGGGTGACCCCCTTGCTCCTCTCCTTTTCTGCTTAGTCATCAAACAAGTCACAGAGGTCCTGTCCAGGGAGCTTAACATCTGGTTCTTGGATGATGGTACCCTCGCTGGTTCCCAAGACTCAATCCTGGAGGACATCAGAAAAATCCAGGAGCAAGGTGCAGTTTTAGGCCTCACCCTGAACCCTTCTAAATGTGAAATAATATGTTCCAACCAGGGCATCGTAGAGAGAATAGAGGGTCTTCTGCCAAATATCCATTAAACTAAACCTGAAGACAGCACACTCCTAGGAGCTCCCCTGTGGTTGAAAGCCATCGATGAGGTCCTTGATAAGAAAATCGCCGACCTTAAGAGGATGGATGGGAGGATTGAGGATATTGATGCTCATGATGCACTCTACCTCATCACCAGATGTCTGTCCCTCCCCAGGTTAACCTACTTTCTGAGGTGTTCACCATCTTACAGTAGCCAAAAACTAAGTGAGTATGACCGGTTACTGAAATCAATGCTAGAAAAAGCCCTTAACCTCTCTCTCGATGACCTACAGTGGAAACAAGCCTCTCTTCCCGTAAGACTTGGGGGCCTCGGAGTTCGAACAGCAACGCAAATCGCTGTTCCAGCCTTCCTGTCCTCCTTATCAGCATCCGACGACCTTGTGAAAGAAATTCTACCTGCCCACTTACATCAGCTGGCAGGTGTACATGATCCCAATTTTACACGCTGTGCCACAGAGTGGGCCTCTCGTGCAGGCCAATCACCTCAACCACCATCCCCAAAAGCCCACAAGCAATCCAGCTGGGATGGCCCCATTGTAGACCAAGTTGCTGCAGAGTGACTGGGTGCTGCAACAACACAACACGACATTGCTCGCCTCACAGCAGTAGCAGCACCACATGCAGGGGATTTCGTGTTAGCAACCCCAATGTCGGCAACTGGCACGCGTCTCACACCACACGCCCTCCGAATTGCTGTGGCCCTCCGCCTTGCTGCCCCAATCCACACCAGATATAGGTGTATTTGCGGCGAGGTGGTGGCTGACTGGTACAGCCACCATGGCCTAATCTGCCAAAGCACAGGGGGATGGCACTCGAGGCACAGTGAAGTTAACGACATCATCAAGAGGAGCCTTACCACAGCTGGATGCCCAGCTGAAAGAGAGCCCCGTTACCTAACGCCCCGTAACTCTGGTGCTCTTATTGGTCGCCCGAATGGTATCACAGTGAACCCCTGGAAGGATGGCAAGCAGTTGGTATGGGACTACACGTGCGTATCAACCCTGGCTAACACCTACATTAACCTCAGTGTTGCACAACCAGGTGGCGCTGCCACCCACAGGGAAGCAGCCAAATCCCGTAAGTATAGAGAACTGAATCACCACTACAATTTTGTCCCCATTGCTTCTGAGACACTCGGCGCCTGGGGTAAAAGTGCTACCAGTTTTTTGAAGGAACTGGGTTCTAGGCTCATTGAAACAACAAGGGACCCAAGAGCTGCAAGCTTTCTTTTCCAGCGCCTCAGTGTGGCGATACAGAGGGGAAATGCGCACTGCATCCAGGGTTCCTGCCCGCCATCTGAGGAGCTGGAGGAACTCGACAACCTATGATAACCATCTTTGTAACCCATATGTAACTCCTTTTTTGTAACAAAGTTCAAATAAAGTAAACATATATGTGTACATACAAAAGAATGGGGGTGGTAGAAGATGATATTAGTGTTCAGTGAGAAACCACAAGGTCTCCTCTGAATACTTTTTATTTTCTTCTCCGAGGCTATGGATCCCCACATTGGCACCGGAGGTGGTACCCTCACAAACTTTTATATATATATATATATATATATATATATATATATATATATATATATATATATATATATATATATATATATATATATATATATATATTAGTATATTTTGGTAGCAGTCTTTCCTGTAGACATATATTATTAAATATGACCGAAAAAGTAAGATTAATAATTCTAACACGAATTTTCTCAATCTTTCGTACATTACGCTTCACTGTTGGAGGTAAATCAAAAATCACTTCTCCAAAATTCATTTTTATTTCTAGTCTGACGCGACACGGGCGCGTTTCGTAAAACTTATTACATTTTCAAAGACTTCACAAATACACAACTGATTAGAACGTATCTCTGATTTTATATCTACATTTGAGTGAGGTGGGAAGGGTGATGTGGCATTAACACAAGACAGAACAGGAGGGGATATTAATAGGGTATTAAAAGTATCAACACAAGACAGAACAGAAACAATGGGTATTGAATAGAAGTGTTTGTAGAAAGCCTATTGGTCCATATTTCTTGATGCTTCTATATTGGAGCGGAGTCTTGAGGTGGGTAGAATATAGTTGTGCAATAATTGGCTGTTGATTGCTGGTGTTGACTTCTTGATGTGTAGTGCCTCGCAAACGTCAAGCCGCCTGCTATCGCTGTATCTATCGATGATTTCTGTGTTGTTTACTAGGATTTCTCTGGCGATGGTTTGGTTATGGGAAGAGATTATATGTTCCTTAATGGAGCCCTGTTGCTTATGCATCGTTAAACGCCTAGAAAGAGATGTTGTTGTCTTGCCTATATACTGGGTTTTTTGGAGCTTACAGTCCCCAAGTGGGCATTTGAAGGCATAGACGACATTAGTCTCTTTTAAAGCGTTCTGTTTTGTGTCTGGAGAGTTTCTCATGAGTAGGCTGGCCGTTTTTCTGGTTTTATAGTAAATCGTCAGTTGTATCCTCTGATTTTTGTCTGTAGGGATAACGTTTCTATTAACAATATCTTTCAGGACCCTTTCCTCCGTTTTATGAGCTGTGGAAAAGAAGTTCCTGTAAAATAGTCTAATAGGGGGTATAGGTGTTGTGTTAGTTGTCTCTTCAGAGGTTGCATGGCTTTTCACTTTCCTTCTTATGATGTCTTCGATGAAACCATTGGAGAAGCCGTTATTGACTAGGACCTGCCTTACCCTACAGAGTTCTTCGTCGACTTGCTTCCATTCTGAGCTGTGGCTGAGAGCACGGTCGACGTATGCGTTAACAACACTCCTCTTGTACCTGTCAGGGCAGTCGCTGTTGGCATTTAGGCACATTCCTATGTTTGTTTCCTTAGTGTAGACTGCAGTGTGGAAACCTCCGCCCTTTTCCATGACTGTTACATCTAGAAAAGGCAGCTTCCCATCCTTTTCCGTCTCGTAAGTGAAACGCAGCACGGAACTCTGCTCAAATGCCTCCTTCAGCTTCTGCAGATGTCTGACATCAGGTACCTGTGTAAAAATGTCGTCAACATACCTGCAGTATATGGCCGGTTTCAAGTTCATGTCGACTAAGACTTTTTGCTCGATGGTACCCATGTAGAAGTTTGCAAACAGGTCACCTAGGGGAGAACCCATGGCGACCCCATCTACTTGCTTATACATGTGCCCATCCGGGCTCAAGAAGGGTGCCTCTTTAGTACAAGCTTGGAGTAGTTTCCTCAGAATACTTTCTGGCATGTCAAGAGGAGTACAGGCTGGATCACGATACACTCTGTCGGCTATCATTCCGATTGTCTCGTCCACAGGTACGTTGGTAAACAGCGATTCTACGTCCAACGAGGCTCTTATCCCTGTGGCCCGTGTGCCCCGCAGTAAGTCCACAAATTCCTTTGGAGACTTCAGGCTGAAGGCGCAAGGAACATAAGGAGTCAGCAGGCCGTTGAGTCGCTTTGCCAGTCTGTACGTGGAGATAGAACAAGGAGATAGTTGTCAGGAGAGGTGACAAGTCGCCAATATATGTCATTCTTAAAAAAGACGAATATCTGGCGAAAATGAACATCATACTCTCTGACCAAACTAAGTTCCAAAGGGTAACGAAGGACACTACAGCCGAATTAAAAGCAAAGGTCAACAAACTGATCGAAACTGTAAACGCCAAGAAATCCGGACTCCACCTGCCAAAGATCATTGGGGAATATAAACCTGGATATGCGTATGGAAATGTCAAGACGCACAAGCCTGGAAACCCACTTCGGCCAATCATTAGCCAGATACCCACACCCACGTACAGACTGGCAAAGCGACTCAACGGCCTGCTGACTCCTTATGTTCCTTGCGCCTTCAGCCTGAAGTCTCCAAAGGAATTTGTGGACTTACTGCGGGGCACACGGGCCACAGGGATAAGAGCCTCGTTGGACGTAGAATCGCTGTTTACCAACGTACCTGTGGACGAGACAATCGGAATGATAGCCGACAGAGTGTATCGTGATCCAGCATGTACTCCTCTTGACATGCCAGAAAGTATTCTGAGGAAACTACTCCAAGCTTGTACTAAAGAGGCACCCTTCTTGAGCCCGGATGGCCACATGTATAAGCAAGTAGATGGGGTCGCCATGGGTTCTCCCCTAGGTGTCCTGTTTGCAAACTTCTACATGGGTACCATCGAGCAAAAAGTCTTAGTCGACATGAACTTGAAACCGGCCATATACTGCAGGTATGTTGACGACATTTTTACACAGGTACCTGATGTCAGACATCTGCAGAAGCTGAAGGAGGCATTTGAGCAGAGTTCCGTGCTGCGTTTCACTTACGAGACGGAAAAGGATGGGAAGCTGCCTTTTCTAGATGTAACAGTCATGGAAAAGGGCGGAGGTTTCCACACTGCAGTCTACACTAAGGAAACAAACATAGGAATGTGCCTAAATGCCAACAGCGACTGCCCTGACAGGTACAAGAGGAGTGTTGTTAACGCATACGTCGACCGTGCTCTCAGCCACAGCTCAGAATGGAAGCAAGTCGACGAAGAACTCTGTAGGGTAAGGCAGGTCCTAGTCAATAACGGCTTCTCCAATGGTTTCATCGAAGACATCATAAGAAGGAAAGTGAAAAGCCATGCAACCTCTGAAGAGACAACTAACACAACACCTATACCCCCTATTAGACTATTTTACAGGAACTTCTTTTCCACAGCTCATAAAACGGAGGAAAGGGTCCTGAAAGATATTGTTAATAGAAACGTTATCCCTACAGACAAAAATCAGAGGATACAACTGACGATTTACTATAAAACCAGAAAAACGGCCAGCCTACTCATGAGAAACTCTCCAGACACAAAATAGAACGCTTTAAAAGAGACTAATGTCGTCTATGCCTTCAAATGCCCACTTGGGGACTGTAAGCTCCAAAAAACCCAGTATATAGGCAAGACAACAACATCTCTTTCTAGGCGTTTAACGATGCATAAGCAACAGGGCTCCATTAAGGAACATATAATCTCTTCCCATAACCAAACCATCGCCAGAGAAATCCTAGTAAACAACACAGAAATCATCGATAGATACAGCGATAGCAGGCGGCTTGACGTTTGCGAGGCACTACACATCAAGAAGTCAACACCAGCAATCAACAGCCAATTATTGCACAACTATATTCTACCCACCTCAAGACTCCGCTCCAATATAGAAGCATCAAGAAATATGGACCAATAGGCTTTCTACAAACACTTCTATTCAATACCCATTGTTTCTGTTCTGTCTTGTGTTGATACTTTTAATACCCTATTAATATCCCCTCCTGTTCTGTCTTGTGTTAATGCCACATCACCCTTCCCACCTCACTCAAATGTAGATATAAAATCAGAGATACGTTCTAATCAGTTGTGTATTTGTGAAGTCTTTGAAAATGTAATAAGTTTTACGAAACGCGCCCGTGTCGCGTCAGACTAGAAATAAAAATGAATTTTGGAGAAGTGATTTTTGATTTACCTCCAACAGTGAAGCGTAATGTACGAAAGATTGAGAAAATTCGTGTTAGAATTATTAATCTTACTTTTTCGGTCATATTTAATAATATATATATATATATATATATATATATATATATATATATATATATATATATATATATATATATATATATGTCGTACCTAGTAGCCAGAACGCACTTCTCAGCCTACTATGCAAGGCCCGATTTGCCTAATAAGCCAAGTTTTCATGCATTAATTGTTTTTCGACTACCTAACCTACCTAACCTAACCTAACCTAACTTTTTCGGCTACCTAACCAAACCTAACCTATGAAGATAGGTTAGGTTAGGTTAGGTAGGGTTGGTTAGGTTCGGTCATATATCTACGTTAATTTTAACTCCAATAAAAAAAAATTGACCTCATACATAATGAAATGGGTAGCTTTATCATTTCATAAGAAAAAAATTAGAAAAAATATATTAATTCAGGAAAACTTGGCTTATTAGGCAAATCGGGCCTTGAATAGTAGGCCAAAAAGTGAGTTCTGGCTACTAGGTACGACATATATATATATATATATATATATATATATATATATATATATATATATATATATATATATATATATATATATATATATATATATATATATATGTCGTACCTAATAGCCAGAACGCACTTCTCAGCCTACTATGCAAGGCCCGATTTGCCTAATAAGCCAAGTTTTCATGAATTAATTGTTTTTCGACTACCTAACCTACCTAACCTAACCTAACCTAACTTTTTCGGCTACCTAACCAAACCTAACCTATAAAGATAGGTTAGGTTAGGTTAGGTAGGGTTGGTTAGGTTCGGTCATATATCTACGTTAATTTTAACTCCAATAAAAAAAAATTGATCTCATACATAATGAAATGGGTAGCTTTATCATTTCATAAGAAAAATACTAGAACAAATATATTAATTCAGGAAAACTTGGCTTATTAGGCAAATCGGGCCTTGAATAGTAGGCCAAAAAGTGAGTTCTGGCTACTAGGTACGACATATATATATATATATATATATATATATATATATATATATATATATATATATATATATATATATATATATATATATATATATATATATATATATATATATATATGTCGTACCTAGTAGCCAGAACGCACTTCTCGGCCAACTATGCAAGGCCCGATTTGCCTAATAAGCCAAGTTTTCATGAATTAATTGTTTTTCGACTTCCTAACCTACCTAACCTAACCTAACCTAACTTTTTCGGCTATCTAACCAAACCTAACCTATAAAGATAGGTTAGGTTAGGTTAGGTAGGGTTGGTTAGGTTCGGTCATATATCTACGTTAATTTTAACTCCAATAAAAAAAAATTGACCTTATACATAATGAAATGGGTAGCTTTATCATTTCATAAGAAAAAAATTAGAAAAAATATATTAATTCAGGAAAACTTGGCTTATTAGGCAAATCGGGCCTTGAATAGTAGGCCAAAAAGTGAGTTCTGGCTACTAGGTACGACATATATATATATATATATATATATATATATATATATATATATATATATATATATATATATATATATATATATATATATATATATATATATATATATATATGTCGTACCTAGTAGCCAGAACGCACTTCTCAGCCTACTATGCAAGGCCCGATTTGCCTAATAAGCCAAGTTTTCATGAATTAATTGTTTTTCAACTACCTAACCTACCTAACCTAACCTAACCTAGCTTTTTCGGCTACCTAACCTAACGTAACCCATAGAGATAGGTTAGGTTAGGTTAGGTAGGGTTGGTTAGGTTCGGTCATATATCTACGTTAATTTTAACTCCAATAAAAAAAAATTGACCTCATACATAATGAAATGGGTAGCTTTATCATTTCATAAGAAAAAAATTTGAGAAAATATATTAATTCAGGAAAACTTGGCTTATTAGGCAAATCGGGCCCTGAATTGTAGGCTGAGAAGTGCGTTCTGGCTACTAGGTACGACATATATATATATATATATATATATATATATATATATATATATATATATATATATATATATATATATATATATATATATATATATATATATATATATGTCGTACCTAGTAGCCAGAAAGCACTTCTCGGCCTACTATGCAAGGCCCGATTTGCCTAATAAGCAAAGTTTTCATGAATTAATTGTTTTTCGACTACCTAACCTACCTAACCTAACCTAACCTAACTTTTTCTGCTACCTAACCTAACCTAACCTATAAAGATAGGTTAGGTTAGGTTAGGTAGGGTTGGTTTGGTTCGGTCATATATCTACGTTAATTTTAACTCCAATAAAAAAAAATGACCTCATACATAATGAAATGGGCAGCTTTATCATTTCATAAGAAAAAAATTTGAGAAAATTTATTAATTAAGGAAAACTTGGCTTATTAGGCAAATCGGGCCTTGCATAGTAGGCTGAGAAGTGCATTCTGGCTACTAGGTACGACATATATATATATATATATATATATATATATATATATATATATATATATATATATATATATATATATATATATATATATATATATATATATATATATATATATATATATATATGTCGTACCTAGTAGCCAGAACGCACTTCTCAGCCTACTATGCAAGGCCCAATTTGCCTAATAAGCCAAGTTTTCATGAATTAATTGTTTTTCGACTATCTAACCTACCTAACCTAACCTAACCTAACTTTTTCGGCTACCTAACCGAACCTAACCTATAAAGATAGGTTAGGTTAGGTTAGGTAGGGTTGGTTAGGTTCGGTCATATATCTACGTTAATTTTAACTCCAATAAAAAAAAAAATGACCTCATACATAATGAAATGGGTAGCTTTATCATTTCATAAGAAAAAAATTAGAGAAAATATATTAATTCAGGAAAACTTGGCTTATTAGGCAAATCGGGCCTTGCATAGTAGGCCGAGAAGTGCATTCTGGCTACTAGGTACGACATATATATATATATATATATATATATATATATATATATATATATATATATATATATATATATATATATATATATATATATATATATATGTACATGGACACTCGAGGCTGCTTGGTGCGAGTAGTGTTGGTGAGGCTGCAGTCTGGACCCGGGGAGTGAGTTGAGGACCTCACTCTAGGTATAATTTGTATTTGTTGTATTTCTTTGTGTTAAATGTTTGATCGTTGTGAAGATTCGTGACCTCTTGTCTCCCGTGAGATTTTAGAACAGAGAGAGATAGTGTCCTGCCTGCTTAATAGTGAAGAGAAATTAATGGGGGAACTAATTGGGGGAACACCTAAGTATCGTGGGAGAAGATTGAGTCATTTGTAGCTCAGTTTGGGTGTGAGCACATGACGACAGGAGAGTGATTGAGACTGGAGTTCCTATCTTAGTGACCTCTTCTCTAGAATTATATACAAGTAAGGTAGCGGCACTGGTACTGTTTGACCAAGTAGCACCTTGAGAACCCTTAGACGCTCCAGAATAATCGTCTGTTTTATGCGCGTATAGGAAAATTATTGTCAGCCAGGAATTTTATGTTAATTATCCCAAGATAATGGTGCAAATTACTGAATGAATTTAGTTTTCTTTATATAGCACTGTCATCTGTTTCCTATTGAATTCTGTCAACCCCGACTAGCTTATGCTCATCCCATACCACAGACCATGCACTCTGAAAATTTGGAAGGTTAGCTCCAACCGTGCGGCCTCCAACTGTGAATAGACAAACAGAAGTTCTCTTCTATAGCATACTTGGGCGGTACCTGGTGTTGCCTGCTCTCTCCCATCCGTCAATATATCTATCCATCTATCTGTCGGTCTGTGTCCATCTATTTATTCAACTATTTGTCCATCCACCTCTACATCTATGTATCCCTCTATCTCTCCATTTATCTATCTATCCAACTACATTCCTATATATTCATTTATCCATCTACTCATCTTTCTGTGCATGTCTTTCTATCTACCTACTTGTCTTTCTATCCATCTATCAGTCTATCCAACTATTTCTCCATCCATTTCTGTATATCCATCCATCTACTCATCTATCTATCTATACCTCTATCACTCTATCCATCTATCAGCCCATCTATTCACATATCTATGCATATATTCATAAATCTAACCTATCACTCTATCATATATAATTGTTTAATGTGGATGGTGGCCAGCGAGAGGAGTTTAGTGGTGTGAAATATTAACAAATAACAACAGTTGTCCCTCACTCAGGTAAAGAGCTGCGGCTTGACAAACCTTCGAATCTGTGGAAGAATCGTCTGCTTATGCGAGTTCAGGCAAATTATTGACAGCATAAAAATTCTGTAAATTTTCTAGAGAGCAGTGAATAAAGGTACATATTACTATAAGAACATTTTTGGGGGGAGGAAAATATTTAGCTGTGTAGCTGGTGGCAGCGCCAAAACTTGTCACGGGGGTGTGAATGTAACCCTGACATGATGTTCCCTTTTGAATTCTGGGGATCCCGACTAGCCTAATTTCACGGCATCCCCGTCCTCTTAAAAATAACGTCACGTTTCGCTACGACACCCTATTCCCTGTGCAAATGTTAGTTAGGCTAGCACCAACCAGAAACTGCGGGTCACTGATGCGTAGAGCCCGGAGAAAGAGAGAGATGAGAACACTTTTCTCATGCAGACGAGGAGTCACAATACCGTGGCTGAAATAAGTTGACCAAATAACATACTAGAAAGTGAAGGGACGACGACGTTTCGGTCCGTCCTGGACCATTCTCAAGTCGATTGTGCCTCCGTGGATCAACAACAGGAGCTTACACCGCGTGGAACCACATTCTCAATCGACTTGAGAATGGTCCAGGATGGACCGAAACGTCATCGTCCCTTCACTTTCTAGTGTGTGGTTTGGTCAACACTTTTCTCATCTGAGAGGAATGGTAGGAAAAGATCCCCCTTCTGTTAAGAAAAGTGTTCTCATCTTTCTCCTCCTTTCTCGATAGGGAGCCGGTCGGCCGAGCGGACAGCACACTGGACTTAGTGATCCTGTGGTCCTGGGTTCGATCCCAGGTGCCGGCGAGAAACATTGGGCAGAGTTTCTTTCACCCTATGCCCCTGTTACCTAGCAGTAAAATAGGTACCTGGGTGTTTGTCAGCTGTCACGGGCTGCTTCCTGGGGGTGGAGGCCTGGTCGAGGACCGGGCCGCGGGGACACTAAAGCCCCGAAATCATCTCAAGATAACCTCAAGATAACCTCCTCTGCGCTCTATGTATCAGTAGATCATCAACAGGAGCTTGTATCGCGTGGATCAACAACAGGAGCTTGTATCGCGTGGATCAACAACAGGAACTTGTACCGCGTGGATCAACAACAGGAGCTTGTACCGCGTGGATCAACAACAGGAACTTGTACCGCGTGGATCAACAACAGGAACTTGTACCGCGTGGATCATCAACAGGAGCTTGTACCGCGTGGATCAACAACAGGAACTTGTACCGCGTGGATCAACAACAGGAGCTTGTACCGCGAGGATCATCAACAGGAGCTTGTACCGCGTGGATCAATAACAGGAGCTTGTACCGCGTGGATCAACAACAGGAGCTTGTACCGCGTGGATCAACAACAGGAGCTTGTACCGCGTGAATCAACAACAGGAGCTTGTACCGCGTGGATCAACAACAGGAACTTGTACCGCGTGAATCAACAACAGGAACTTGTACCGCGTGGATCAACAACAGGAACTTGTACCGCGTGGATCAACAACAGGAGCTTGTACCGCGTGGATCAACAACAGGAACTTGTCTTAGGAGTCAACAGGAACAAAGCCAGGACTAAGGTTCATGTTGGGTGTATCAGAGCCGATTTAACAAGACGGCGTTTGTGAAGAACAGAGGCAGGAAAGAATATTTTACAAGAAGACTAATCAATAGGATGATTAGAGTCCCCAACATGAGAGAAGAGAGCATTGTGTCTGCAGACTCAACACTTCTTTTGTGTTCCTTTAGTCTGTCATTTCGTGCACGGCCAGTTTCCCTAAGTATTGGAGTGGACAAGACGAACAGGAAATAGGGCAGACACCAGCAGGATTGGAAGCAGGAGCAGTGTGAACCAGATTACTACGGAGAGTGTTAGACGGACGAAAAGTGAGCTTTACAGCAAGAGGACGAAGAGTATTAGTGAGATTTGTGAGTTCCAATATGAAGGGAAGGCAGCGCACAGTGGTACTAGTGTTGGAAACAAGTTTGGGACGAAAGAATTTTCGCTTGAGCTTAAAAATGGGCCAAGTTGATAATATGTAAGGGGTTACCTTAGGGAGAGAGACGTACAAAAAAATAAGAATCAAGACACTTAGTCTTAAAATAATCTTTCCTGCCTCTGCTCTTCACAAACGCCGTCTTGATAAATCGGCTCTGATACACAACTCTGATACACCCAAGATGAACCTTAGTCCTGGCTTTGTTGCTACTGACTCCTTCATTTCACAGTTCATACTTAAATGCTCCAACTTACTAAACAAACGTGACCTGACTTAAGCTCAGCCCTTTTTCCCACCCCTTTTTCTTTTTCTTACCATTCCTCTTACTCTTAACTTTTTTCTCTTATGTGCTCCTCACATCTCACCTCATTCTTTCTTTATTTATGTATCCATATCTTCCTCTCTCTGTTACAGCCCCGCTCCTGTGCCAGGTAAGTTCACTACGGGCTCACCATAGCCCGTGCTACTAGGAACGTTGTTCCCAGTAGCTGAATCTAAAACAACAACAACAACGAATCTTGACCAGACCACACACTAGAAGTTGAAGGGACGACGACGTTTCGGTCCGTCCTGGACCATTCTCAAGTCGATTGTCGATTGTGACAATCAACATCAACAGTCAACATACGTTATTGTCAACATACTTCAGCCACGTTATTGTGACTCATCGCCAACAAGGAATCATCATCTTATGGCAGTTCATGGCCGTGCCATCTCATGGGTGGCTTAATCTTCATCAATCAATCAATTCATCAATCTCACACTCGGCTTGTTAATGGTCCAGGACGGACCGAAACGTCTTCTGAAGTGTGGTTTGGTGATCATACCTTCAGCCCCGTTATTGTCACTCGTCGTCTGCTTGTGAAAAATATAATATTTCGCGAAACTTCCTTGTTCCCGTCCTGCTCCAGCAGACGGACGGGAGCAGGTACTTCAACCAGCAGCAGAGAGTGGCGGGTCAACACGCAGGCGCAGAGTCTCAGCGGGAGGGGAGCAGACGGCAGCAGCAGCAGAGAGTGGCGGGTCAACACGCAGGCGCAGAGTCTCAGCGGGAGGGGAGCAGACGGCAGCAGCAGCAGAGAGTGGCGGGACAGTCCAGCCAGGAGCGGCGCGCGGTCAGGTACTTGTCTGGAGGACCTGCCCCAGACTCTTTATTGTCTTGGGTTTTACTGTTGATCCATGCGGTACACTCTCGTGCAATTGTTCCACACGGTACAAGTTTCAAGCGGTACAATCTCGTGCTGTTGTTCCAGGGGTACACTCTGGTGCTGTTGTTCCAGGCGGTACACTCTCGTCCTATTGTTCCAGGCGGTACACTCTCGTGCTGTTGTTCCACCGGGTACACTCTCGTGTTGTTGTTCCACGAGGGTATAATCTCGTGTTGTTGTTCCACGGGGGTATAATCTCGTGCTGTTGTTCCACGGGGTTACACTCTCGTGCTGTTGTTCCACGAGGGTATAATCTCGTGTTGTTGTTCCACGAGGGTATAATCTCATGTTGTTGTTCCACGGGGGTATAATCTCGTGCTGTTGTTCCACGGGGTTACACTCTCGTGCTGTTGTTCCAGGGGGTAAACTCTCGTGCTGTTGTTCCAGGCGGTACACTTTCGTGCTGTTGTTCCACGGGGGTACACTCTCGTGCTGTTGTTCCAGGGGGTACACTCTCGTGCTGTTGTTCCAGGGGGTAAACTCTCGTGCTGTTGTTCCACGGGGGTACACTTTCGTGCTGTTGTTCCACGGGGGTTCACTTTCGTGCTGTTGTTCCAAGGGTTACACTCTCGTGCTGTTGTTCCAGGGGGTACACTCTCGTGCTGTTGTTCCAGGGGGTAAACTCTCGTGCTGTTGTTTCAGGCGGTACACTCTCGTGCTGTTGTTCCACGGGGGTATAATCTCGTGTTGTTGTTCCACGGGGGTATAATCTCGTGCTGTTGTTCCACGGGGTTACACTCTCGTGCTGTTGTTCCACGAGGGTATAATCTCGTGTTGTTGTTCCACGAGGGTATAATCTCATGTTGTTGTTCCACGGGGGTATAATCTCGTGCTGTTGTTCCACGGGGTTACACTCTCGTGCTGTTGTTCCAGGGGGTAAACTCTCGTGCTGTTGTTCCAGGCGGTACACTTTCGTGCTGTTGTTCCACGGGGGTACACTCTCGTGCTGTTGTTCCAGGGGGTACACTCTCGTGCTGTTGTTCCAGGGGGTAAACTCTCGTGCTGTTGTTCCACGGGGGTACACTTTCGTGCTGTTGTTCCACGGGGGTTCACTTTCGTGCTGTTGTTCCAAGGGTTACACTCTCGTGCTGTTGTTCCAGGGGGTACACTCTCGTGCTGTTGTTCCAGGGGGTAAACTCTCGTGCTGTTGTTTCAGGCGGTACACTCTCGTGCTGTTGTTCCACGGGGGTACACTCTCGTGCTGTTGTTCCAAGGGTTACACTCTCGTGCTGTTGTTCCAGGGGGTACATTCTCGTGCTGTTGTTCCAGGGGGTACACTCTCGTGCTGTTGTTCCAAGGGTTACACTCTCGTGCTGTTGTTCCAGGGGGTACATTCTCGTGCTGTTGTTCCAGGGGGTACACTCTCGTGCTGTTGTTCCAGGGGGTACATTCTCGTGCTGTTGTTCCAGGGGATACACTCTCGTGCTGTTGTTTCAGGCGGTACACTCTCGTGCTGTTGTTCCACCGGGTACACTTTCGTGCTGTTGTTCCAGGGGGTACACTCTCGTGCTGTTGTTCCACCGGGTACACTGTCGTGTTGTTGTTCCAGGGGATACACTCTCGTGCTGTTGTTCCAGGGGGTACACTCTCGTGCTGTTGTTCCATGGGGTACACTCCCGTGCTCTTGTTCCAGGGGGTACACTCTCGTGCTGTTGTTCCAGAGGGTACACTCTCGTGCTGTTGTTCCAGGGGGGTACAATCTCGTGCTGTTATTCCAGGGGGGGGTTACACTCTCGTGCTGTTGTTCCAGGGGGTACACTCTCGTGCTGTTGTTCCAGGGGGGGTACAATCTCGTGCTGTTGTTCCAGGGGGTACAATCTCGTGCTGTTATTCCAGGGGGGTACACTCTCGTGCTGTTGTTCCAGGGGGTACACTCTCGTGCTGTTGTTCCAGGGGGTACAATCTCGTGCTGTTATTCCAGTGGGGTACACTCTCGTGCTGTTGTTCCAGGGGGTACACTCTCGTGCTGTTGTTCAGAGGGGTACACTCTCGTGCTGTTGTTCCAGGCTTTACACTCTCGTGCTGTTGTTCCAGGGGGTACACTCTCGTGCTGTTGTTCCAGGGGGTACAGTCTCGTGCTGTTGTTCCAGGGGGTACACTCTCGTGCTGTTGTTCCAAGGGGTACACTCTCGTGCGGTTGTTCCAGGGGGGGGGTACACTCTCGTGCGGTTGTTCCAGGGGGGGGTACACTCTCGTGCTGTTGTTCCAAGGGGTACACTCTCGTGCTGTTGTTCCAAGGGGTACACTCTCGTGCGGTTGTTCCAGGGGAGGGGGTACACTCTCGTGCTGTTGTTCCAAGGGGTACACTCTCGTGCTGTTGAGCCAGCATAACAGTATTGTGATGACACTTGGGCAGGCGAGAGTGCGTGTGGAGGGACGCTGGTGATATCCTCCCACGACGCAGCCTGCAGGCCTGGCGGCCCTGCAACACCACACTTGCATGACCGCTCCCAGTTCATCACCGGCCTCCAGTGGACCTCGTGAGCTACGGGCCGGCGTCACACAACAGCCTGGCGGGTCCAGCAGCCTCTCCTGTGACCATCAGGCGCTCTCCTAAGTGTAAGTACCTCTCGTGCTAATGGTGGTTGGTGCGGCACGTGACCAGCTCTCTCTCGGCTCACATGACACCCCTGCTGGTACCCACACCTGCTGGCACCCACACCTGCTGGCACCCACACCTGCTGGCACTCTCCCCTGCTGGCACCCACACCTGCTGGTACCCACACCTGCTGGCACCCACACCTGCTGGCACCCACACCTGCTGGCACCCACACCTGCTGGCACCCACACCTGCTGGCACTCACACCTGCTGGCACCCACACCTGCTGGCACTCACACCTGCTGGCACCCACACCTGCTAGCACCCACACCTGCTGGCACTCTCCCCTGCTGACACCCACACCTGCTGGCACTCACACCTGCTGGCACTCACACCTGCTGGCACCAACACCTGCTGGCACTCACACCTGCTGGCACTCACACCTGCTGGCACCCACACCTGCTGGCACCCACACCTGCTGGCACTCACACCTGCTGGCACCCACATCTGCTGGCACCCACACCTGCTGGCACCCACACCTGCTGGCACTCACACCTGCTGGCACTCATACCTGCTGGCACTTACACCTGCTGGCACTCACACCTGCTGACACTCAAACCTGCTGGCACCCACAACTGCTGGCACTCACACCTAATGGCACCCACACCTGCTGGCACTCACACCTGATGGCACTCACACCTGCTGGCACCCACACCTGCTAGAACTCACACCTGCTGGCACCCACACCTGCTGGCACTCAAACCTGCTGGCACTCAAACCTGCTGGCACCCACACCTGCTGGCACTCACATCTGCTGGCACTCAAACCTACTGGCACCCACACCTGCTGGCACTCACACCTGCTGGCACTTACTCCTGCTGGCACCCACACCTGTTGGCACTCACACCTGCTGGCACCCACACCTGCTGGCACTCACACCTGCTGGCACCAACACCTGCTGGCACTCACAACTGACACCTTAGGGACCAGCAGGGACCAGCTCACTCCTTAGGGACCATTAGGGACGAGCTCACACCTTAGGGACCATTAGGGACGAGCTCACTCCTTAGGGACCATTAGGGACGAGCTCACTCCTTAGGGATCATCAGGGACGAGCTCACACCTTAGGGACCATTAGGGACGAGCTCACTCCTTAGGGACCATTAGGGACGAGCTCACTCCTTAGGGATCATCAGGGACGAACTCACACCTTAGGGACCATTAGGGACGAGCTCACTCCTTAGGGATCATTAGGGACCAGCTCACACCTTAGGGACCATCAGGGACCAGCTCACTCCTTAGGGACCATCAGGGACGAGCTCACACCTTAGGGACCATTAGGGACGAGCTCACTCCTTAGGGATCATCAGGGACCAGCTCACACCTTAGGAACCATCAGGGACCAGCTCACTCCTTAGGGACCATCAGGGACGAGCTCATACCTTAGGGACCATTAGGGACGAGCTCACACCTTAGGGACCATCAGGGACGAGCTCACTCCTTAGGGACCATTAGGGACGAGCTCACTCCTTAGGAATCATCAGGGACCAGCTCACACCTTAGGGACCATCAGGGACCAGCTCACTCCTTAGGGACCATCAGGGACGAGCTCACACCTTAGGGACCATTAGGGACGAGCTCACACCTTAGGGACCATGAGGGACGAGCTCACACCTTAGGGACCATCAGGGACGAGCTCACTCCTTAGGGACCATCAGGGACGAGCTCACGCCTTAGGGACCATTAGGGACGAGCTCACTCCTTAGGGACCATCAGGGACGAGCTCACTCCTTAGGGACCATTAGGGACCAGCGGACACTTTAGGAACCAGCAGACACCTTAGGGACCAGCAGGGACCAGCTGACACCTTAGGGACCAGCAGGGACCAGCTGACACCTTAGGGACCAGCAGGGACCAGCTCACACCTTAGGGACCAGCAGGGACCAGCTGACATCTCAGGGACCACCAGGGAGATTTTAACATATTGACCGCCGGAGTCCTAACGGTCATCAGGTCCATCCCATACTTATTGCTGTAGTTTCAAAGCGTTATATGACAAAGAGTGCTGGGAAGACGGAACACCACGAGTGTAGCTCTCATCCTGTAACTACACTTAGGTAATTACACACACACACACACACACACACACACACACACACACACACACACACACACACACACACACACACACACACACACACACACACACAGCAGAGATACACCAATTGATTGACAGTTGAGGGCGGGCCCGAAAGAGCCAGAGTTCAACCCCCACAATGTCAACTTGGTGAGTACAACTAGGTGAGTACACACACGTGGAGTGAACAGAAAACCCAGACATAATAGCACTCACAGAAACAAAACTAACGAAAACCATAACAAATGCAGTGTTTCTTCGGGAATACTATGTAGTAAGTAAGGAGAGAGAAGGAAGAGGTTGAGGTGGAGTTGCTTTGATCATAAGAAAAAACTGGAGCTTTGAGTAAATTGTTATCCAGGGCTGTGCAAGTTTCAGTACTACATAACAGGTATCATAGCAATTGGAGGACAAAAACTTATAGTAGTAGACATATATAACCCCCCTTGCAAATGACAAAAGATCCAGACTCGAATATGATAGAAACAACATGGCTACCATTAATATAATAGAGAGCAGCTTCTGTTGCTAGCAGGAACGGAGCCAGACTACTAATCATGGATGACTTCAACCATGGGAGGATAGATTGGGAGAACAGAGAACCACATGGAGGACCAGACACATGGAGAGCTAAGCTGCTGAACGTGGCAACAAGAAACTTTCTAAGCCAACATGTCAAGGGACCGACAAGATTGAGAGAAAACGAACCAACAGTGCTTGGTCTGATATTCACCCTTGAATGAGTCGGATATAAGGAAACTTAATTTGGAAGCCCCTTTAGAAATGAGTGACCATAGTGTATTGATATTTGAGTACCTGGTGGAGATAGGATTTATCTCACCCAAAAATGAACTAGAAAACAAGGGGCTGGCATAACGAAACGGTAATTATAAGGAGATGAGAAAATTCCTAAGGGATATACCATGGGACACAGAACTCAGAACTAAGTCCATACAAGACATGATGGACTATGTCACCCAAAAGTGTCAGGAGGCTGTAAGCAGGTTTATCCTGGCCCGACTGGAAAAGTCCGAGAAGAAAATAATCCGTGGTTTAATAGGGCAGGTATGGAAGCATGGGAACCGAACCAAAGGGAGTGGAGGAACTTCCGAAATAAATGAACACCAAAAAGCAGAGAGAGATACCAAAGAGCCAGGAATGAGTAGAGTGAGCAGAGAAGCAGAGCGACAATAGGAAAATTATATAACAATCAACGCAAAGACAGAACCAAAACTGCTCCACAGTCACATCAGGAAAACAGCCGTTTTCGGGAGACTGCATTTTCTTGGAGTGTCGGAAAGGCTTTGACACAGTACCCCATAAGAGGCTGGTGCATAAGTTGGAGAAATAGGCAAGAGTAACTGGCAGAATGCTCAAGTGTACAAGGGAGTACCTAAACAATGGAAGCAGAAAGTTATTGTGAGGAGTGAGACCTCAGACTGGCGTGGTCACCAGCAGTCCCACAGGGCTCTGAACTCAGAGCAATCCTGTTTCTGATATACGAAAATGATATTCCAGAGGGTATAAACTCATTCCTCTCAATGTTTGCTGACGATTCCAAAATTATGGGAAGGAGTTAGATAAAGGAGGACAGCATGAAGCTTATTAACTGTTTAATAATTGTAAACAAAGCCGCCAAAGATTGAGAAAAGATGTACAGGTTCGTAAGTGTTTTCGTAACTGTTTCATGAATCTGGGTCAGCTGGGCCCCAGCGATGTAAACAATACATCTGTCTTCTGCTAGTGTAGTTTGTCTAGGTCTTCCGTATCTTGGTTTATCCAGAACATTTCTAGACTCATCATATTGAAGACGAGCAAAGGCGAACTAAAGGGACAGATATTCCCATCTCCCTCGCTATACGAGTATTAGAGAGCTCGCCGCTTTCATGTCAAATGTCCTTCATCATTTCACAAGAATCTCTTGACTGTGGTTCATCTTGAGTGTAGTTGACGCTACACCGCCAGAAAATAGACTTCCAAGAGCTCCAGACCGTGGTGACACAGTCTGGAGGTCACACAGATAGAATCCAGAGTCAATGACCGACCGCTGACTTATTATCTCTTGGATGATTTCTACCATCATGGGGTTATCAGTCCAACTCATCTGATCTCCCATAATGAGGCTATCAGTCCAACTCATCTGATCTCCCATCCTGAGGCTATCAGTCCAACTCATCTGTTCTCCCAGCATGAGGCTATCAGTCCAACTCATCTGTTCTCCCAGCATGAGGCTATCAGTCCAACTCATCTGATCTACTGGGACCCTCTGACACCTGTGGTGACCTTCGTGGCTGAAGAACCCGGGGGATCCTTCTTACGTAAGTGAGAGTGACTTGGCTCCAAGATATGAACGTCTTTTCCGAGTCATAAGTTAGTGGAATGAAGGTTGGACTAATTAGGGGGGCATTAAAATGGTTTTGGAAAAATTGTTCAATGTCAACCAATATTTTTTGACTAGTTGTATATGAAAAGCGCTGCAATTGTCCCAAGATTCATTACTACAGCGTAAATAGGAAGGGAAATTTTTTTGTTTGTTGATTTTTTCAACGACTTTTACACATTTTCAAGTCTGAATAAATAAACACACGTTTCAGATATAATTATTCTATGACACTTTTCTGACACATTAGCATATAATAAAGGATCTGTTGATAGATAATTACCAAAACATCTTTAGTTTTCCTAATACAAATTTTCAAAGTTCCCCCAAAATTATGCAAATATGTCAAGTTTATTGCTATTATAAAATCAATAAATGAACTTAGAGAAAAAAGCTATCCACAAGATTTAGAGACATCCACTCTACATATACGGTGTAAGTTTCATGTAAATTGAATAAAAAATGAAAAAGTTGTTTGAACGTTTATGTTACTTGAAAATAAATTGGAAAATAATAAAGTCTAAGGTGCTGCCATCTGTGGCTGAGGTTGACATCAACCACTTTTCTCCAAAATTGGCACCCTTACAGATAGGCTTATGTGCAGTCAGGTGTATAAGTTTCATGCAAATCGTCCGATAAAAAAATTGAAAAACAAAGACAAAAAAAAAAAAATATATATTTTTTTAAACTTAAATTTTTTTCAAATAAAACTAATTATAATATTTTTTTAATGTATGCTATTGTGATAGCAAAGAGTCATGGATATGATTTCAGTTGACACTTGTGTTTGATAATCATTTTTGACCATTATGGAATAATTTTGACACCTACTTCAATATGTTTTTTCTCCCTTCCTATTTATGCTACGATGCTGAGACTTGGGCCAGATGAAACTCTTTTCATGTACAACTCCTCAAAAAAGTTTGATTGAAATCGAACCAGTTTTCATTTAATTCATTTTGGGGGAAATCTGATTTTAATGCCCCCTAAGGAATATATAACATGTCTGCGTGAACACCATTATGGGACTAATTCCCCCATAACAAAATTAACATACAACAGACGGTATTGTTTTGGTCGACACCGATGTCCCACGCTCAGAGTGGCCTATAGGCGGCCATGTTGTTTGTGTCCACCTGCACAGCCAGGGAATACTGAGGATACTAGATTTGCAGAGGCCCCATTACTCTCACAACAGTGTGTATATATATATATATATATATATATATATATATATATATATATATATATATATATATATATATATATATATATATATATATATATATATATTAGTATATTTTGGTAGCAGTCTTTCTTGTAAACATATGTTGATGAATATCACTGAAAAGGTAAGATTAATAATTCTAACACGAATCTTCTCAATATTTCTTATGTTTTTCTTTACTGTCTGTGGTAATAAAAATAACAATTCTCCGAAATTCATTTTTTTTTAATTGTCTGGCGCCTGAACGCGTTTCGTAATTCGTATTACATTTTCAAAGACTTAATTTATACACAAATTCTTCGTACTTATACTCTATTGGATGAGGTGATATGGTAAAAAAGTTTTGGGTGAGGTGACCAACACAAGACAGAACACGAAACAATGGGTATAAATTGGATACGTGAACATATGAATGGAAGTAACTGCTGCAGGCCTATTAGCCCATACTTCTTCTTGCTGCTTGCATATTGGTTCAAGGTCTTGAAGTAGGTAGAATATAGTTGTGTATATAAACACAACTATATTCTACCTACTTCAAGACCCCAAACCAATATATAGGAGGTAGGTGGTATGAGAAGCGAACACTCTTTCGTATTCAGAGTTAAATGGCAAGTTTTTCCCTGAATGCTCTGTGTTCCCTTCTCTGAGGCTGTGGGTCCCTATAATTGCACCAGAGGTGGTACCCCCCTATATATATATATATATATATATATATATATATATATATATATATATATATATTTTATTAAATATGACCGAAAAAGTAAGATTAATAATTCTAACACGAATTTTCTCAATCTTTCGTACATTATGCTTCACTGTTGGAGGTAAATCAAAAATCACTTCTCCAAAATTCATTTTTATTTCTAGTCTGACGCGACACGGGCGCGTTTCGTAAAACTTATTACATTTTCAAAGACTTCACAAATACACAACTGATTAGAACTTGCGTTTCCCTGATTTTATATCTACATTTGAGTGAGGTGGGAAGGGTGATGTGGCATTACATTTGAGTGAGGTGGGAAGGATGATGTGGCATTAGAGAATATTAATAGGGTATTAAAAGTATCAACACAAGACAGAACACGAAACAATGGATATTGAATAGAAGTGTTTGTAGAAAGCCTATTGGTCCATATTTCTTGATGCTTCTATATTGGAGCGGAGTCTTGAGATATATATATATCTTGATATATATATATATATATATATATATATATATATATATATATATATATATATATATATATATATATGTCGTACCTAGTAGCCAGAACGCACTTCTCAGCCTACTATGCAAGGCCCGATTTGCCTAATAAGCCAAATTTTCCTGAATTAATATATTTTCTCTAATTTTTCTCTTATGAAATGATAAAACTACCCATTTCATTATGTATGAGGTCAATTTTTTTTCATTGGAGTTAAAATTAACATAGATATATGACCGAACCTAACCAACCCTACCTAACCTAACCTAACCTATCTTTATAGGTTAGGTTAGGTTAGGTAGCCTAAAAAGTTAGGTTAGGTTAGGTTAGGTAGGTTAGGTAGTCGAAAAACAATTAATTCATGAAAACTTGGTTTATTAGGCAAATCGGGCCTTGCATAGTAGGCTATTGTCCTGGGGACCATTCAGGCTTGTTCGCATTTGTGTTCCTCACGTGTGCCCCAAAGAATGAGGTGATTTGGTAAAATGCTGTGCCCAAGATTACTATCCGAGTGCCGGCGGTGGGGTGGTTCAAATAGCCTCGGCTATCACCTCATTATGTCCGGTCGTGATGGTCAAGTGGATTAAGGCGTCTTGTACATACCAGTTGCGTGGCATCTGGGAGTATGGGTTCGAGTCACTTCTGGGGTGTGAGTTTTCAGTT
>NC_091185.1:10741383-10961383 GCF_040958095.1 Procambarus clarkii
GTATCTTTGTGAGGAAATGGTACACCGTTTGTTCCATTTATCCCCCCCCCCCCCCCCGAGTGTCCCGCTTTCTCTTCCCGATCTTAAACACCTTCTGGACCCCTTGCCGGAGCCTGTGTTCCTGCTGGGTGATTTCAATTGTCGACATACCCTTTGGGGTGATGTTCTGATAATCACCCGAGGTCGCCTTCTTGAACCATTCATCCTCTCTTCTTCCCTGTCTCTTCTGAATTCTGGTGAGCCCACTCGCTCCCTTTCCTGTCTTGATCTTTCTCTTTGCTTATCTTCCCTTTACTTAGATTTCGAGTGGTGGGTTCTTGATGACCTCCATGGCAGTGACCACTTTCCCATCCTTGTTTCCTTTTTTTCTTTTCACCTTCCCCTCTCCTTCCCTAGGTGGCGGTTTGCTGAGGCTGACTGGCCCCTCTTTACCGTCTGTGCTACTAACTCCGACTTTTCCATTCTGCCTCTCTCTCGCGCCCGCCTTCTTTTTTATGACACCGTCTTTGACGCTGCCCTCCGCTCTATCCCTCGCTCTTCCTCTCAGGGAACGCGAAAGTGTGTTCCCTGGTGGAATGTGGACTGTGCTCGGGCTGTCCGCTGTAAGCTTGCTGCCTGGAAGAGAGATCGTCGCTGGCAGACGCTTGAATCTTTTCTTTTGTTTCAGAAGGCAAGTGCGGTGGCCCGTAGGACCATTCGTATGGCTAAACGTGCATGTTGGATCTCTTACGTCTCCACCATCACGTCCGAAACTCCTCTCCCACTGATCTGGAAGCGTATCCGCATGATAGCGGGTTCGTTCATTCCCGATGTCTCCCCGGTCCTTCACCTCGGTGGTACTCTTGTGGCGGACCCATTGCAGGTCGCGACCGAATTGGGTTCCCACTTTTCGTCTGTTAGCTCTGGTTCTCATCTCCCCCATTCCTTCCTTCTTCGTAAGCCTCTTCTTGACTCTCGTCCTTTGGATTTCTGTACCCATTTCAACCTTCCCTATAACGATTCTTTCTCTCTCTCTCTGAGCTCCAGTCTGCCATGGCCCTCTGCGGTTCTACAGCGGCAGGCTTCGATGGCATTTATTATGAGATGCTTCGACATCTCCTTCCGAGCTCGTCTCAATATTTACTGAGTCTGTTTAATCGGGTCTGGGAGTCGTCGTCAGTCCTTGAGGACTGGCTCGATGTTGTTGTCCTCCCAGATGGGAAACCAGGGTCTCTCGAGTCATCCCCCAAGGACTTCCGCCCTATTGCCCCTCACAAGTTGTGTCTGCAAGCTCTTTGAACGTATGGTTAACGTTCCTCTGATGTGGTTCTTAGAGCACTATCACCTCCTTTACCCTTCTCAATTTGGTTTTTGCAACTGTCGCAACACAACAGATGTCCTGGTGAACTTGGAGGTCTATATTCGTACTGATTTTGCTGCGAAGACCTCCGTTGTTGCCGTCCTTTTTAACCTGGAAAAGGCTTACGACACTACCTGGCGGTATCATATTCTGTCCCAACTTTATTCTTTTGGCCTTTCGTGGGAATCTCCTTCTCTTCCTCCAAAATTTCCTCTCTCGTCGTTCCTTTTGAGTGATGCTTGGTATCACTCTCTCTGCCCCTTTTCGGCAATATGAGGGTGTGCCCCAAGGTAGTGTTCTGAGCACTACTCTTTTTCTTGTTGCTCTCAATGGTCTTCTTTCTTTCCTTCCTACTGGCGTCTTCTCTGCTCTCTATGTAGACGATCTTACCCTTTGCTTTCGGGTGGATGATTCGCCTCTCCTTCAACGGCGGCTTCAACTTGCGATTAATGCCGTGTCATCTTGGGCCACCGATCATGGCTTCAAGTTCTCTGCGTCTAAGACTTGTGCCATGACTTTTATTTGGAAGTGTGTCATTCTTCGTCCCTCTTTGTCGCTTTATGGACGTCCCCTTGTGTACATGGATTCCGCTAAGCTTCAGGGGTTAATCTTTGACACTCGTTTGTCTTAGTCAGCTCATATCTCTTACCTCCGTGTGCTGAATGCTCTAAGGTCCTTTCCCAACTTAAGATTTTGTCCCATACTTCTTGGGGGAGCGGATAGGCGTACGCTCCTCTCTCTACATTCCTAACTCGTCCTGTCTAAACTCGATTATTGTTGCCCTGCTTACTCGTCCGCTTCTCCTTCTACTCTTCGCCATCTTGATGTTATGCACTATGCTGGGCTGCGCTTTAGCTCTGGTGCCTTTCACTCGACTCTTACCCTCAGCTTGTATGATGACACTGGATTCATATCTCTCCAGGACCGCCGTGATCGCTACTGTCTTTGCTATCTGACGCTGTCCTTGGAGCATCCTTCCTTTCGCCTCTGTCATGCTTTGACTTTTACCCCCTCCTGTAGTTCCTGTTCCACTTCACCACCTCCCTCTTTCTGTCCGGCTATCTCACTTACAGGACACTCTTTCCATTCGTCTTTCTCATATTTCTCCCCGTATTTTTCCTTCCTTGCCCCCGTGTTGGATCCCTCTTCCAAAGTTTTGTACATCCTTGACCCGCATTACTAAAGCTTTTACTCCTCCTAAGGTTCTGAAACACCTTTTTCTTGAGGACTTCTTCACACTCCCGCTCCGTTTCCGTCTCCACCGATGGGTTTAAGTCTGCAGACGGTGTGGGCTACTCTGTTGTTTTTCCTGACCACATTTATATGTGTCACCTCCCTTCTGGGACTAGGATCTTCACAGCGGAACTTTATGCTGTTCTCCATGCTCTCTGTCTCCTGCTTTCTCGTTGTCAGTCCTCCTTTGTGATTGAAGTTGACTCTCGTAGTGCCCTCATGGCTCTCAGGTCCTTTAATCCTGTCCATCTGGTAGTTGTTGAGATTCAACATTGGCTGTTTCTTATCTCTAGTAAATTTAAATCCGTGGAGTTTTGGCTGGTTCCCAGCCATGTTGGTGTTTCTTTAAATGAGCATGCGGATGCTGCTGCTAGAGAGGCTATCCGCTGTTGTCCCGTTTCCTGTAAAAGTATTCCTTTTTCCAACTTTTATCCGGTTATTCATTCCTCCATCTTTGCCCATTGGCAGGGTTGTTGGTCTTCTGTTGTTGGTAACAAACTGCGTGCTTTTATGCTATGTGTGTCCCCATGGCCTTCCTCCTGCCATCGTAACCAGCGGTGGGAAACGGCTCTGGTGCGGTTGCATCTTGCCCATACTCGCTTAACTCACGGTCACTTAATGGAGCACCGCCTGGCTCCTTATTGTCCAAATTGCATTGTCCCTCTTTCCGTCGTGCATACCCTTGTTGAATGTCTTGACTTCCAGGATGAGCGTGTGTCTTGCTTTCCGACCGTCCCTCGCGGTCACTTGTCCCTTGATCCGATATCAAAAGTATCCGATTCATGGTGAATCAGATACTTTTGATATCGTTTGCCTTATGTGTTTCTGTTCTCATATTGGCATCCTTTGTGATATTTAGGGCCCTCTGATTATTCCGCACATTTGGTGGTGCTACATAGTCTTCCCGGTTTGGTGCCTTCTTTTGATAATTACTTACGAAATGAATAGTATGGTAAGCAAAATAGTCCAATTCCAATGCAATGTCACACAAAATAATAAAATCGAAATGAAAATAAATCAAAATCTATGAAAATTAAATTTATCAATGCAATTGGAAACATTGAAATGGAATCATAACATATTTACCATAGTGTGTGTTGCTATTACATGCAATAGATGGCGCTGTTAAAAAAAAAAACATGTTTTTACTTGTCACAGGTGTGGCGTCTATATAGTAGGAATATAAAAACATGCGCATATTCGAATGGAACGTTTGTGTCACAATTTCAAAGAAATCGGTAAAGAACTATGGAGATTACAGAATGTGTTGCACTTACATCCAACAAATGCCACTGTTTAAAAAAAAAAACATGTTTTTTTCCTGTCACAGGTGAGGCATGTATATAGTAGGTATATCAAAATACGCACCTATCCGAATGCAAATTTGTGTCAAAATTTCAAAGCAATCGGTAAAGAGATTTCAAAGATTTCTCTCACATGAAAAATACATTATTTCAAATAAAGCATGTTTTTACTTGTCACAGACGTGACATCTATATAATATGTATATAAAAACCCGCTCGGATGCAAATGGAACGTTGAGTGAAATTTCTAATCAATCAATTTAGAACTTTCGGAGATTAGCGATTTTGAACAAACTAACATTTCCATTTTTATTTATATACTAGCAGTACCCGCCACGCATTGCTGTAGCTCAGTCTGGTTAAATGGAAAGAAAAGAGAAAGAGCACGTTTCTAATATGTTTAATTTCACAGTGTTTGTGTGTATACAGTATTTTTTATTGTTCCATTGTCTGTGGAGACAACACGTTCTCGTACTTTCTTACAGTCAATATTGACTTATTAAATACGTGCATATGTGACATACTAAACATACTAGTTTACCTTGAAGAGCTTCATAGAAAACACCGACCTTCTCTAACCTTCTTAGTATGTTAAGATAAGCATCTTATTGCTTCGTAATTACAATTATTACTTAACCGAGACCTATAACAGGTTAAGTAATAATTGTAATTACGAAGCAATAAGATGCTTATGTGACTGCCTCGCTCTGAATGTTAGACTGAATAATATTGTTAAGGTCGTAGACGTTTTGTTCTTGGCCACAAGAATAGCTCGTTCACTCAGCCAATCGTGATTCTTATAAATGGTTTAAATATTGGGAAATACTTTTTCAAGCAATTCTTCTTTTGATGTCACTAAATTGCATAAGTTATGAGGCAATGAAACTCGTCCTGAGGTCAGATCAACCGGCCCATTTATGTTCCCAATTTTTTTTGTTAATTTCTAGAAATTTATGTGAGAATATCTCAGCTGATGGATTGTTTTGCAGTAGCTACATAACTACACGCATATTTGTAGTTAATTTAAATGTCTTTACGTGGCGCCACAAAGTAGAGTATTTCAGGCAACCATTTATTTCGTCCACTAGTGTCGATCGAGGAATTACAGGTAATGTTTGCCTGAAATCTAATGCAAGCAATATTAATGCATTCCCAAATATATGGTCTGATGTTTCCATGCAAATCATGCAATGATCGATCAAGAGCCTCGAACAATTTTTTGTGGGGCATTGTGCATTCATCCCAAACAATAAGTCTGCATTTGTGCAATACTTTTCCCATGCCGGATGCTTTGGAAATGTTGCACGTGGGAATTTCAATGAATTGCATGTTCAATAGCGATTTCAAAGCCGAAGTAGCAGTTCTTCCACCTGGTAGCAATGTCGCAGCTATTACGGACGATGCAAGAGCTAAGGTTATGCCATTTTGGGATCGAAATACGGCCAGAATCAATCTAATTAGAAAGGTTTTACAGTTCCTCCTGGCGCATGTAAGAGCATTTCTCCAAGCCCGTTATTGACAGTTTGAATTATTTGATTGTTAATGTCTTTTCGCTCAAGCGTTAGCCTAGGAATATTAGATTAAACATACAACAACAGATCGCCCGTGTTGTAATGTTGTTCACGACGCAATTCTACATCGAACGAAGCAGCAGCAGCATCCTCTCATCCTCCCAACTACTCCCCACTCCCCCATTCCCTTGTCCTCCCCACCATTTTCCCCTCCCCATCCCTTTTTTCTCCTCACCATCTCCCACTCCACCGTTCCCTCGTCTTCCCTATTATCTTCGACTCCCCTGTCCCCTCGTCCTGTCTACCACTCCCCCCTCCCCTGTCTCTTCGTCCTCCCCACCATCTCCCACTTCCCTGTCCCATTGCCCCCCCCCACCATTCTCCATTCCCCTCGTCCCCACTATCCCCAACTTCCCCATCCCCCTCATCCTCCCACCATCCCCCACTACTGTCCCCTCGTCCTCCCCTCCATTCCCCATTCCCTCGTGCCGATGCATTCCCAAATGATCTGACGTTCGCATCATAAAATTGGGAACATTACATGATGTGATGTTCATATCACTGATATATAAGAATAACAGTAAAATAAAACGAAATGAAAAAAATGAAAAAAACTATTTACATGAAATGAACGGTATGGTAAACAACACAGCTCAATTCAAGCGCAATGTCAAACAAAATAATTAAATCAAAATGAAAATAAATCGAAATCTATGAAAATTCAATTTATCAATGAAATCGGAAACATTGAAATGGCATCATAATATATTTAGTATGGTGTGTGTTGCTCTTACGTGCAACAGATGGTGCTGTTTTCCAAAAGAAGCATGTTTATACCTGTCACAGGTATGACATCTACATAGTAAGTATATGAGAACATATGCCTATTCGAATATAACGTTGTGTCAAAATTTCAAAGCAATCAGTGAAGAACTTTCAGATATTACAGCATGTGTTGCTCTTAAGTCCTACAGATGGCACTGTTTAAAAAAAAAACATGCTTTTTTCCTGTCACAGGTGAGGCATGTATATAAGAGGTATATAAAAACATACACCTATTCGAATGCAACAGTGTGTCAAAATTTCAAAGCAATTGATAAAGAGGTTTCGAAGATTTCTCTTACATGAAAAACACATGAAAAACACAGTTTCTCAAAAATGTATGTTTTCCCTGTCACAGACATATCATCTATATAGTATGTATATAAAAACTCACTCGGATGCGAGTGGAACATCGTGTGAAAATTTCAAAGCAATCGGTGAAGAATTTACGGAGATTAGGGATTTTGAACAAACGAACATTTACCTATATATATATATATATATATATATATATATATATATATATATATATATATATATATATATATATATATATATATATATATATATATATATATATATATATATATATATATATATGACAATGTCAGACCACGGAGGAAAAATGAAACAGGAAATTTCCTTAAGTACTTTCGTATATTAAATACATCTTCAGAAGGTCTTTTAATATACGAAAGTACTTAAGGAAATTTCCTGTTTCATTTTTCCTCCGTGGTCTGACATTGTCACATTCTTAATCACGTGTTTATTTTCGTGATATACACACATATATATATATATATATATATATATATATATATATATATATATATATATATATATATGGTATTAATAGGGTATTAATTTCATCAACACAAGACAGAACAAGAGTATTAATAGGGTATTAATTTCATCAACACAAGACAGAACACGAAGCAATGGATATTGAATAGAAGTGTTTGTAGAAAGCCTATTGGTCCATATTTCTTGATGCTTCTATATTGGAGCGGAGTCTTGAGGTGGGTAGAATATAGTTGTGCAATAATTGGCTGTTGATTGCTGGTGTTGACTTCTTGATGTGTAGTGCCTCGCAAACGTCAAGCCGCCTGCTATCGCTGTATCTATCGATGATTTCTGTGTTGTTTACTAGGATTTCTCTGGCGATGGTTTGGTTGTGGGAAGAGATTATATGTTCCTTAATGGAGCCCTGTTGCTTATGCATCGTTAAACGCCTAGAAAGAGATGTTGTTGTCTTGCCTATATACTGGGTATTTTGGAGCTTACAGTCTCCAAGTGGGCATTTGAAGGCATAGACGACGTTAGTCTCTTTTAAAGCGTTCTGTTTTGTGTCTGGAGAGTTTCTCATGAGTAGGCTGGCCGTTTTTCTGGTTTTATAGTAAATCGTCAGTTGTATCCTCTGATTTTTGTCTGTAGGGATAACGTTTCTATTAACAATATCTTTCAGGACCCTTTCCTCTGTTTTATGAGCTGTGGAAAAGAAGTTCCTGTAAAATAGTCTAATAGGGGGTATAGGTGTTGTGTTAGTTGTCTCTTCGGAGGTTGCATGGCTTTTCACTTTCCTTCTTATGATGTCTTCGATGAAACCATTGGAGAAGCCGTTATTGACTAGGACCTGCCTTACCCTACAGAGTTCTTCGTCGACTTGCTTCCATTCTGAGCTGTGGCTGAGAGCACGGTCGACGTATGCGTTAACAACACTCCTCTTGTACCTGTCAGGGCAGTCGCTGTTGGCATTTAGGCACATTCCTATGTTTGTTTCCTTTGTGTAGACTGCTGTGTGGAAACCTCCGCCCTTTTCCATGACTGTTACATCTAGAAAAGGCAGCTTCCCATCCTTTTCCGTCTCGTAAGTGAAACGCAGCACGGAACTCTGCTCAAATGCCTCCTTCAGCTCCTGCAGATGTCTGACATCAGGTACCTGTGTAAAAATGTCGTCAACATACCTGCAGTATATGGCCGGTTTCAAGTTCATGTCGACTAAGACTTTTTGCTCGATGGTACCCATGTAGAAGTTTGCAAACAGGACACCTAGGGGAGAACCCATGGCGACCCCATCTACTTTCATCGAAGACATCATAAGAAGGAAAGTGAAAAGCCATGCAACCTCCGAAGAGACAACTAACACAACACCTATACCCCCTATTAGACTATTTTACAGGAACTTCTTTTCCACAGCTCATAAAACAGAGGAAAGGGTCCTGAAAGATATTGTTAATAGAAACGTTATCCCTACAGACAAAAATCAGAGGATACAACTGACGATTTACTATAAAACCAGAAAAACGGCCAGCCTACTCATGAGAAACTCTCCAGACACAAAACAGAACGCTTTAAAAGAGACTAACGTCGTCTATGCCTTCAAATGCCCACTTGGGGACTGTAAGCTCCAAAAAACCCAGTATATAGGCAAGACAACAACATCTCTTTCTAGGCGTTTAACGATGCATAAACAACAGGGCTCCATTAAGGAACATATAATCTCTTCCCATAACCAAACCATCGCCAGAGAAATCCTAGTAAACAACACAGAAATCATCGATAGATACAGCGATAGCAGGCGGCTTGACGTTTGCGAGGCACTACACATCAAGAAGTCAACACCAGCAATCAACAGCCAATTATTGCACAACTATATTCTACCCACCTCAAGACTCCGCTCCAATATAGAAGCATCAAGAAATATGGACCAATAGGCTTTCTACAAACACTTCTATTCAATGCCCATTGTTTCTGTTCTGTCTTGTGTTGATACTTTTAATACCCTATTAATATCCCCTAGTGTTCTGTCTTGTGTTAATGCCACATCACCCTTCCCACCTCACTCAAATGTAATGCCACATCACCCTTCCCACCTCACTCAAATGTAATGCCACATCACCCTTCCCACCTCACTCAAATGTAGATATAAAATCAGGGAAACGCAAGTCCTAATCAGTTGTGTATTTGTGAAGTCTTTGAAAATGTAATAAGTTTTACGAAACGCGCCCGTGTCGCGTCAGACTAGAAATAAAAATGAATTTTGGAGAAGTGATTTTTGATTTACCTCCAACAGTGAAGCGTAATGTACGAAAGATTGAGAAAATTCGTGTTAGAATTATTAATCTTACTTTTTCGGTCATATTTAATAATATATGTCTACAGGAAAGACTGCTACCAAAATATACTAATATATATATATATATATATATATATATATATATATATATATATATATATATATATATATATATATATGCATACATACATACATACATACATACATACATACATACATACATACATACATACATACATACATACATACATACATACATACATACATGCATACACACTAGCTGTACCCGCCACGTGTTGCTGTGGCTCAGTCTCATTAACTTTTATTTATTTATTTATTTTTTTTTGAGATATATACAAGAGTTGTTACATTCTTGTACAGCCACTAGTACGCGTAGCGTTTTGGGCAGGTCCCTGGAATACGATCCCCGCCGCGAAAAATCGTTTTTACAACCAAGTACACATTTTACTGTTGAGTTAAACACAGGCTACAGTTAAGGCTTTGCGCCCAGTAAATCCTCCCCGGCCAGGATACGAACCCATGACAAAGCTTTTGCAGAATGCCAGGCGAGTGTCTTACCACTGCACCACGGAGAATAGTGAAAATGTTTGAAATGGAAAAGAAAGAAAAGAGAACGTGCACATTTCTAATATGTTTAATTTTACAATGCTTGTGGTGTATACAATATTTTTTGTTGTTACATTGTCTGTGGAGATATAGAGATTGTTTGGTTTGCCGACTCTAGAACACGCAACATATAATTGTCCATGTGAGAAGCAATCCGTGTCTAGATATAAACTGCACGATTCTAAAGATTGGCCCTGAGCTTTGTTGATGGTGATTCCAAATGCCAATCAAATTGGAAATTACAATCTCTTAAATTGAAATGGCATATCTGTTGGAATCACAGGAATGCGAGGAATCAGGACATCTTCACATTTCAAAGATTCTCTCAAGATTGTTACTTCTACGACATTGCTGATTATTCTTTTTGATGCAAAGTTTTGGCTGGTTGATATTTCGCAACATGATAATTGGCAAGCAGATTTTCAATTAACGTACATGTGATGGTATCCCTGGCAGATTGAGTGAAATCAAAAATTCTGTTGGATAATTAACCACTTCATCTGCTTACTCAACAGTGTCGACAGACTTGTATGTGACTGTCTCACTTTGAATGTTTGATTGAACAATATTGTTACGTTCGTTGACTTTCTGTTCTTGGCCAGAAGAATAGCTCGTTCATTCAGCCAATCATGATTCTTGTAATTGGTTTCAATATTGGGAAATACTTTTTCAACAAATTCTTCTTTTGACGTCACTAAATTGAAGAAGTTATGAGGCAATAAAATTCGTCCTGAGGTCAGATGAACGTCAATATTAACGTCTTTACGTGGCGCCACAAAGTAGAGTATTTCAGGCAAGCATTTATTTCGTCCACTGGTGTCGATCGAGGAATTACAGGTAATGTTTGCCTGAAATCTCCTGCAAGCAATATTAATGTGTTCCCAAATGGTCTGATGTTTACGTGCAAATCATGCAATGATCGATCAAGAGCCTCGGACGATTTTTTGGGGGCAATTGTGCATTCATCCCAAACAATAAGTTTACATTTGTGCAATACTTTTCCCATGCCGGATGCTTTGGAAATGTTGCACGTGGGAGTTTCAATGAATTGCGTGTTCAATGGCAATTTCATAGCCGAAGTAGCAGTTTTTCCACCTGGTAGCAATGTCGCAGCTATTACGGACGATGCAAGAGCTAAAGTTATGTCATTTTGGGATCGAAATGCGGCCAGAATCAATCTAATTAGGAAGGTTTTACCAGTTCCTCCTGGCGCATGTAACAGCATTTCTCCAAGCCCGTTATTGACAGCTTGAATTATTTGATTGTTAATGTCTTCTCGCTCAAGCGTTAGCCAAGGAATGTTTGACTGCCCATACGACAACAGATCACCCGTGTTGTAATTTTGTTCACAACGCAATTCTACATCAAATGAAGCAGCAGCAGATCGATTCGATGATGGCATTTCCAATTGATTTAGAACTTTGTTCACGATTTCTAAGCACATATCTTCAGTCATTATCAACGCTTCGTTGTAGATTTCTGATGTAAAATCAATGTTCATATTTGAATTTTCCTTGCGTATTCGACGGATAATATCTTCAGCCATGTGCGATTTATATTTCTCCCATAACTCTGATAGAGATGAAGGAGAGCAGGTGGACAATATGATTGCAAACAATCCTCGAATTTGATTTGGATATGATGTGTCATTAATTCAGACACCTCAGTGTCGGTCGTTCTCCAATAAATTAAGAGCTTGACATGCACTGTGGCATAAGTTATGCCGTTGACAAATCTCAATGGCTGGAAAGACGTTGGACCGGGCACATTTACCAACAGTTTGCGAAGAAAGAAGCATTCATCTTGATTGGGATGCACCGTGTGCAGTCTGCCTATCGTAGTTTATTTGAATATGCCAGGTTGTCCGTCGACTCCCTCTCCTTGTTTGCGTCGTTCAAATGATTTTCTAATGACATTCTATGTGTAATACGTAGGCACTTCCGAATCCAGCAGTGTTTTCGCAAACACGTCATTTTGACATAACGTGAAGAAAGCAGTTAGCGCTGTAGCCGGTGGATTCATGGCTGTTTGTTGGACATTTGCAGCTGTGAAATAAACGTGTTGTCCATTTTCATGTTTTCAAAACAAAAACAAAAAACACTAACGAAATATTTAAATTGAAACGCAGATCAATCGACACAGTTCAAATTCACCACCAATTGCATTAAAACATAAGAAGCACAATTGAAAAAACGAAATGAAAAACAATGAAAAAAGAAACAAATAAGCTATACCCACGAAATGAACGGTATGGTAAACAACACAGCTCAGTTCCAATGCAACGTCACACAAAACAATTAAATCAAAATGAAAATAAATCAAAATCTATGAAAATTCAATATATCAATGTAATCAGGAACATCGAAATGGAATCGTATCATATTTTGTATATCGTGTGTTGCTCTTACATCCAACAGATGGCGCTGTTTTTCAAAAAACGCATGTTTTCACCTGTCAAAGGTGTGACATCTAAATCCTATGTATATAAAAACACGAACATATTCGAATGGAACGTTGTGTCAAAATTTCAAAGCAATCAGTGAAAAACTTTCGGAGATTATAACGTGTGTTGCTCTGACGTCCTACAGATGGCGTGGTTTTTCAAAAAAGCATGTTTTTTCCTGTCAGAGGTGAGTCATGTATATAGTAGGTATATAAAAACACTCACCTATTCGAATGCAATGTTGTGTAAAAATTTCAAAGCAATCAGTAAAAAAGTTTCGAAGATTTCCCCGACATGAAAAAGACACGAAAAACACAGATTTTTGCAGGCGATGAGTCACAGGACGGATTGAAACGTCGTCGTCCCTTCACCTTGTAGTGTGTGGTCTGGTCAACAACACAGCTTTTCAAAATAAGCATGTTTTCCCTCGTCACCGTCATATTTACCGTCATACCGTCTCGTCATATTTATAAAGTAAGTATATAAAAACTCTCTCGGATGCGAATGGAACGTTGTGTGAAAATTTCAAGGCAATCGGTGAAGAACTTTCGGAGATTACCGATTTTGAACAAACGAACATTTCCATTTATATATATATATATATATATATATATATATATATATATATATATATATATATATATATATATATAAATATATATTTTATACCTAGAAGGGGTACCATCTCTGGTGCAAGTGTAGGGACCCATAGCCTCGGAGAAGAAAATAAATATATATATATTTAATATAGAAATATAGATAATAAATAAAAAATATAGAAAATATAAGAAAATAAATATATATATATTTAATATAGAAATATAGAATATATATATATATATATATATATATATATATATATATATATATATATATATATATATGGCATATTGTCCTGGGGACCATTCAGGCTTGTTCGCATATATATATATATATATATATATATATATATATATATATATATATATATATATATATATATATATATATATATATATATATATATATATATATATATACTAGCACTACCCGCCACGCGTTGCTGTGGCTCAGTCTGGGTAACTGGGAAAGAAAGAAAGAAAAGAGAAAGCGCACGTTTCTAATATGCTTTATTTCACAATGCTTGTGGGTATACAATATTTTTTTTGTTCCATTGTCTGTGGAGATATAGAGATTGTCTGGTTTGCCGATTCTTGAATACTCAACATATAATTGTCCATATGAGAAGCAATCCGTGTCTAGATATAAACTGCACAATTCTAAAGATTGGCCCGGAGCTTTGTTGATGGTGATTGCAAACCCCAATCCAATTGGAAATTACAATCTCTTAATTTGAAATGACATATCTGTTGGATTTATTGAAATGCGAAGAATGAGGACATCTTCACCTTTGAAAGGTCCTGTCTGATTGTTGCTTCTACGAAGTCGCAGATTAATTTTTTGTACTGCAAGGTGCGTGGCGTTGCAAAGTTTTGGCTGGTTGATATTTCGCAACATGATAATTGGCAAGCCGATTTCCTATTGCCATACGCGTGATGGTATCCCTGGCAGATCAAGTGAATTAAAAAATTCTGTTGGATAATTAACTGTTTCATCTTCTTCCTCAACAGTGTCGACGGACTTGTATGTGACTGTTTCGCTTTGAATGTTAGACTGAATAATATTGCTAAGTTCGTGTGCCGGATGCTTTGAAAATGTTGCACGTGGGAGTTTCAATGAATTGCAAGTTCAATGACAATTTCAAAGTCGAGGTAGCAGTTCTTCCACCCGGTAGCATTGTTGCAGTTATTCCGGACGATGCAAGAGCTAAGGCTATGCCATTTTGGGATCGAAATGATGCCAGAATCAATCTAATTAGGAAGGTTTAGCCAGTTCTTAATGGCGCATCTAAGATTTAACCAAGCCCATTATTGGCAGTTTGAATTATTTGATTGTAAATGCCTTTTCGCTCAAGCGTTAGATTAGGAATATTTGATTGCACATACGACAACAGATCACCCGTGTTGTAACTTAGTTCACGACGCAATCCTACATCGAACGAAGAAGCAGCAGCTCGATTCGTTGATGGCATTTCCAATTGATTGAGAACTTTGTTCGCGATTTCTAATCACAAATCTTCAATTATTATCAACGCTCCGATGTAGATTTCTGCTGTGAAATCCATGTTCTTATTTGAATTTTCCTTGCTTATTCGACGGATAATATCTTCAGCCATGTGCGATTTATATTTTTCCCATAACTCTGTTGGAGATGAAGGAGAGCCGGTGGTCAATATGATCGCAAACAATGCACGATTTTGATTTGGATGTGACGTGTTAGACGCGTCATTAATGCATACATCCCAGTGTCGGTCGTTCTCCAATTAATTCAGAGCTTAACATGCACTACGGAAAGTGGCATGTGTAACGCCGTTGACAAATCTCAGTTGCTGGAAGACGTTGGACCAGGCACATTTACCAACAGCATGCGAAGAAAGAAGCGTTCATCCTGATTAGAATGCACGGTATACAGTCTGCCAATCGTAGTTTATTTGAATATGCCAAGTTGTCCGTCGACTCGGTCTCCTCGTTTGAGTCCTTCAAATGATTTTCTACTGACATTCCACGTGTCATACGTAGGCACTTCCGAATTCAGCAGTGTTTTTCCAAACTTGTCATTTTGACATAACGTGAAGAAAGCAGTTAACGTTGTAGCCGGTGAATTCATGGCTGTTTGTTGCACATTTGCAGCTGTGAAATAAACGTGTTTTCCATTTTCTCGTTTTCAAAACAAAACCAAAATATACTAACGAAATATTTCAATTCAAACGTAGATCAATCGACACAGCTCAATTTCACCACCAATTGCACTGAAAAATAAGACCAGTTAAAAAAACGAAATGAAAAAAGAAACAAATAAACTATACTCACGAAATGAACACTATGGTAAACAACGCAGCTCAATTCCAACGCAATGTCACACAAAATAAATCAAAATGAAAATAAATCAAAATCTATGAAAAATTAATTTATCAATGCAATCGGAAACATTGAAATGAAATTGTAATGTATTTTGAATAGCGTGTTGCTCTTACCTGCAACAGATGGCGCTGTTTTTCCAAAAAAAAGCACGTGTTTACCGGTCACAGGTGTGACATCTAAATAGTAGGTATATAAAAACCTTCACGTATTCGAATATTCGCATTGTGTTAAAATTTCAAAGCAATGAGTGAAGAACTTTCAGAGATTACAGCATGTGTTGCTCTTACGTCCTACAGATGGCACTGTTTTTCACAAAACGCATGTTTTTTCCTGTTACAGGTGAGGCATGTATATAGTAGGTATACAAAAATACTCGTCTATTCGAATGCAAAGTTGTATAAAATTTTCAAAGCAATCGGTAAAGATTTTTCGAAGATTTCCCTCACATGAAAAACACAGTTAAAAAAAAAACAAGTTTTTTTCCCGTTACAGACGTGACGTCTATATGGTATATATATATATATATATATATATATATATATATATATATATATATATATATATATATATATATATATATATATACACAACTTTAGAACACTTTCCCACCAGGAGACTCGAACCCTAGCCAGCACAGAAGCCTTCCAGCAACTGGCATAACAGGTACGCCTTAACCCACTCCACCACCTGCTCAGACCCTTAAAAGAGATGGTAATTTCGGAGTATTTATATACTCCAAAGATCACCACCTCCCAAGAGCACTAGAGCAAGTGAGGGGTCATTTATACGTTTTTTCATCAAGTCCCTGTTAATATGGGAGAACACTGTGTCTATGCTTAAGGCACAACTCTCCTAAACACGAGAGTGAAGTATACAACTTTAGAACACTTTCCCACCAGGAGATGGTGGGAAAGTGTTCTAAAGTTGTATATATATATATATATATATATATATATATATATATATATATATATATATATATATATATATATATATATATATATATATATATATATATGTCGTACCTAGTAGCCAGAATGCATTTCTCAGCCTACTATGCAAGGCCTGATTTGCCTAATAAGCCAAGTTTTCATGAATTAATGTTTTTTCGACTACCTAACCTAACCTAACATTTCGGCTACCTAACTTACGGAGTGTCGTTGTTTCTACAAGAGTTTTATGTTGTTGTTTCAGGTTAAATAGTTCACTGTTGATGGTTTGCTTGAGTTGGATAGGGATGTCGTACTGGGTACGACACGAGAATCACGAGGAACCCCGTTGAAGACCTTAAGCGGAAAGTAAACAAAACAATTACAGCAATCAACGCAAAGAAAGGTAGTGTGCATTTCAATAAACTTCAAGGCGACTATGGCTTAGGATATGCCTACGGCAATGTTAAGACGCATAAACCAGATAACCCACTACGCCCTATAATCAGCCAAATACCAACCCCAACTTATCACCTGGCAAAGAAACTCAATGAACTCCTAACTCCATACACTCCAAGTAAGTTTAGTCTACAATCATCAGCAGATTTCCTAGAATTGATCAAATCTACCCAGCCCGATGAAATCATCGCTTCCCTGGACGTTGAATCCCTATTTACCAACGTCCCAGTCGACACAACCAAAGGAATGATACTGGACAGAGTATACAGAGACGAGAGCACCCCCAAATTAGACATACCTGAGCCACACTTGAAAAGTCTTCTCGAAGCATGTACAAAGGAAGCCCCTTTCATCAGTCCACAAGGAGACATGTATTTACAAACAGACGGAGTAGCAATGGGCTCCCCCTTAGGAGTTTTATTTGCTAATTTTTATAGGGGAACCATCGAAGACAGGGTCTTCAGTAGCAGACAAAAACCAACTGTATATTGCCTTTATGTAGATGACATATTCGTAATAGTAAAAGACTCAGATGAACTAATTGACCTAAAAAGACACCTAGAGAGAGAGTCAGTACTCCGATTTACACATGAAAATAGTGAAAATAACAGTCTGCCATTCTTGGATGTACTAATAACAAAAACAGGAACCTCTTTAAGCACCAACGTATATACCAAGCCCACCAACATAGGATTATGCCTGAACGGTAGAAGTGAGTGCCCCCAAAGATACAAAGCCAGTGTTCTCAATGCTTATATTCGTCGAGCGCTTACCCACTGCTCTGAATGGAGCAACGTGAGTAGAGAGTTTGAAAGAGTAACTCAGGTATTGGTGAGCAACGGATATAGCAACGCGGAAATAAACGCTGCTATAAGAAGACACTTGGACCGTTGGTATAATTCAGAACCTAGAACAGAAACCACAACACCCCCAATAAAATTATATTACAAATCAACCATGCACAGTGAACATATAAAAGAGGAAAGAATAATGAAAGAAATAATCCGTAAAGGAGTAAAAAGCACTACTCCTAACCAAAACATAAACCTGATAATATTCTACAAAACCAAGAAGACTTCCGAACTCCTTATCAAAAACAGCCCGAAGCCGACGGAGAACCCTCTACAGCAGTCAAGCGTTGTATACATGTACACTTGCCCCCACGAAGGATGTAACCTTCAATGTAAGTACATAGGTATGACGTCGACCAAGCTGACGAGGCGTTTGACATGCCATCTTCAATCTGGTGCCCCTAGGAATCACATGAGACAAGCCCATGACATTACTCTAACAAGAGAAATGTTGAACAAGAATACCTGCATAATAGACAAAACCCAAGATGCAAGAAGATTACAAATTCTTGAGGCAATTCACATAAGAATAGAGCGACCTACCATGAACACCCAAATCACGGAACTATTTACTCTACCCACCATGAGAGTAACGACAAGACAAGAACATATCGATGCCAACACAGAAGACAATGTCCAACATAATAGGCCAATTACACTGGATTAATCTTTGTGTTTAGATAGGAGATGCCTCGTATGGGCCAATAAACCTTCTGCAGCCTCTATGTTTCACCTCACATTTATCCCTTATGTATCCCCCCATGTTTTCACCTTTATTGTATTATCACCTGACCCAGTGCGGGTATAAAATCAACTAGTATTGTAAGATCTGTTCACTTGAGAATGAACCATGGAGGTTCGAAACGTTGTGCAAATTATATAATTTGCACAAATTATATAATTTGCACAAGAATTTACTCTATAGTAAATCACTTCTTTTCTTCACCTTAAAAGTACGAAAATGAGTTTTGGAGAATTATTTCAATTAAGCCCTGATGCTAAGAAAATAGTTAGAGGGATAGAAGCCCTAAACCAGAAAATAATAAATACAGAATATGCGGTCATATTCATTGAAACATGTTTGAGAGAAAACCTGCTGCCAGTATACACCAATATATATATATATATATATATATATATATATATATATATATATATATATATATATATATATATATATATATATATATATATATATATATATATATATATATATATATATATATATATGTCGTACCTAATAGCTAGAATGCACTTCTCAGCCTACTATGCAAGGCCCAATTTGCCTAATAAGCCAAGTTTTCATGAATTAATTGTTTTTCGACTACCTAACCTACCTAACCTAACCTAACTTTTTCGGCTACCTAACCTAACCTAACCTATAACGATAGGTTAGGTTAGGTTAGGTAGGGATGGTTAGGTTCGGTCATATATCTACGTTAACTTTAACTCCAATTAAAAAACATTGACCTCAAACATAATGAAATGGGTAGCTTTATCATTTCATAAGAAAAAAATTAGAGAAAATATATTAATTCAGGAAAACTTGGCTTATTAGGCAAATCGGGCCTTGCATAGTAGGCTGAGAAGTGCGTTCTGGCTACTAGGTACGACATATATATATATATATATATATATATATATATATATATATATATATATATATATATATATATATATTGGTAGCAGTCTTTCTTGTAAAACATGTTGTTAAATATGACCGAAAAAATAAGATTAATAATTCTAACACGAATTTTCTCAATATTTCTTATGTTTCTTTTTACTGTCGATGGTAATTGAAAAATCAATTCTCCAAAATTCATTTTTATTTCTAATCTGACCCGACGCTTGAATGTGTTTCGTAATAACGTATTACATTTTCAAAGACTTTAGTTTGCACACACACACAACTGTAACCTTAAAACACTTAACAGAGTTTTACTAATTCTAACGCTAAACAGCTTGTCTTATATACTCGCATTTGGGTGAGGTGATATGTTGAAACAGTTTTGGATGAGGTGAACAAACTTTTGACCAACACAAGACAGAACACGGTTCAAGGGGTATAAATTGGATAAGTGAAAGTGAAGAATAGAAGTAACTGCAAAGGGCCTATTGGCCTATACTTCTTCCTGATGCTTCTATATTGGTGCGGAGTCTTGAAGTGGGGAGAATATGGTTGTGCATTAATTGGCTGTTGATTGTTGGTGTTGACTTTTTGATGTGTAGTGCCTCGCAGATGTCAAGCCGCCTGCTATCGCTGTATCTTTCGATGATTTCTGTGTTGTTTGTTAAGACTTCTCTGGTGATGGTTTGGTTGTGGGAAGAGATTATATGTTCCTTAATGGAGCCCTGTTGCTTATGCATTGTTAATCGCCTGTAACAGTGGGTGGTGGAAATGGCTCTCTCTAGTCCATTATTCCACCCCCCCAGTTAACTAACGTGGCCGGGGGAAACTGCTCTCTTTAGTCCGTTATCCCACACTCAGTTAGCTAACTATTCAGGAGCACTCCTAAAGTTCCTACGGCAGCCTCTCTCGTTCAACACCTTGTAACCTAGGTATTCGATTACCTAGGTGCATTGACTACAAGGCGCCGTAACTTGACCGGCTACCCGCAACTCTACAGAACTCTAGAACACATTCCACTGCCACAAACGTATAAGAGAAACGAAAGGGAAGAGATGAATAATGAAGTAATTAGTGAGGGTTTAGGGTGAGAGAGGTAGAGAGGTGGGAGGAGCGAGGAGGGTCGTCAGTTGAAAGTGAGAGTTTGGAGAGGGGTGGAGGGAGAGGAGTAGATAGGTAGAAGTAGAAAAGTAGATAGCAGAAGTAGTAATTGCTGCCACCATCCATTCAAGACTATTACTTACAAGATAAGGAATGGAACTTATCTGTATCACCATATTCTCAAAGATGTTATCACAAGGTCATTATTAGTATGTTTCATCTGTATCATGTACTCATTAAAATCATGAAACCAGTAAACGCAGAGGCTTTCTCATCTCAACTCAAAAAACTCTAGGGAACAAAGTTTAAGACAATTTAAACAATAAATTCATCAATTATATTTCACATGATAAGTATCATAATTTAAGCAATTCAACTTAATGTTTAAGATTAATATACAAAGTGAATCATCATCCAAGAATTCGAGAACCCTACAACTTGACTGCCCCTGATCTTCACACAACACTTGTAAATACGATCAAGTCACCTTTCATGCTCAACTCACCAAGTGTTTGCCTATAGTTGGATAGAGAGGGAGGGGGGAGGGGAGAGTCTGTAGTTGACAGAGACTGTCCCGCCCCGTCCGACTGACAGCCTCCCTGGCTAGGCTGTCCTCTGTTCTGCTCCGCTGGCTGTTCTCCTGTCTTATCTTCACGAATCTACAGCTCCCTCAGTATATATTGGGAAACCTAGTAGCTAACTCCGCCCACAAGTAGATAGCCCCAGGCTCTCTACCAAACTACTCCTTAAACTGGCGGCTTGTTTGAAGGCTATCAGGCTACAATTATAACATTAGAAGAAGCAAGGTGAAATTCGCATGAGCTGACCTCAGGTCAACTTGAGGTCATTAATGCTTAGAGGTGTGAGTTTCAGGCTGACAGAATGGCGCCTCTCAAATCCTTGTCTGTGGCTCATGAACTATATGTATATATTAAATAAAACTAAACCAAACATTTTTCCGGTGTTACACGCCTGGAAAGAGATGTTGTTGTCTTGACTATATACTGAGTTCTTTGGAGCTTACAGTCCCCAAGTAGACATTTGAAGGCATAGACGACGTTGGTCTCTTTTAAGGCATTCTGCTTTGTGTCTGGAGAGTTTTTCATGAGTAGATTGGCCGTTTTTTTGGTTTTATAGTAAATGGTCAATTGTATCTTCTGATTTTTGTCTATAGGGATAACGTTCCTATTAACAATATCTTTCAGAACCCTTTCCTCCGTTTTATGAGCTGTGGAAAAGAAGTTCCTGTAAAATAGTCTAATAGGGGGTACAGGTATTGTGTTAGTTGACTCTTCAGAGGTTGCATGGCGTTTCACCTTTCTTCTTATGATGTCTTCAACGAAACCATTGGAGAAGCCGTTGTTGACTAGGACCTGCCTTACCCTACAGAGTTCTTCATCGACTTGCTTCCATCCTGAGCTGTGGCTGAGAGCACGGTCGACGTAAGCATTGACATCGCTTCTCTTGTACCTGTCTGGGCAGTCACTGTTAGCATTGAGGCACATTCCTATGTTTGTTTCCTTAGTGTAGACTGCAGTGTCGAAATCTCCGCTCCTTTCCGTGACTGTTACATCTAGAAAGGGCAGCTTCCCATCCTTCTCTATCTCGTAAGTGAAACTCAACACAGAATTCTGCTTGAATGACTCCTTCAGCTCCCGCAGACATCTGACATCAGGTACCTGTGTAAAAATTTCGCCAACATATCTGCGGTATATGGCAGGCTTCAAGTTCATGCCAACTAAGACCTTCTGTTCGATGGTACCCATGTAGATGTTCGCAAACTGGACACCTAGGGGAGAACCCATGGCGACCCCATCTACTTGCTTATACATGTGCCCATCAGGGCTCAAGAAGGGTGCCTCTTTAGTACAAGCATGGAGTAGTTTCCTTAGAATGTTTCCTGGTATGTCAAGAAGAGTACAGGCCGGATCACAATACACTCTGTCAGCTATCATCTCGATTGTTTCATCCACAGGTACGTTGGTAAACAGTGATTCTACGTCCAACGAGGCTCTTAACCCTGTGGCCCGTGTTCCCCACAGTAAGTCAACAAATTCCTTTGGAGACTTCAGGCTGAAAGCACAAGGTACATAAGGAGTCAGCAAGCTGTTGAGTCGCTTCGCCAGTCTGTACGTGGGTGTGGGTATCTGGCTGATGATTGGCCGAAGTGGGTTTCCAGGTTTGTGTGTCTTGACATTTCCATATGCATACCTAGGTTTGCATTCCCCAATTATCTTTGGCAATTGTAGTCCGGATTTCTTGGCGTTCACAGTTTCGATCAATCTGTTTACCTTTGTTTTCAATTCGGCTGTAGTGTCCTTCGTTACCCTTTGGAATTTAGTTTGGTAAGAGAGTATGAGGTTCATTTTCGCCAGATATTCGTCTTTTTTAAGAATGACGTATATTGGCGACTTGTCACCTCTCCTGACGACTTTCTCCTTCTTCTCACGAAGGCTCTAAGCTGCCGCTTTGAGCTCGGGGGACAGTATGGTGCTTCTGTAGTTGCCTCGAATCTTTCCTCCTTCTGCAATAAATTCTGCTTGCAAGGTGTCTTTGGTGGTGACCTTCTTTTGTGTCTCGAGGTCGAATATGTCGTCCAACAGGATCTCCAAGTCCACTTTCCGGGCCATCTCACTCGATCTGGACATAGCGTGACAGTTTATGCCCAGATTTAGGAGAATTACTTGGTCCTCAGTGAGGTTGATTCCTGCAAGGTTCAGGAAGTCATCTCTGGGTCGTGGAATCGCCATAGGTCCTCCATATAATGTTGTTAGTTTCTTGATTATCCTGGTTTCGGTGCTGCAGTGATGTCGATCTGTGAGGATGTCGAGGTGTTGTTCGAAACGAGTACGGAGGTTTTCGTCGATGTTGCTGTTTCTCCATTGTTTGTGGCGTGAAGTAGTTACGTTTTGTTTCCTTTGATTTCATTTTCTGCCTTGTGTATCTGATTTCGAATCAGATCTTGGCGATATTTTATCGTGAAGGCTTGATTTCTTGCTGCTGGGTCGTGTGCTTTAATATTAGTATATTTTGGTAGCAGTCTTTCTTGTAAACATATGTTGTTAAATATGACCGAAAAAGCATGATTAACAATTCTAACACGAATTTTCTCAATATTGCTTATGTTTTTTTTTACTGTCGATTATAATTGAAAAATCAATTATCCAAAAGTCATTTTTTTTTCTAGTCTGACGCGACGCTTGAACGCGTTTTGTAATAAAGTATTACATTTTCAAAGACTTTAGTTTACACACACACGCAACTGTAACCTGAAAATACTTAACAGAGTTTTACTAATTCTAACGCTAAACATATACGTTACGTCTAACGTCTTATATACTCGCATTTGGGTGAGGTGATATGTTGTAACAGTTTTGGATGAGGTGAACAAACTTTTGACCAACACAAGACAGAACATGGTTCAATGGGTATAAATTGGATAAGTTAAAGGAAAGAATGGAAGTAACTGCAAAGGGCCTATTGGCCTATACTTCCTCTTGATGCTTCTATATTGGTACGGAGTCTTGAAGTGGGTAGAATATAGTTGTGCATTAATTGGCTATTGATTGCTGGTGTTGACTTTTTGATGTGTAAACATCAAAAACATGTTTGATGTGTATAACATTTTGATGTTGTACACATCAAAAACACCAGAGCACACACAACACCAGAGCACACACAACACCAGAGCACACACAACACCAGAGCACACACAACACCAGAGCACACACAACACCAGAGCACACACATCACCAGAGCACACACAACACCAGAGCACACACAACACCAGAGCACACACAACACCAGAGCACACACAACACCAGAGCACACACAACACCAGAGCACACACAACACCAGAGCACACACAACACCAGAGCACACACAACACCAGAGCACACACATCACCAGAGCACACACAACACCAGAGCACACACAACACCAGAGCACACACAACACCAGAGCACACACACAACACCAGAGCACACACAACACCAGAGCACACACAACACCAGAGCACACACATCACCAGAGCACACACAACACCAGAGCACACACAACACCAGAGCACACACAACACCAGAGCACACACAACACCAGAGCACACACAACACCAGAGCACACACAACACCAGAGCACACACATCACCAGAGCACACACATCTCCAGAGCACACACAACACCAGAGCACACACAACACCAGAGCACACACAACACCAGAGCACACACAACACCAGAGCACACACAACACCAGAGCACACACAACACCAGAGCACACACACACAGGGGGGCCTCGTAGCCTGGTGGACAGCGCGCAGGATTCGTAATTCTGTGGCGCGGGTTCGATTCCCGCACGAGGCAGAAACAAATGGGCAAAGTTTCTTTCACCCTGAATGCCCCTGTTACCTAGCAGTAAATAGGTACCTGGGAGTTAGTCAGCTGTCACGGGCTGCTTCCTGGGGTGTGTGTGTGTGTGGTGTGGGAAAAAAAAAAAAAAAAAAAAAAAAAAAGTAGTTAGGAAACAGTTGATTGACAGTTGAGAGGCGGGCCGAAAGAGCAAAGCTCAACCCCCGTAAAAACACAACTAGTAAACTAGTAAACACATCACCAGAGCACACACAACACCAGAGCACACACAACACCAGAGCACACACAACACCAGAGCACACACATCACCAGAGCACACACAACACCAGAGCACACACATCACCGGAGCACACACAACACCAGAGCACACACATCACCAGAGCACACACAACACCAGAGCACACACATCACCAGAGCACACACAACACCAGAGCACACACAACACCAGAGCACACACAACACCAGAGCACACACATCACCAGAGCACACACAACACCAGAGCACACACAACACCAGAGCACACACAACACCAGAGCACACACATCACCAGAGCACACACACCATCAGAGCACACACAACACCAGAGCACACACAACACCTGAGCACACACAACACCAGAGCACACACATCACCGGAGCACACACAACACCAGAGCACACACATCACCAGAGCACACACAACACCAGAGCACACACAACACCAGAGCACACACAACACCAGAGCACACACACAACACCAGAGCACACACAACACCAGAGCACACACAACACCAGAGCACACACACAACACCAGAGCACACACAACACCAGATCACACGCAACACCAGAGCACACACAACACCAGAGCACACACAACACCAGAGCACACACAACACCAGAGCACATACAACACCAGAGCACACACAACACCAGAGCACACACATCACCTGAGCACACACAACACCAGAGCACACACAACACCAGAGCACACACAACACCAGAGCACACACAACACCAGAGCACACACATCACCGGAGCACACACAACACCAGAGCACACACATCACCAGAGCACACACAACACCAGAGCACACACAACACCAGAGCACATACAACACCAGAGCACACACAACACCAGAGCACACACATCACCTGAGCACACACAACACCAGAGCACACACAACACCAGAGCACACACAACACCAGAGCACACACAACACCAGAGCACACACATCACCGGAGCACACACAACACCAGAGCACACACAACACCAGAGCACACACAACACCAGAGCACACACAACACCAGAGCACACACACACCAAAGAACACACATCACCAGAGCACACACAACACCAGAGCACACACAACACCAGAGCACACACATCACCGGAGCACACACAACACCAGAGCACACACAACACCAGAGCACACACAACACCAGAGCACATGTCGGAAAATCCGACACCATTTAATAATAATATCATACAGACAGATAAGAGCTGTGTTGTATAAACAAGTTACCCATAGAAAACGTAACTTGTAGTGGAATTACCGTCTATAGAAAACGGGATATCTTCACCACATACTATTATAATTCACCAGCTATTCTGCTGGGAATTGTTCTTAAATACATTAGTCTTTGGACTTTACCATCATAAAAACATCTTATATAAATTAACTTAATTATCATAATTCGAAGGAGGAAGGAGGGCAGCCATTGTTGTGTCACCTCCGAGACGTGTGGAGCAAATTCGGCTCCTATCATTCTGGACAATGTCGGCCAGTAACGTCAATAGTATGGAGTGTTGAGCAGTCATTGTTTATACGAGACCAGAGGCACACGGGAGCAAATACGGCTCCTGTTAATTTTACTTGGACGTAGTGTTATGGAAACCAAAGGTACCATCTCCAACACGATGTCTACAATTCAAGTTAAGTGTCTATCCGAAACCCGTTTATCATTCATTTATGGCCATTAATGTCAGGATATAGGGTGACCCGGTTAGATCGCGAAATCGCCTCAAACTAAAGGTAATTAAGCCAGGTCTTCATGTTCCATGTACTGTATAGTGTTTTCTCTGATATACTTGTCATATATAGGATTCTGGCTTCACAGCTAGCGCACTTTTGACAGGTCAAGACGAGGAAGCAAGATTTGTGCACCAGTTACTGGGTGATATGGAAGCTACCTCAAAGAGGATAATTTGGTGTCTACACCCTAGTTATACCTGGTGGACTAACCTGCTGTACTATAAGATAAGGAACCTCTTCAATGTAAGTAGTTACTGTAGTTTGATTGGCTGCATATATATATAAATATAAACCCCCCCTAATGTGTAGAGGATCGATTTGTGAGATTATGAGATTATTGCAGAAATACAGTCCACTTATCATTATACAAATTGCTATCGAAGTATATAAATTCAATATAAATTCATATAAATTAAATAAATATAAATCTCACAGGTCGGTTCCCACATTATTTGGTCCTTCGAACCGGATGACGGATTATTCGGTCCTATGAACCCACATTTGGTCATCTTAGTACCGGATGAACCAGTTAACCAGTGGATTCATTAAATATACTAGTGCAGTGTTATTTAAACAAAGCCAGCAGTCAAGACGGCAGCGTAGCCTCGAGGGAGCTCAGGAGCCTCCCTCAGCCCAGTTCAGCTTCGTCAGCGGTTTCATGCACACCCACAGATATTTGGTGGCGTGTTATTTCGTGAAATGACAGCGCTAATATAGAAGCCAGCCTAATTAGTGACTGTGTCTTCGCGATATTGTTCACGGATTTCGTGGTGTTACATTTCGCGAGAGATTATCTACGAATTTTGTGGACTTTATTTCGCGAGGTCACTAATAATATTTAATACTTCTAGATAATATTAGAAGTTTCATAGAGGCTAATTAAGAGGCTATTATCAATAATTGTGTATATCATTTCTCCAAAATAGAGAATCATTTAATATATATTGCACTAGTGATCACAGTATATTTACTAATTGCCAACCCACAACAGGGTAGGATATGACTAGTTGAACTATTATCGTTCATCCTAGTCCCATTATTACCATAGTCAGTTGTACTATATTGATCAACCTAACACCATTAATGAATGGTCCAGACCCTATTTTGGGTGTAATTTTTATCAACTCGAGTTGAGTTGTATATATAATAATTTACTTATGATCATTACACCTTTGAGTGATTAATTAGTGTCTATTCCATCCTAGGGTGATATAGAAGAGCTAACCTAAAGGTACTTCCAATGACACTGGTTTATCACTCAAATCATTAGTGTGGATGATTGTATATATATAATGTGTATTAATTTTAAGTGCTAACCTCTAGTAGAGGTAGGATTATTGCCTAGTGAGTGCAGAATTTGACCCTAGGCTACCATCAGTGCTTGTTCAGTATTATGAGCAGCCCAAGTACAAGCCCCACAAGGCTTCACCAACTAGCCAGTATGGATAATGCAGGGAGAATGAAAAGAATCCTTGCAGGTCTTAAAGGCCACTTAACAAGACAGATCAAGAAATGTGAAGATTTGTCACAACAATCAACAGTTGATTATGCTGACCTGGAAAGCTATTATCAAGCAGCTGCAGGTAAATTTGAGCAAATCAAATGCCAAATGGCTGTCCTTGTGGGGACAGACTACTACCATCAATTCATTGGTAGCCCTACTAAATATCAGGGCATAACCATGTTAAACTCTGCAGGAGGTAAATTACTCTCAGGCCCAGTATCAAGCCTGAGGAGACCTATGCCTGCAGATAAACAATACCAGTAGAAATCTAATTTTGTCAGCTGATTATATTTCTCCAGTAGCATTATACTAAGGAGATTACAGCTGACTATAGTAACAGAGGTTGATGTTAGTATCATCATTTAAAGCTGGAGATGAGTTCATGAGGCTTCAGTGGCAAATCAGTGAACAGTAGCCTAAAACAGCTACAAGTCACTGCGACCAATGTCACTGAACCCACTGCAGTCTCAGAACCATACTTTACTTTAATGATGAGCTATTCAATCTTCTGAATCAATTAATTAAATTAAACCCCAATAAATCTGATGACTGATTTGATACATTTATTATTTAATCAAGATGCATTCCATGGGCCTCAGTGTTTATATATCAGTGACCAGTTACCTGAAGAAACTTCAAGTTATATCTAATGTCACTGATCTCACTGCAGTCCCTGAATCATACTTGACTGTAGTACTTGATCACATTCAGTCTTCTGGGTTAAATAATATGTAATAAGGCTTGAATATTAGCCTTTCAAGAGTTGACAGGGAAATGAAATCGCATTAGACTTCTAACCCCTGCAACTCTAGTACGGGACATCCGTCCTGTACGAACAGACACACAAACGTGTGATTACTAACTACTAACATCAAATTAATCTAATAATTCGAAGGAGGAGTATCGGTGTTCGTCTGTTCTAATTAGGACTTCGACCCGTGAGCAGCCCCCTGGGGAATTATGTCGGAAAATCCGACACCATTTAATAATAATATCATACAGACAGATAAGAGCTGTGTTGTATAAACAAGTTACCCATAGAAAACGTAACTTGTAGTGGAATTACCGTCTATAGAAAACGGGATATCTTCACCACATACTATTATAATTCACCAGCTATTCTGCTGGGAATTGTTCTTAAATACATTAGTCTTTGGACTTTACCATCATAAAAACATCTTATATAAATTAACTTAATTATCATAATTCGAAGGAGGAAGGAGGGCAGCCATTGTTGTGTCACCTCCGAGACGTGTGGAGCAAATTCGGCTCCTATCATTCTGGACAATGTCGGCCAGTAACGTCAATAGTATGGAGTGTTGAGCAGTCATTGTTTATACGAGACCAGAGGCACACGGGAGCAAATACGGCTCCTGTTAATTTTACTTGGACGTAGTGTTATGGAAACCAAAGGTACCATCTCCAACACGATGTCTACAATTCAAGTTAAGTGTCTATCCGAAACCCGTTTATCATTCATTTATGGCCATTAATGTCAGGATATAGGGTGACCCGGTTAGATCGCGAAATCGCCTCAAACTAAAGGTAATTAAGCCAGGTCTTCATGTTCCATGTACTGTATAGTGTTTTCTCTGATATACTTGTCATATATAGGATTCTGGCTTCACAGCTAGCGCACTTTTGACAGGTCAAGACGAGGAAGCAAGATTTGTGCACCAGTTACTGGGTGATATGGAAGCTACCTCAAAGAGGATAATTTGGTGTCTACACCCTAGTTATACCTGGTGGACTAACCTGCTGTACTATAAGATAAGGAACCTCTTCAATGTAAGTAGTTACTGTAGTTTGATTGGCTGCATATATATATAAATATAAACCCCCCCTAATGTGTAGAGGATCGATTTGTGAGATTATGAGATTATTGCAGAAATACAGTCCACTTATCATTATACAAATTGCTATCGAAGTATATAAATTCAATATAAATTCATATAAATTAAATAAATATAAATCTCACAGGTCGGTTCCCACAGCACACACACACCAAAGAACACACATCACCAGAGCACACACAACACCAGAGCACACACATCACCAGAGCACACACAACACCGGAGCACACACATCACCAGAGCACACACAACACCAGAGCACACACAACACCAGAGCACACACAACACCAGAGCACACACACAACACCAGAGCACACACAACACCAGAGCACACACAACACCAGAGCACACACATCACCAGAGCACACACATCACCGGAGCACACACAACACCAGAGCACAGACACACCCCCAGAGCACACACATCACCAGAGCACACACAACACTAGAGCACAAACACCAGAGCACACACACACCACCAGAGCACACACAACACCAGAGCACACACAACACCAGAGCACACACATCACCAGAGCACACACAACACTAGAGCACAAACACCAGAGCACACACACACCACCAGAGCACACACAACACCAGAGCACACACAACACCAGAGCACACACATCACCAGAGCACACACAACACCAGAGCACACACAACACCAGAGCACACACACACACCAGAGCACACACAACACCAGAGCACACACAACACCAGAGCACACACATCACCAGAGCACACACAACACCAGAGCACACACATCACCGGAGCACACACAACACCAGAGCACACACAACACCAGAGCACACACATCACCAGAGCACACACAACACCAGAGCACACACAACACCAGAGCACACACAACACCAGAGCACACACATCACCAGAGCACTCACAACACCAGAGCACACACATCACCGGAGCACACACAACACCAGAGCACACACAACACCAGAGCACACACAACACCAGAGCACTCACAACACCAGAGCACACACATCACCAGAGCACACACAACACCAGAGCACACACAACAACAGAGCACACACACAACACCAGAGCACACACACAAAAGAGCACACACAACACCAGAGCACACACAACACCAGAGCACACACACATCACCAGAGCACACACAACACCAGAGCACACACAACACCAGAGCACACACACAACACCAGAGCACACACACAACACAAGAGCACACACACAACACCAGAGCACACACAACACCAGAGCACACACAACACCAGAGCACACACAACACCAGAGCACACACATCACCAAAGCACACACACAACAACAGAGCACACACACAACACCAGAGCACAGACAACACCAGAGCACACACACACCAGAGCACACACAACACTAGAGCACAAACACCAGAGCACACACACACCACCAGAGCACACACATCACCAGAGCACACACAACACTAGAGCACAAACACCAGAGCACACACACACCACCAGAGCACACACAACACTAGAGCAAATGCACCAGAGCACACACACACCACCAGAGCACACACATCACCAGAGCACACACAACACTAGAGCACACACACACCACCAGAGCACACACACACCACCAGAGCACACACATCACCAGAGCACACACACAACACCAGAGCACACACACCACCAGAGCACACACATCACCAGAGCACACACAACACCAGAGCACACACAACACCAGAGCACACACAACACCAGAGCACACACATCACCAGAGCACTCACAACACCAGAGCACACACATCACCGGAGCACACACAACACCAGAGCACACACAACACCAGAGCACACACAACACCAGAGCACTCACAACACCAGAGCACACACATCACCAGAGCACACACAACACCAGAGCACACACAACAACAGAGCACACACACAACACCAGAGCACACACACAAAAGAGCACACACAACACCAGAGCACACACAACACCAGAGCACACACACATCACCAGAGCACACACAACACCAGAGCACACACAACACCAGAGCACACACACAACACCAGAGCACACACACAACACAAGAGCACACACACAACACCAGAGCACACACAACACCAGAGCACACACAACACCAGAGCACACACAACACCAGAGCACACACATCACCAAAGCACACACACAACAACAGAGCACACACACAACACCAGAGCACAGACAACACCAGAGCACACACACACCAGAGCACACACAACACTAGAGCACAAACACCAGAGCACACACACACCACCAGAGCACACACATCACCAGAGCACACACAACACTAGAGCACAAACACCAGAGCACACACACACCACCAGAGCACACACAACACTAGAGCAAATGCACCAGAGCACACACACACCACCAGAGCACACACATCACCAGAGCACACACAACACTAGAGCACACACACACCACCAGAGCACACACACACCACCAGAGCACACACATCACCAGAGCACACACACAACACCAGAGCACACACACCACCAGAGCACACACATCACCAGAGCACACACACAACACCAGAGCACACACAACAACAGAGCACACACACAACACCAGAGCACACACAACACTAGAGCACACACACACACCAGAGCACACACACACACCAGAGCACACACAACAACACCAGAGCACACACACAACACCAGAGCACACACACCACCAGAGCACTCACACATCACCAGAGCACACACAACACTAGAGCACAAACACCAGAGCACACACACCACCAGAGCACACACATCACCAAAGCACACACACATCACCAAAGCACACACACAACAACAGAGCACACACACAACACCAGAGCACAGACAATTCAGTGACTACATAGCAGGTACTGTAACAAATGGAGGGAAAAAAATTATAGCCGCAGTCATATATAATCCACCACCAAATGACAGAAGACCTAGACAGGAATATGATAGAAACAACATGGCCACCATTAACATAATAGAAAGAGCAGCTTCTGTTGCTAGCAGGAATAGATATGGACTACTAATTATGGGAGACTTCAACCATGGGAAGATAGATTGGAAGAACAGAGACCCGCATGGAGGACCAGAAACATGGAGAGCTAAGCTGCTGGACGTGGCAACAAGAAACTTTCTAAGCCAGCACACCAAAGAACCAACAAGAATGAGAGGAGAAGATGACCCAGCAATGCTTGATTTGATATTTACCCTAAATGAATGGGATATAAGGGAAGTTAAGATGGAAGCGCCCTTGGGAATGAGTGACCACAGGTTATTGAACTTTGAGTACTTGGTAGAGCTAGGACTTATCTCCCCCAAAAAAGAACTAGGAATCAAAAGGCTGGCATACCGAAAGGGGAATTATGAACAGATGAGAAGTTTCCTAAGTGAAATACCTTGGGACACAAACCTCAGAGACAAGTCTGTACAGGGTATGATGGACTATGTTACCCAAAAGTGTCAGGAGGCAGTAAATGGTTCATCCCGGCCCAAAGGGAAAAATCCGAGAAGCAACAGAAGAATCCATGGTATAATAGGGCATGTATCGAAGCGAAGAAACTGAACAAAAAGGCGTGGAGGAACTTCCGGAATAACAGAACACCAGAAAGCAGAGAGAGATACCAGAGAACCAGGAATGAGTACGTCAGGGTGAGAAGAGAAGCAGAGAAAAATTTTGAAAATGATATAGCAAACAAAGCCAAGACTGAACCAAAGCTACTCCACAGTCACATCAGAAGGAAAACAACAGTGAAAGAACAGGTATTGAAATTTAGAACAGGCGAGGACAGGTATACAGAGAATGACAGAGAGGTGTGTGAGGAACTCAAGAAGAGGTTCCAAGAGGTCTTCACAATAGAACAGGGTGAGGTCACTGTGCTAGGAGAAAGGGAGGTAAACCAGGCGGCCTTGGAGGAGTTCGAAATTACGAGAGAGGAGGTCAAGAGACACCTGCTGGATCTGGATGTTAGAAAGGCTGTTGGTCCAGATGGGATCTCACCATGGGTACTGAAAGAGTGTGCAGAGGCACTTTGCTTGCCACTCTCCATAGTGTATAGTAAGTCACTAGAGACGGGAGACCTACCAGAAATATGGAAGACGGCGAATGTGGTCCCAATATACAAAAAGGGCGACAGACAAGAGGCACTGAACTACAGGCCAGTGTCCTTGACTTGTATACCATGCAAGGTGATGGAGAAGATCGTGAGAAAAAACCTGGTAACACATCTGGAGAGAAGGGACTTCGTGACAAATCGCCAACATGGATTCAGGGAGGGTAAATCTTGCCTTACAGGCTTGATAGAATTCTACGATCAGGTGACACGGATTAAGCAAGAAAGAGAGGGCTGGGCGGATTGCATTTTCTTGGATTGTCGGAAAGCCTTTGACACAGTACCGCATAAGAGGCTGGTACATAAGCTGGAGAGACAGGCAGGTGTAGCTGGTAAGGTGCTCCAGTGGATAAGGGAGTATCTAAGCAATAGGAAGCAGAGAGTTACGGTGAGGGGTGAGACCTCCGATTGGCGTGAAGTCACCAGTGGAGTCCCACAGGGCTCTGTACTCGGTCCTATCTTGTTTCTGATATATGTAAATGATCTCCCGGAGGGTATCGATTCATTTCTCTCAATGTTTGCGGACGATGCTAAAATTATGAGAAAGATTAAAACAGAAGAGGACTGTTTGAGGCTTCAAGAAGACCTAGACAAGCTGAAGGAATGGTCGAACAAATGGTTGTTAGAGTTTAACCCAACCAAATGTAATGTAATGAAGATAGGTGTAGGGAGCAGGAGGCCAGATACAAGGTATCATATGGGAGAGGAAATTCTTCAGGAGTCAGAGAAGGAAAGAGACTTGGGGGTTGATATCACGCCAGACCTGTCTCCTGCAGCACATATCAAGCGGATAACATCAGCGGCATATGCCAGGCTGGCCAACATACGAACGGCACTCAGAAACTTGTGTAAAGAATCATTCAGAACTTTGTATACCACATATGGCAGGCCAATCCTGGAGTATGCAGCCCCAGCATGGAGTCCATATCTAGTCAAGGATAAGACTAAACTGGAAAAGGTTCAAAGGTTTGCCACCAGACTAGTACCCGAGCTGAGAGGTATGAGCTACGAGGAGAGACTACGGGAATTAAACCTCACTTCGCTGGAAGACAGAAGAGTTAGGGGGGACATGATCACCACATTCAAGATTCTGAAGGGGATTTATAGGGTAGATAAAGACAGTCTATTTAACACAAGGGGAACACGCACAAGGGGACACAGGTGGAAACTGAGTGCCCAAATGAGCCACAGAGATATTAGAAAGAACTTTTTTAGTGTCAGAGTGGTTGACAAATGGAATGCATTAGGGGGTGATGTGGTGGAGGCTGACTCCATACACAGTTTCAAGTGTAGATATGACAGAGCCCGATAGGCTCAGGAATCTTTACACCTGTTGATTGACGGTTGAGAGGCGGGACCAAAGAGCCAGAGCTCAACCCCCGCAAACACAACTAGGTGAGTACAACACCAGAGCACACACAACACCAGAGCACACACAACACCAGAGCACACACAACACCAGAGCACACACACAACACCAGAGCACACACACAACACCAGAGCACACACAACACCAGAGCACACACAACACCAGAGCACACACAACACCAGAGCACACACACAACACCAGAGCACACACACAACACCAGAGCACACACAACACTAGAGCACAAACACCAGAGCACACACATCACCAAAGCACACACACAACAACAGAGCACACACACAACACCAGAGCACAGACAACACCAGAGCACACACACACCAGAGCACACACAACACCAGAGCACACACAACACCAGAGCACACACAACACCAGAGCACACATAACACCAGAGCATACACAACACCGGAGCACACACACAACACCAGAGCACACACATCACCAGAGCACACACACCACCAGAGCACACACATCACCAGAGCACACACACAACACCAGAGCACTGACATCACCAAAGCACACACACACCAACAGAGCACACACACAACACCAGAGCACACACACAACACCAGAGCACACACAACACCAGAGCACACACACAACACCAGAGCACACACAACACTAGAGCACAAACACCAGAGCACACACATCACCAAAGCACACACACAACAACAGAGCACACACACAACACCAGAGCACAGACAACACCAGAGCACACACACACCAGAGCACACACAACACCAGAGCACACACAACACCAGAGCACACACAACACCAGAGCACACATAACACCAGAGCACACACAACACCGGAGCACACACACAACATCAGAGCACACACATCACCAGAGCACACACACCACCAGAGCACACACATCAATAGAGCACACACACAACACCAGAGCACTGACATCACCAAAGCACACACACACCAACAGAGCACACACACAACACCAGAGCACACACACAACACCAGAGCACACACATCACCAGAGCACACACACAACACCAGAGCACACACATCACCAGAGCACACACACACCAACAGAGCACACACCACACAACACCAGAGCACACACATCACCAGAGCACACACACCACCAGAGCACACACATCACCAGAGCACACACACAACACCAGAGCACACACATCACCAAAGCACACACACACCAACAGAGCACACACACAACACCAGAGCACACACACAACACCAGAGCACACACATCACCAGAGCACACACACAACACCAGAGCACACACATCACCAGAGCACACACAACACTAGAGCACAAACACCAGAGCACAGACACACCACCAGAACACACACATCACCAGAGCACACACAACACTAGAGCACAAACACCAGAGCACACACACACCACCAGAGCACACACATCACCAGAGCACACACAACACCAGAGCACACACATCACCAGAGCACACACAACACCAGAGCACACACAACACCAGAGCACACACAACACCAGAGCACACACACACACCAGAGCACACACAACACCAGAGCACACACATCACCAGAGCACACACATCACCAGAGCACACACAACACCAGAGCACACACAACACCAGAGCACACACAACACCAGAGCACACACAACACCAGAGCACACACAACACCAGAGCACACACAACACCAGAGCACACACACACACCAGAGCACACACAACACCAGAGCACACACAACACCAGAGCACACACAACACCAGAGCACACACAACACCAGAGCACACACACACACCAGAGCACACACAACACCAGAGCACACACAACACAAGAGCACACACATCACCAGAGCACACACAACACCAGAGCACACACATCACGAGAGCACACACAACACCAGAGCACACACAACTCTAGAGCACAAACACCAGAGCACACACACACCACCAGAGCACACACAACACTAGAGCACAAACACCAGAGCACACACACACCACCAGAGCACACACATCACCAGAGCACACACAACACTAGAGCACAAACACCAGAGCACACACACACCACCAGAGCACACACACACCACCAGAGCACACACACAACACCAGAGCACACACACCACCAGAGCACACACATCACCAGAACACACACAACACCAGAGCACACACAACACCAGAGCACACACAACAACAGAGCACACACACAACACCAGAGCACACACACACCAGAGCACACACAACACCAGAGCACACACAACACCAGAGCACACACACAACACCAGAGTACACACACAACACAAGAGCACACACACAACACCAGAGCACACACACAACACCAGAGCACACACACCACCAGAGCACTCACACATCACCAGAGCACACACAACACTAGAGCACAAACACCAGAGCACACACAACACCAGAGCACACACACAACAACAGAGCACACACACAACACCAGAGCACAGACAACACCAGAGCACACACACACCAGAGCACACACAGGTCAGAGTTGAGGTCAGACAGCCGCGGAGGTCAGAAGGGTCTGGGAAGCTCTTGCGTAGCTAGTGAATTGGGGGGAATAATCAGTGTATATGCGTATATGAGTGTATATGAGTGATTGAATAACTAGTAAGCTCACTCAAACCACAAGAAAGTGAAGAAAAACAGTACAAACACCACCACTGAAAATAAGTGTCGAGTACATCGTGGTATTGTGAATTTGTGGAGCCGAAAATTGTGGAGCCGAAATTGTGGAGCCGGAGTGACCTCACCAGTAGTGACCTCACCAGCTGTGATGCGGGACGGACGCAGCGACCTCACATCTGGACCAGCCGCGTGGAGTACTTTCTCGCCTGTTTGTGCTGCAGATTGTGCAAGGTATTGAGGAGCGCTTTTTTGGCTAGATTGTTACTGCAATGACTAGAAGGGGTTCAAGGTCAATCACCAGCAGGGATGAGGAGGAGGACAGATTTATAGACAAATTAATAGGGAAATTTGTAGAGAGAAGGAGTGATTGGTTGGAGGATCTAATCCAGGGGATTAAAAGTGAGGTATTTCAGCAAATACAGGATGCGGTAGAGAGGCAGAAACAAGAACTTATGCTCTATGTTCAGGAAGAGATTAGGAAGGGAAGAGAGGACTGGGAGAGGGAATGTGCTCGTATCACAATCGAATTAGGAAGGATTAACAGCATGGCTAAGGACAGAGGATTAGTGGGGGATGGGTTAGTGACTGCGGTTGGGATGGAGAATCCCCAGGGGACAGGCTACCAGCATGACAATGAATTACTGAGGAGTCTGTCTATTATAATACATGGATTATTCGAATCTGGGGCACCAACAAGACAAGAGAGAATACAAACGGAAAAATACGAATTGCACGAGATATTGAGGTGTATTGGAGCAGGAATGGCAGAACACGAGGTGGATATCAGCTGCCGGGTTGGACCTTACAATTGTACCAAGAACAGACCTGTTCTGGTGCAATTCTCCAATGAGGAGACTGTGGAGTACATAATGAGGACCAAGCATTTACTCAGAGGAAGTGAAACCCATTACAATGTGTTTATAGAGAGGTTTATGACGAAAGATGAGCAAATAGCCCACAAGAATAGATGGCAACAACGACACCGAACTAGCCTCTCAGGTAGTCTCACCTCCCAGGTCACATCCCAGGTCACCTCCCAGGCCACCTCCCAGGTCGCATCCTCCCCAACTCAGCCATCCTATACCTCCCCCCTGCCTCAGCCTCCCAAAACCCCCCTGTCCCTTCCACATTTGCACCTCCCCAACGATTCCCCTGCCCCTGCTACATCACACCTGTCAACGACCCCAGTGGGTCAAGCCATGCCCTCCCCAAACCCACCTTCCCATCCCCCCTCCCCAACTACCCCTTCCTACTCCCCTGCCCCTTCTACCCCATTGACTTCAATTCCATCTACTCCATCCCAGCTTCCACTGCACCCCTCTTCCACTCACCCCCAAACCCCACCCAACCCTCACCCCTCCTATGCACCTCCAGCCCACATTTAACCCCCTCACCTTGTGACCCCCTAACACCTTCCCCCATCTCCCTCTTCCCCTCTTCTACCCCAAAACCCCCACCTACCCCCGATTCCCCCCTAACTAATATACCCTCTCTTCCACTCCCAGCACCCATGCTCTATTCTCATCTCAGCCCTCCGCACTCAGTATCCCTCTCCCTCCCAACCTCTCAACCTCTATCTGACTCTCAGTCTCACTCTATTTCTCAACCCCCCTATGCTATTCAGACCCCTAACTTTCAGACCCATTATGCCCTTCCTACCCCCCTAGATGCCCAGACCCCATTCGCCTACCAGGCACTCCCAGGCACCCCCCTAGCACCCCCCCACTCACCCCCACAGCCCCCACTTGCCCCCCAGACACCCCCCAGTTCCCCCCAGACCCCTGGTGAAAGGGGGAACTCTGACACCCGAGTTTCCAAGAAGAGTCTCAAGGTTTGGTACACCAATGCTGATGGGGTAGCCAATAAAGCAGAAGAGATAAAAGAAAGAGTTAGTGAGGCAGACCCAGACATAGTGGCAATAGTGGAAACTAAAATAAATGGCATGATCTCGGATGCAATCTTTCCAGAGGGGTACCAGGTGATAAGAAAAGAAAGGACACAGAGACAGGGAGGAGGAGTGGCACTACTAATAAAGCGGAAATGGAAGTTTGATGAGCTGGAAAATCCGGGTACCAATGAAAGCACGAGCTTCATACATGGAACTCTGACAGTGGATGGGAAGAAGATTGTAATCTTGATACTCTACAATCCCCCACCAAAGAGTAGAAGGCCCAGGCAGGAGTACGAGGGCAGCAACAAGACATGTATAGATGAACTGCAGAGGGCAGCAACTTTAGCGCATAGAATGAGAGCGAAGCTGCTGGTCATGGGGGACCTAAATCACGGAGAGATAGATTGGGAAATGAGGAATCCCCATGGCGGGGAGGAGACCTGGGGAGCGAAGCTGGTAGACGTTATTGACAGGAATTTCCTAACACAGCATGTGAAAGAAGATACTAGGGAAAGAGGAGGGGATACGCCCAGCCTATTAGATCTCATTTTCACTCAGAATGTAGAAGACATCGAGCAGTTGGAACATGAAATACCACTAGGAGCTAGTGACCACTGTGTCCTAGTCTTTGACTACATGATGGAGCTTAAAATTGTGACCAAAGGACAAGAGGTCCGGGAAAGGAGACTTGATTACAGAAAAGGGGACTACAGAAGGATAAGGGACTACCTGGGAGAAGTGCAATGGGAGGAAGAACTTAGAGGAAAAACAGTGCAAGGTATGATGAACCAAGTCATATTGAAATGCAAGGAGGCTGAAGAGAGATTTATTCCAACAATAAAGGAAAAAAGCAGGAGGGAATATAATAACCCATGGTTTAATAGACAGTGTCAGGAAGCAAAGGTGAGAAGCAGGAGGGAGTGGAGGAGGTACAGAAGACAAAGGACAGAGGACAACAGGATTAGATGTAACAGAGCTAGGAATGATTACATTAACATAAGACGAGTGTCGGAAAGAAATTATGAGAATGATATTGCAGTCAAAGCGAAAAAGCAACCAAAATTACTACATAGCCATATAAGAAGGAAGATGTCGGTAAATGACCAAGTGACAAGACTGAGGAAAACAGAAGGGGCATATACAGAAAGCGATAAGGAAATCTGCGAGGTACTGAATGCAAAATTCCATGGAGTGTTCACAACCAAGCCTGAGCAGCTCCCATTGTTAGAAGAGATTACCCAAGATGAAAAACTATCAGATATAGAGGTGACAGCAGAGGATGTAATGAAACAGTTGACAACACTGGATGCAAATAAAGCTGTTGGACCAGACAAAGTATCACCGTGGATACTTAAAGAGGCAGCGCAGGCTCTCAGCGTGCCTCTGGCAATGATCTTTAATGAGTCACTTATGTCGGGAGAATTGCCCAGTTGCTGGAAGGAGGCAAATGTCGTACCGATTTTCAAAAAAGGTGATAGGGAGGAGGCACTTAACTACAGACCCGTATCACTGACAAGCATCCCCTGCAAAATACTTGAAAGAATAATTAGGCTAAGACTTGTTGAGCACCTGGAGAGCATTGGGTTTGTAAACAAGCACCAACATGGGTTCTGGACAGGGAAATCATGCCTAACAAACCTTTTAGAATTCTATGATAAAGTAACAAGGATAAGGCAGGACAGAGAAGGCTGGGCAGACTGCATATTTCTTGACTGCCAAAAGGCCTTTGATACGGTACCGCACATGAGACTGCTATACAAACTTGAGAGGCAGGCAGGAGTAAGCGGAAAGGCCCTAGTATGGGTGAAGAACTACCTAACAGGAAGGAGCCAGAGGGTAATGGTAAGGGGCGAAAAGTCGGACTGGCGAACAGTAACAAGTGGAGTACCTCAAGGATCGGTGCTGGGACCAATCCTCTTTCTAATTTACGTAAATGATATGTTTACAGGAGTGGAATCATACATGTCAATGTTTGCGGATGACGCAAAATTAATGAGAAGAGTTGTGACAGACGAGGATTGTAGGATCCTCCAAGAGGACTTAAACAGGCTGCAGAGATGGTCAGGGAAATCGCTACTGGAGTTTAACACCAGTAAATGTAAAGTTATGGAAATGGGATCAGGTGACAGGAGACCAACGGGACAGTACACAATGAAGGGGAACAGCCTACCTGTAACGATTCGAGAAAGAGACCTGGGAGTGGATGTGACACCTAATCTAACTCCTGAGGCACATATAAATAGGATAACGACAGCAGCGTACTCTACACTGGCGAAAATTAGAACTTCATTCAGAAACCTAAATGAGGAGGCTTTTAGGGCGCTTTACACTGCCTACGTGAGACCCGTCTTAGAGTATGCCGCGCCATCATGGAGCCCCCACCTGAAGAAACACATAAAGAAACTGGAGAAGGTTCAGAGGTTTGCGACGAGGCTTGTCCCAGAGTTACGAGGGATGGGATATGAAGAGCGGCTGAAGAAACTAAACCTTACGACACTAGAGAAAAGAAGGGAGAGAGGAGATATGATAGGGACATATAAAATACTCAGGGGGATTGACAAAGTGGAAATAGATGAAATGTTCACACGTAATAATAACAGAACGAGGGGACATGGGTGGAAACTGGAAACTCAGATGAGTCACAGAGATGTTAGGAAGTTTTCTTTTAGCGTGAGAGTAGTAGAAAAATGGAATGCACTTGGGGAACAGGTTGTGGAAGCAAATACTATTCATACTTTTAAAACTGGGTATGATAGGGAAATGGGACAGGAGTCATTGCTGTAAACAACCGATAGCTAGAAAGGCGGGATCCAAGAGTCAATGCTCGATCCTGCAAGCACAAATAGGTGAGTACAAATAGGTGAGTACACAACACCAGAGCACACACATCACCAGAGCACACACAACACCAGAGCACACACAACACCAGAGCACACACAACACCAGAGCACACACATCACCAGAGCACACACAACACCAGAGCACACACAACACCAGAGCACACACAACACCAGAGCACACACAACACCGGAGCACACACATCACCCGAGCACACACAACACCAGAGCACACACAACACCAGAGCACACACAACACCAGAGCACACACAACACCGGAGCACACACACAACACCAGAGCACACACATCACCAGAGCACACACAACACCAGAGCACACACATCACCAGGGCACACACACCACCAGAGCACACACAACACCAGAGCACACACAACACCAGAGCACACACATCACCAGAGCACACACATCACCAGAGCACATACATCACCAGAGCACTCACACATCACCAGAGCACACACAACACCAGAGCACACACAACACCAGAGCACACACAACACCAGAGCACACACAACACCAGACCACACACATCACCAGAGCACACACAACACCAGAGCACACACAACACCAGAGCACACACAACACCGGAGCACACACACATCACCAGAGCACACACATCACCAGAGCACATACATCACCAGATCACACACATCACCAGAGCACACACACATCACCAGAGCACACACATCACCAGAGCACACACAACACCAGAGCACACACATCACCAGAGCACACACAACACCAGAGCACACACATCACCAGAGCACACACAACACCAGAGCACACACAACACCAGAGCACACACAACACCGGAGCACACACAACACCGGAGCACACACAACAACACCAGAGCACACACACAACACCAGAGCACACACACAACACCAGAGCACACACACAACACCAGAGCACACACATCACCAGAGCACACACACAACACCAGAGCACACACAACACCAGAGCACACACAACATCAGAGCACACACATCACCAGAGCACACACAACATCACCAGAGCACACACACAACACCAGAGCACACACACATTACCAGAGCACACACAACATCAGAGCACACACATCACCAGAGCACACACAACACCAGAGCACACACATCACCAGAGCACACACATCACCAGAGCACACACACAACACCAGAGCACACACATCACCAGAGCACACACAACACCAGAGCACACACAACACCAGAGCACACACAACACCAGAGCACACACAACACCAGAGCACACACAACACCAGAGCACACACAACACCGGAGCACACACAACATCAGAGCACACACAAAACCAGAGCACACACATCACCAGAGCACACACATCACCAGAGCACACACAACACCAGAGCACACACACATCACCAGAGCACACACAACACCCGAGTACTCACAAAACAAGAACACACACAACACCAGAGCACACACATCACCAGAGCACACACAACACCAGAGCACACACAACACCAGAGCACACACAACACCAGAGCACACACAACACCAGAGCACACACAACACCAGAGCACACACACATCACCAGAGCACACACACAACACCAGAGCACACACATCACCAGAGCACACACAACACCAGAGCACACACAACACCAGAGCACACACAACACCAGAGCACACACAACACCAGAGCACACACATCACCAGAGCACACACATCACCAGAGCACACACAACACCAGAGCACACACAACACCAGAGCACACACAACACCAGAGCACACACAACACCAGAGCACACACAACACCAGAGCACACACAACACCAGAGCACACACATCACCTGAGCACACAACACCCGAGTACACACAACACCAGAGCACACATAACACCAGAGCACACACATCACCAGAGCACACACATCACCAGAGCACACACAACACCAGAGCACACACAACACCAGAGCACACACAACACCAGAGCACACACAACACCAGAGCACACACAACACCAGAGCACACACAACACCAGAGCACACACATCACCTGAGCACACAACACCCGAGTACACACAACACCAGAGCACACACACCACCAGAGCACACACAACACCAGAGCACACACAACACCAGAGCACACATATCACCAGAGCACACACATCACCAGAGCACACACAATACCAGAGCACACACACATCACCAGAGCACACACAACACCAGAGCACACACAACACCAGAGCACACACACATCACCAGAGCACACACACAACACCAGAGCACACACACAACACCAGAGCACACACAAAACCAGAGCACACACACATCACCAGAGCACACACAACACCAGAGCACACACAACACCAGAGCACACACAACACCAGAGCACACACATCACCAGAGCACACACAACACCAGAGCACTCACATCACCAGAGCACACACAACACCAGAGCACACACAACACCAGAGCACACACATCACCAGAGCACACACAACACCAGAGCACACACAACACCAGAGCACACACAACACCAGAGCACACACAACACCAGAGCACACACATCACCAGAGCACACACATCACCAGAGCACACACAACACCAGAGCACACACATCACCTGAGCACACAACACCCGAGTACACACAACACCCGAGTACACACAACACCAGAGCACACACAACACCAGAGCACACACAACACCAGAGCACACACATCACCAGAGCACACACAACACCAGAGCACACACAACACCAGAGCACACACATCACCAGAGCACACACATCACCAGAGCACACACAACACCAGAGCACACACACATCACCAGAGCACACACAACACCAGAGCACACACAACACCAGAGCACACACATCACCAGAGCACACACAACACCAGAGCACACACAACACCAGAGCACACACAACACCAGAGCACACACAACACCAGAGCACACACATCACCAGAGCACACACAACACCAGAGCACACACAACACCAGAGCACACACAACACCAGAGCACACACAACACCAGACCACACACACACATCACCAGAGCACACACAACACCCGAGTACTCACAAAACAAGAACACACACAACACCAGAGCACACAAAACACCAGAGCACACACAACACCAGAGCACACACAACACCCGAGTACTCACAAAACAAGAGCACACACAACACCAGAGCAAACACACACCAGAGCACACACATCACCAGAGCACACACAACACCAGAGCACACACACACCAGAGCACACACATCACCAGAGCACACACACATCACCAGAGCACACACAACACCAGAGCACACACACACATCACCAGAGCACACACAACACCCGAGTACTCACAAAACAAGAACACACACAACACCAGAGCACACAAAACACCAGAGCACACACAACACCAGAGCACACACAACACCCGAGTACTCACAAAACAAGAACACACACAACACCAGAGCACACAAAACACCAGAGCACACACAACACCAGAGCACACACATCACCCAAGTACACAACACAAGAGCACACACAACACAGGAGCACACACATCACCCGAGTACACACAACACCAGAGCACACACATCACCTGAGCACACAACACCCGAGTACACCCAACATCAAAGAACACTCAACACCAGAGCACAAACAACACTACGAGCACACACAACTTGTGGTGTTATATCACTCTCAAGGCGAAATAGTTCGTGTCAAATTTGACCTGAATACGTGCCTGAATTTTTGACCTAAAAAGACCACGTGAACTTCTCACCTGCATTAAATAAATTATCAGTGAGATGTAAAGAAACTGCTTTGAGCAGAATTTGTATATAGACTGAAAGGTTTATCACAAGATCTCTGTGAAGACCACAGCTGGTGTGGCAAAATGTTGTAATGCGACTTGTTAAACTACAACAAAATCAGCCATAAATACTGTATTATCCAGGGTCAGTTAACCCACCCGTGCGCCTTTCATCCCTGAGCCTTAAATTTAGCTGCCTGGTGGTAATTGTCCTGACTGATGACGCGAGTGGCGGAGACTTTCCTCACTCTCCTGTGAACTCTGGGGGCTCCCTGGGCGTCAACACCAGGGCTCCCTCGGCGTCAACACCAGGGCTCCCTCGGCGTCAACACCGGGGCTCCCTCGGCGTCAACACCAAGGCTTCCTGGGCGTCAACACCAGGGCTCCCTCGGCGTCAACACCAGGGCTCCCTGGGCGTCAACACCAAGGCTTCCTGGGCGTCAACACCAGGGCTCCCTCGGCGTCAACACCAAGGCTTCCTGGGCGTCAACACCAGGGCTCCCTCGGCGTCAACACGGGGGCTCCCTGGGCGTCAACACCAGGGCTTCCTGGGCGTCAACACCAGGGCTTCCTGGGCGTCAACACCAAGGCTTCCTGGGCGTCAACACCAAGGCTTCCTGGGCGTCAACACCAGGGCTCCCTCGGCGTCAACGCCAGGGCTCCCTCGGCGTCAACACCAGGGCTCCCTCGGCGTCAACACCAAGGCTCCCTCGGCGTCAACACCAAGGCTTCCTGGGCGTCAACACCAAGGCTTCCTGGGCGTCAACACCAGGGCTCCCTCGGCGTCAACGCCAGGGCTCCCTCGGCGTCAACACCAGGGCTCCCTCGGCGTCAACACCGGGGCTCCCTCGGCGTCAACACCAAGGCTTCCTGGGCGTCAACACCGGGGCTCCCTCGGCGTCAACACCAAGGCTTCCTGGGCATCAACACCGGGGCTCCCTCGGCGACAACACCAAGGCTTCCTGGGCGTCAACACCAAGGCTTCCTGGGCGTCAACACCAGAGCTCCCTCGGCGTCAACACCAAGGCTTCCTCGACGTCAACACCAGGGCTCCCTCGGCGTCAACGCCAGGGCTCCCTCGGCGTCAACACCAGGGCTCCCTCGGCGTCAACACCAGGGCTCCCTCGGCGTCAACACCGGGGCTCCCTCGGCGTCAACACCAAGGCTCCCTCGGCGTCAACACCAGGGCTCCCTCGGCGTCAACACCAAGGCTTCCTGGGCGTCAACACCAAGGCTTCCTGGGCGTCAACACCAGAGCTCCCTCGGCGTCAACACCAAGGCTTCCTAGGCGTCAACACCAGGGCTCCCTCGGCGTCAACGCCAGGGCTCCCTCGACGTCAACGCCAGGGCTCCCTCGGCGTCAACACCGGGGCTCCCTCGGCGTCAACACCAAGGCTTCCTGGGCGTCAACACCGGGGCTCCCTCGGCGTCAACACCAAGGCTTCCTGAGCGTCAACACCAAGGCTTCCTGGGCGTCAACACCGGGGCTCCCTCGGCGTCAACACCAAGGCTTCCTGGGCGTCAACACCAAGGCTTCCTGGGCGTCAACACCAAAGCTTCCTGGGCGTCAACACCAAGGCTTCCTGGGCGTCAACATCAGGGCTCCCTCGGCGTCAACACCAGGGCTCCCTCGGCGTCAACACAGCCGGGCTGGGAGTCATCACCCGGGCCTCAACACAGCCGGGCTGGGCGTCATCACCAGAGCCTCAACACAGCCGGGCTGGGCGTCATCACCAGAGCCTCAACACAGCCGGGCTGGGCCTCATCACCAGAGCCTCAACACAGCCGGGCTGGGCGTCATCACCAGAGCCTCAACACAGCAGGGCTGGGCGTCATCACCAGAGCCTCAACACAGCCGGGCTGGGAGTCATCACCCGGGCCTCAACACAGCCGGGCTGGGCGTCATCACCAGAGCCTCAACACAGCCGGGCTGGGCGTCATCACCAGAGCCTCAACACAGCAGGGCTGGGCGTCATCACCAGAGCCTTAACACAGCTCTGTTGTCCATGTCCCCCCTCCCACCTTTCCGCCCCTGTCCCCCCTTCCCCCTTCATCCTATACCCTCCCTATCCCTCCTCCCCCCTCACCCCTTATCCTCCATGTCCCCCCTATCTCCTTAACCCACACCCTACCTGTCCCCCCTTCCATGAAACCCCCACCCCTCACCCCAAACTCCCCTGAAACCCTGCAAACCACCTCACAGATCCTGTCACCCACGGAACAGCTTCCCACACCAGCAGAATGCTCGCCAAGAAAGTGACAAGAAAATGAACTGAAGAAAGTAAGCTTCAAGGCAATGTACACTAACATAGATGGAATTACAAATAAAACAAGTGAACTCGGAGAATGGGCACTAGAAGAAAACCCATACATAATAGCACTCACAGAAACAAAGCTAACAAACACCATAACAAACGCAGTGTTTCCACAGGGCTACTATGTAGTGAGGAAAGAGAGAGAAGGGAGAGGAGGAGGTGGTGTAGCTATGCTAGTAAGAGAAGGTTGGAATTTCGAAGAGATGGTAATTCAGAACTGTGAAGGTTTCAGTGACTACATATCAGGCACCATAGCAACTGGAGGACAGAAAATTATAGTAGTAGTCATATATAACCCCCCACCGAATGTCAGAAGACCCAGACAGGAATATGATAGAAACAACTTGGCCACCATCAATATAATAGAGAGAGCAGCTTCTGTGGCTAGCAGGAACGGATCCAGGCTACAAATCATGGGAGACTTCAACCATGGAAAGATAGATTGGGGGAACAGAGACCCACATGGAGGCCCAGACACACGGAGAGCTAAGCTGCTGGATGTGGCAACAAGAAACTTTCCAAGTCAACACGTCAAGGGACCGACAAGAACGAGAGGAGAGGATGAACCAGCCTTGCTTGATCTGATATTTACCCTAAATGAGTCGGATATAAGGGAAGTTAAGTTGGAAGCCCCCTTGGGAATGAGTGATCATAGTGTATTCAGCTTTGAGTACCTGGTTGAGCTAGGAATTATCACCCCCAAAAAAGAACTGGGAAACAAAGGGCTGGCGTACCGAAAGGGAAACTATGAGGAGATGAATAAATTCCTATGGGATATACATTGGGACACAGAACTCGGAACCAAGTCCGTACAAGACATGATGGACTATGTCACCCAAAAATGTCAGGAGGCTGTATGCAGGTTTGTCCCAGCCCAACAGGAAAAAACAGAGAAGCAAAGGAAGAATCCGTGGTTTAATAGGGAATGTATGAAAGCAAAGGAGCTGAACAAAAGGGCATGGAGGAACTTCCGTAATAACAGAACACCAGAAAGTAGAGAGAGATACCAGAGAACCAGGAACGAGTATGTTAGTGTGAGAAGAGCAGCTGAGAAAAGGTATGAAAATGATATAGCTAACAAAGCCAAGACCGAACCAAAGCTACTACACAGTCACATCAGGAGGAAGACAACAGTGAAGGAACAGGTGATGAAACTTAGGGTGGGCGAGGACAGGTACACAGAGAATGACAAAGAGGTGTGTGAAGAACTCAACAAAAGGTTCCAGGAGGTCTTTACAATAGAACAGGGAGAAGTCACGGCGCTAGGAGAGGTGGCAGCAAACCAGGTGACCTTGGAAAGGTTCGAAATTACAAGAGATGAGGTCAAGAAGCAGGATGTGAGAAAAGCTGTTGGGCCGGATGGAATCTCACCATGGGTATTGAAAGAGTGTGCAGGAGCACTTTGCTTGCCACTCTCCATAGTGTATAGTAGGTCACTGGAAACGGGAGACCTACCAGAAGTATGGAAGACTGCTAATGTAGTACCAATATTTAAAAAGGGTGACAGACAAGAGGCACTGAACTACAGGCCAGTGTCCTTAACTTGTATACCATGCAAGGTGATGGAGAAGATTGTGAGAAAAAACCTAGTAACACATCTGGAGAGAAGAGACTTCGTGACAACCCATCAACATGGGTTCCAGGGAGGATAAATCTTGCCTTACAGGCTTGATAGAATTCTATGATCAGGTGACAAAGATTAAGCAAGAAAGAGAAGGATGGGCGGACTGCATTTTTTTTGGACTGTCGGAAAGCCTTTGACACAGTACCCCATAAAAGGTTGATGCATAAGCTGGAGAAACAGGCAGGAGTAACTGGTAGGGCGCTCCAGTGGATAAGGGAGTACCTAAGCAATAGGAAGCAGAGAGTTATAGAGAGGGGTGAGACCTCAGAATGGCGTGAAGTTACCAGTGGAGTCCCACAGGGCTCTGTGCCTGGACCTATCCTGTTTCTGATATACGTAAATGATCTCCCAGAGGGTATAGACTCATTCCTCTCAATGTTTGCTGACGACGCCAAAATTATGAGAAGGATTAAGACAGAGGAGGACAGCTTGAGGCTTCAAGAAGACCTGGGCAAGGTGCAGGAATGGTCGAACAAATGGATGTTAGAGTTTAACCCAAGCAAATGTAATGTAATGAAGGTAGGGGTAGAAAGCAGGAGACCAGATACAAGGTATCACTTGGGAGATGAAATACTTCAAGAGTCAGAGAGAGAGAAAGACCTGGGGGTTGATATCACGCCAGACCTGTCCCCTGAAGCTCATATCAAGAGGATAACATCAGCAGCATAAGCCAGGTTGAAACTTGTGTAAGGAATCTTTCAGAACATTATATACCACATATGTCAGACCAATCCTGGAGTATGCGGCTCCAGCATGGAGTCCATATCTAGTCAAGCATAAGACTAAACTGGAAAAGGTTCAAAGGTTTGCCACCAGACTAGTACCCGAGCTGAGAGGTATGAGCTACGAGGAGAGACTACGGGAATTGAACCTCACTTCGTTGGAAGACAGAACAGTTAGGGGGGACATGATCACCACATTCAAGATTCTCAAGGGAATCGACAGGGTTGATAAAGACAGGCTGTTTAACACAAGGGGCACACGCACTAGGGGACACAGGTGGAAACTGAGTGCCCAAATGAGCCACAGAGATATTAGAAAGAACTTTTTTAGTGTCAGAGTGGTTGACAAATGGAATGCATTAGGAAGTGATGTGGTGGAGGCTGACTCCATACATAGTTTCAAGTGTAGATATGATAGAGCCCAATAGGCTCAGGAACCTGTACACCTGTTGATTGACGGTTGAGAGGCGGGACCAAAGAGCCAGAGCTCCACCCCCGCAAGCATAACTAGGTGAGTACAACTAGGTGAGTACAGCCGGGCTGGGCGTCATCACCAGAGCCTCAACACAGCCGGGCTGGGCGTCATCACCAGAGCCTCAACACAGCAGGGCTGGGCGTCATCACCAGAGCCTCAACACAGCCGGGCTGGGCGTCATCACCAGAGCCTCAACACAGCTGGGCTGGGCGTCATCACCAGAGCCTCAACACAGCCGGGCTGGGCGTCATCACCAGAGCCTCAACACAGCTGGGCTGGGCGTCATCACCAGAGCCTCAACACAGCCGGACTGGGCGTCATCACCAGAGCCTCAACACAGCTGGGCTGTGCGTCATCACCAGAGCCTCAACACAGCCGGGCTGGGAGTCATCACCAGAGCCTTAACACAGCCGGGCTGGGAGTCATCACCAGAGCCTTAACACAGCCGGGCTGGGCGTCATCACCAGAGCCTCAACACAGCTGGGCTGGGCGTCATCACCAGAGCCTCAACACAGCTGGGCTGGGCGTCATCACCAGAGCCTCAACACAGCAGGGCTGGGCGTCATCACCAAAGCCTCAACACAGCAGGGCTGGGCGTCATCACCAGAGCCTCAACACAGCTGGGCTGGGCGTCATCACCAGAGCCTCAACACAGCTGGGCTGGGCGTCATCACCAGAGCCTCAACACAGCCGGGCTGGGCGTCATCACCAGAGCCTCTACACAGCCGGGCTGGGCGTCATCACCAGAGCCTCAACACAGCTGGGCTGGGAGTCATCACCAGAGCCTCAACACAGCAAAGCTGGGCGTCATCACCAGAGCCTCAACACAGCCGGGCTGGGCGTCATCACCAGAGCCTCAACACAGCCGGGCTGGGCGTCATCACCAGAGCCTCAACACAGCTGGGCTGGGCGTCATCACCAGAGCCTCAACACAGCTGGGCTGGGCGTCATCACCAGAGCCTCAACACAGCCGGGCTGGGCGTCATCACCAGAGCCTCAACACAGCCGGGCTGGGCGTCATCACCAGAGCCTCAACACAGCCGGGCTGGGCGTCATCACCAGAGCCTCAACACAGCTGGGCTGGGAGTCATCACCAGAGCCTCAACACAGCCGGGCTGGGCGTCATCACCAGAGCCACAACACAGCAGAGCTGGGCGTCATCACCAGAGCCACAACACAGCAGAGCTGGGCGTCATCACCAGAGCCTCAACACAGCAGAGCTGGGCGTCATCACCAGAGCCTCAACACAGCAGAGCTGGGCGTCATCACCAGAGCCTCAACACAGCTGAGCTGGGAGTCATCACCAGAGCCTCAACACTGCAGAGCTGGGCGTCATCACCAGAGCCTCAACACAGCAGAGCTGGGCGTCATCACCAGAGCCACAACACAGCAGAGCTGGGCGTCATCACCAGAGCCTCAACACAGCAGAGCTGGGCGTCATCACCAGAGCCACAACACAGCAGAGCTGGTCGTCATCACCAGAGCCACAACACAGCCGGGCTGGGCGTCATCACCAGAGCCTCAACACAGTCGGGCTGGGCGTCATCACCAGAGCCTCAACACAGCTGGGCTGGGCGTCATCACCTGAGCCTCAACACAGCCGGGCTGGGAGTCATCACCAGAGCCTCAACACAGCAGGGCTGGGCGTCATCACCAGAGCCTCAACACAGCCGGGCTGGGAGTCATCACCAGAGCCTCAACACAGCTGGGCTGGGCGTCATCACCAGAGCCTCAACACAGCTGGGCTGGGCGTCATCACCAGAGCCTCAACACAGCCGGGCTGGGCGTCATCACCAGAGCCTCAGCACAGCCGGGCTGGGCGTCATCACCAGAGCCACAACACAGCAGAGCTGGGCGTCATCACCAGAGCCTCAACACAGCTGGGCTGGGAATCATCACCAGAGCCTCAACACAGCTGGGCTGGGAGTCATCACCAGAGCCTCAACACAGCACAGCTGGGCGTCATCACCAGAGCCACAACACAGCAGAGCTGGGCGTCATCACCAGAGCCACAACACAGCAGAGCTGGGCGTCATCACCAGAGCCTCAACACAGCTGGGCTGGGCGTCATCACCCGGGCCTCAACACAGCAGGGCTGGGAGTCATCACCAGAGCCTCAACACAGCTGGGCTGGGCGTCATCACCAGAGCCTCAACACAGCTGGGCTGGGCGTCATCACCAGAGCCTCAACACAGCCGGGCTGGGCGTCATCACCAGAGCCACAACACAGCCGGGCTGGGCGTCATCACCAGAGCCTCAACACAGTCGGGCTGGGCGTCATCACCAGAGCCTCAACACAGCTGGGCTGGGCGTCATCACCTGAGCCTCAACACAGCCGGGCTGGGAGTCATCACCAGAGCCTCAACACAGCAGGGCTGGGCGTCATCACCAGAGCCTCAACACAGCCGGGCTGGGAGTCATCACCAGAGCCTCAACACAGCTGGGCTGGGCGTCATCACCAGAGCCTCAACACAGCTGGGCTGGGCGTCATCACCAGAGCCTCAACACAGCCGGGCTGGGCGTCATCACCAGAGCCTCAGCACAGCCGGGCTGGGCGTCATCACCAGAGCCACAACACAGCAGAGCTGGGCGTCATCACCAGAGCCTCAACACAGCTGGGCTGGGAATCATCACCAGAGCCTCAACACAGCTGGGCTGGGAGTCATCACCAGAGCCTCAACACAGCACAGCTGGGCGTCATCACCAGAGCCACAACACAGCAGAGCTGGGCGTCATCACCAGAGCCACAACACAGCAGAGCTGGGCGTCATCACCAGAGCCTCAACACAGCTGGGCTGGGCGTCATCACCCGGGCCTCAACACAGCAGGGCTGGGAGTCATCACCAGAGCCTCAACACAGCATTGCTGGGAGTCATCACCAGAGCCTCAACACAGCTGGGCTGGGCGTCATCACCAGAGCCGCAACACAGCCGGGCTGGGCGTCATCACCAGAGCCTCAACACAGCCGGGCTGGGTTGGACTTCTTCACAACTTACAACAAAGAGTTCAAGGAACAGTTGTAATTCAGTTCTTGGCATTTTGACAAGACAACGTAAATTAATATTTGTTAATCTCACCATTTTGTGCCTGGCCAGAGAGGCAGATCAGAGGTCACGGAAGCCGTCGCCCGCGTCCCCTGGCGTGTGGCTTTGTCCTTAGTTGGGGTAAATTATACTCTGCGAGGCGGTCAAGGTCGTCTCGTGTTGTGTGAGATATATTTGGCTGCTGTTATGATATAGTTATGCTGCCTTACCTCGGCGCTTGTTCTCCAGGTATGTTAAGCTGGCAAGCGGTCGATCACATTTACTTCTCAACCGTGTAAGTGTTGAAGTGCGTGTGTGTCGAGTTCGTCCTCATCTTTAGTGTACACCGCAAGCATGTTAAACATCTGGTCTTTTGCAAGCACACCTGCGGCCCGCTGCAAGCACACCCGCGGCCCTCACAAAGGATTCTGTAATTTGATCATTTAACGGCCAAAATCATTTAGCTCCAGGATCTGGCTGTTGTTGTGGGCATTACTGCACAATTAACTGATCTTAATTTGGAATTACAAGGTAAACTCATCACTAAGTTGTATAATGACATCAAGAGCTTCAATACAAAACTAAGCTTCACACCTTAGTTTTGTCACACTAAGCTGTGAAGTCACAGCTGTCAAATTAAATTTAGTTCTTCGTTTAAGTAATACAAATATTCTTCAATATTTTTGGATTAAATGACTTCATTTTCACTCTCCAAACTTTATTTTTCACAATTTATTATGGTCTGACGCCTAGGGATGCGTTTTGCAAGGCGCTTTCTACACTTTCAAAGACAAATTTTCCATGTTGTTATTGTTGTTTTAGATTCAGACACTCAGATCGAAGAGTTCCAATTAGCACGGGCTATTGTGAGCCCGTAAATGAAGGCTCTTTGGAGCCATTATCTGTATTAATAGCTGATACTAGAGATCTGGGGATGGATGGGGGCCTTCATGGTCTTCACTGTATTGAAATCGACCTCGTGGTCGTCCTGGTGATAGTCTCCGGAGTGGTAGTGGAGGCAGTGAAACTTGCGCCAGGGGAGTATGATGGGGGCCAGGCCATTGGCTAGGTATAATGTACTCAGTTCACTGACTAAACGGTGGTTGTCTGGTCCGGCAAGCCTTTCCGCTAGTCTAATAAGACCAGGAGTAATGCCTGCACGGGATGCAGGAGGCTATGAAGGAGCCTGTGGGGCCTTGGGTCCCCATTGTGATGGCTGGGTCGCCAGGTGGGAGGAGCAACTCTTTGGTAAGACTGGAAAGTCTTCTGGTCGGTTGGTGGGAGCTGAGGTGGTGGGTTGAGCACCTGGGGCTCTGGTCGCAGAGGTAGAAGGGTTGTTTCTCTTGGCTTCAACCTGAGCCTTGATGTCTTCCTGTCTGCGGGGGCAGCGGTAGGAAATTGCAGGGTGATTGTCATAACAGAGCAAGCAGCGATGAGCTGTTGCCTTGCATATGGAGTAGTGATGGTCCAGTATGCACAGGCTGCACTTCTGGATGGGGTACTGACACTTGTTGGTGGGGTGGGAGAGCTTGTAGCACTTGAAGCACTGCTGGATCTCATGGTATCGTTCCTTTTTTACTTGGTGGGGTTGTATTTATAAGCCGAAGCAGTAGAAACCTTGTGTGGCAACCTGAGTGGCCGCAGCTATAGTGGTGTAAGTAATCTTCATTGATGATTTGTCGGTTCTGCAGAACTCTAGGTTGAATACACCCAGGTTCGGATTTTCGTCCTCGATATTGTCTATGAATTTATGTTGTGGTCGGTCAGGGATTCACTGGCTGGAAGAACCAGCTGGTCCTGCTGGTTTTTACCAGCAGGACCAGCTGGTTCTTCCGGCCAGGAACTGACGTGGGAAGTGAGGATGTAGGTTGTGCTCCTTGCGAACGAAGTATCGCATCGTTGATCAAGAACTTTTCTAGCTTTCCTCACATGAAAAGAAGAGCACGATAACAGCACCTTCCTGACGAATATCAGTGGGTGTGATGCCGGTAACGTCCTTCAGGATCTTCAGAATATTGCTTTTCCTGAAAGCATGACCGTCAAGCAGGGGGGACGGGGGGGTGTTGGGGGTAGCTCGAACCTTTAGACGTTTGGATCGCATTGTGTCCACACCCTCAACGGGTTGCAATGTGAATGATTTTCCATGTTGCTGTTGTTGTTGTTTTTTAGATTTAGCTACTCAGAACGAAATGTCGATGTAGCACGGGCTATAGTTAGCCTGTAATTGAGTTCGGTTATTCGCGATAACCTTGTTACTGTAATATTTGGGTCAAAGTTTTAAATGGAGGTGGGGTTTACTCCTTTTTCCGTTTCTTTTTCGATTCTGTTTTAATTCACTGGTTTTAGTCTTGTTTTAATAACATTGTCTTGGTGGCGGATGCAGATGCAGAATGTTCACTAGAGTCCCATTCTTCAACGGCTTTTCTAATCATTCTAGTCACTGTGGAATTTGCATCTAATGCAGCTGCTGTCGTTGGATTAATGTTGAGTTTTGATGCGCAGGGCTTCAGTAGCTTCACATTCCAGTAAGTAGTGCAATAGTGGCGCCTCTGCTTCTGTTCCACAGATGTGACACTCTTTAACTATTGGGTTCATTACCTCCCAGCAGCACTTGTAACTAAGTCTGAGTCTGTGTGTGGCTACTGCAATGTCTCTGGATATATTTTTGCCAGGCTTGAAAGAGTAGTAACCAGTGGCTTGTTCATACCATATCGCAGTGGATCTTCCTTCCGTAACTTTGGCTCTGTGGCGACTTTTGATAGTTGAGAATATTTTCTTCTTGATTTGCTCCTTATCTGTGAAAAACTTGAAGGTATTTACCTGTACAACAGGTAAAGCAGTGGCAGTTTTTGCTAGTGCATCTGCCTTTTCATTACCATCTGTGCCAATGAGACTTGATACCCAATTTAGGAATATCTTGAGGTTATCTTGAGATGATTTCGGGGCTTTTTAGTGTCCCCGCGGCCCGGTCCTCGACCAGGCCTCCACCCCCAGGAAGCAGCCCGTGACAGCTGACTAACACCCAGGTACCTATTTTACTGCTAGGTAACAGGGGCATAGGGTGAAAGAAACTCTGCCCAATGTTTCTCGCCGGCGCCTGGGATCGAACCCAGGACCACAGGATCACAAGCCCAGAGTGTTGTCCGCTCGGCCGACTGGCTCCGGCCGAGTGATTGACAGTCCTAGATTCTGGGCTTGTTTTCCTATATGTTGGATTTCTGTGATGAGATGTATATTATCTCTGTGCTGGCTAGATAACAATGCCTGGAGCGAAGATTTAGAGTCTGTATGAATGATGACATCATTTAAATTATTCTCAATTGTATAATTTATGACCTCCTTCAGGGCATATAATTCTGATTGTTATGTTGAGCACCCACTATTCATGCTCCAGTAAGCTTCATGGTTGGTAGTGTAAACTGCTGCCCCAGCAGAACCTCTTTCTTGATCAACTGATCCATCTGTGAAGATGTGAGTTGTTGTAGGTCTTGAGATGGTTTCCATTTGTTGTTCTATGACCGTTTTAAGAATCTGCGAGTCACATGCTGATTTTTTAACTGATAATCCTTCAATGATTATCCTGGCTTCTGGATAATCCTGGATCTCAGAGTACAATCTTTTCAGATGTGACAGGAAACACCGGCTACAAGGTGGGGTCAGCCTCTACATTAAAGACACTCTCATCTGTACTGAGCTGCTAAACACCACAAATGATGTGGTGGAAGTGCTGATAATCAAAATAGAGATCGTAAATGTAGTTATTGTCCGTGTATATAAGTCACCGGAGGCAAACCCACAGTAGTTTAAAGACCAACTAATGAAAATAGAACACTGCTTGGAAAATCTCACAAATCAAGCCCCGAACATCATCCTGCTTGGGGACTTCAACCTACCGCACCTGAAATGGAAGTACCTGGCTAATACAGTAATATCAGAAAGAATACCAGGAAGTAGCCTAAATGAACAGGCACATGCAAATGACCTGCTACGGATGTGCGACAGGTTTTCCTTAAACCAACAAAGAGTAGAACCAACTAGGAAAGGAGAACACGCTGGACCTCATTTTTAATAAACAGATAAACTGTGAGAAAATAAACCAGGACTTCACAGAAATAAACTGGGAAGAACAGCTAGAAAATTTAAACGTGAACCAGTGCCTGGAAAAAATAAGCTCAGTAGCACTAGAAATATGTTCAAATAGCATACCCCTAAGAAAAAGGAGATGCAGATTGGAACGGGAACGTCGCTCCCTCTATATGCGAAGAAAACGAATCGCGGAACAACTTGAGAGTCGCACCCTATCTCAAGAACGGCGAAGGTTAGGTAGAGAAATAGAAACAATTGAACTCAAGCTACAGGAATCATACAAACCCAGGAGAGGCAAAGAGAGCAAAATGCCATCAGTGAAATAGAGAGAAATCCGAAATATTTTTCTCCTATGCAAAATCAAGATCAAAAACCACATCTAGTATCGGGCTCCTGCGAAAGGGAGATGGAACTTTCCCCGATGACAACAAAGAAATGAGCGAGTTACTGAGGAAGCAGTACGACTCTGTTTTCAGCGAGCCATTAAACGCACTAAAGATTGATAACCCAAATGAATTTTTCATGGATATGATACCAACATCAAATCATATATCAGACGTCACCCTATCCCCACTGGATTTTGAAGAAGCCATAAACAGTATGTCTATGCACTCTGCACCAGGCCCTGATTCTTGGAACTCCATATTCATCAAGAACTGTAAAAAAACACTATCGCAGGCCCTTCACATTCTTTGGAGACAAAGCCTAGATACTGGCGTTATTCCTGACATAATAAAAACAGCAGAGATAGCACCACTCCATAAAGGAGGTAATAAGGCAGAGGCAAAACATTACAGACTGATAGTACTAACATCACACATTATAAAAATCTTTGAGAGAGTGCTAAGAAGTAAGATCACAAAATACATGGAATCACAACTTCTCCATAACCCCGGAAAACATGGTTTCAGGACAAGGCGCTCTTGCCTGTCACAGTTGCTGGACCACTATGACATGGCATTAGATGCCATGGAAGACAAATAAAACGCTAATGTAATTTACACAGATTTCGCAAAAGCCTTTGACAAATGTGATCAAGGTGTTATTGCACATAAAAAGCATTCAAAAGGAATTACCGGAAGTATAGGCAGATGGATCTACATCTGACTTATAGATTTCCTGACTAATAGACACCAATGTGTCAACAAAATAAAATCCGGTCCATCAACCATGAAGAGCTCAGTCCCCCAGGGTACTGTGCTTGCTCCACTACTTTTTCTCATCCTCATATCGGACATAGACAAGGACACAATCTATAGCACTGTATCATCCTTTGCAGATGACACTAGAATTTTTATGAGAGTAGACAACATAGAGGACACAGCAAACCTCCAATCAGATGTAAATCAGGTCTTTCTATGGGCTACAGAAAATAATATGGTGTTTAACGAGGATAAGTTCCAGCTCATGCGCTTAGAAAAAATAAAAATATAAAAATGGAAACCACGTATAAAACTCAGTCATATCATAACATAGAACGAAAAGGCAATGCAAAGGATTTGGGTGTACTCATGTCGGAAGACCTTACCTTTAAAGAACGCAATAAAGTAGCCGTCACAACTGCAAGAAAAATGACAGGTTGGATAACAAGAACTTTTCAAACTAGAGATGCTATACCGATGATGATACTCTTCAAGACGCCAGTGCTCTCTAGAGTGGAGTACTGCTGCACAATGGCAGCCCCTTTCAAAGCTGGAGAAATTGCTGACCTGGAAAGCGTGCAGAGATCCTTTACTGCTAGAATCCACTCAGTAAAACATCTAAATTACTGGGACCGACTAAAGAGCCTAAATCTGTATTCCCTTGAGCTCAGGCGGGAGAGATACATAATAATTTACACGTGGAAAATAGTAGAGGGGCTGGTCCCAAACCTGCACACAGAAATAACATCACATGAGACCAGAAGGTATGGCAGGATGTGCAGAATACCCCCAGTGAAAAGCAGAGGTGCAACAGGTACTCTGAAAGAGAACTCTATCAATATCAGAGGCCCGAGACTGTTCAACACGCTTCCACTACACATAAGGGGCATAACTGGCCGACCCCTCACAGTGTTCAAGAGAGAACTGGATAAGACCCTCCAAAGGATACCTGATCAACCAGGCTGTGATTCGTACGTCAGGCTGAGAACAGCCGCGTCCAATAGCCTGCTTGACCAGTCCAGCAACGAGAAGGCCTGGTCGACGATCGGGCCGCGGGGACGCTAAGCCCCGGAAGCACCTCAAGGTAAGGTATGATTATCTTTAGACTCGATTCTTCCCATGGAGGAGGCTGCCGAAAGTGTTGATATGGTCTATTTTCCCCTTTGTTTTTAATGGTCCATTTCAAGTACACTTTCTCTAGAATCTTGGCCAGATTATCCGTTCATGCACTTGTTCTATAGTGAAGGTTTCTCTGAAGCGATCTGTGTATGCTATCTTTGATTGACAGTCTGGCAGTGATTGCAACAAGTTGTGCTGTTATGGTGGCTATTCTTTGTTTGATCCTGTTTTCTAAGGCTGGTAAGTTGGTTTCCATTCTTAGATTCACTCGACGCGTCCATGTAGGTGCTCCCAGCATTGTTCTGAGGGCATCATATTGAAACAATACAGTTTCACAGAAACACTTCCAGTTTATCCCATTGGTTATCACTGAGGGATGTAAGAGCAGGAGCAGCATAGTCAATGAGTGACCCACCTGCTTGAACGTAGTACATTTTGAGTACTGGTAGAGATGCACCATCTCTAAGACTTGTCAGGGAGCGCAAAGCTGAGTTTCTGGCTTTACAGCGTTGCCAAAGATATTCAATTTCTTGAGTGAATTTCAACTGGCAGTCTATTATGACTCCTAGGTATTGAAAAGAGGTAACTCCACTTAATTTCGTGCCCTTGTATTGCGAGTCTGATGTCTTGAGTTCTCATTTTAAAGGTCATTGCTTTGGTTTTATTGTTTATTTTTTCTTCTATACGTTTCGTTTCCCTGCTGATGATGTCTAGGCATTTTTGTGCATGGTTCCTGGCGCCTTTGCCATTGATGATGACCACAAAGTTTTCCGCATAGTTAAGCAGTTTGGCTTTTGGTAACTTGAGCTTTACGAATTGTTCCATGAGACAGTTGAAGAGGAATGTGCTTAGTATTCCTCCCTGTAGAGTCCTATTTTCCAGCCTCTTTGAGGAAGATGTTTTCCTTTGAAATTTGACTTTGGCTTCTCGGTTAAGCAGGCTTCCTTTGGCAAAGGCAAGAGCATGTCCTTTGATATCCTTATGCACCAGCCAGCACAGTGTAGCTGGAGCATTGACTAGCTCCAAGGCTTTTTCTAGGTCTAGAAAAATAAGGATTCCTGGTTTGTCATTGATTTGATCCAGGAGGGAGGTAAGGCATTCTGTGGTTCCAACGCCTTTTTTATATATTATATTAATATGCTATATTAATAGCTGTTTTTGTGGCAAAGTGATAACTAGTCAGTACATGGTCAACTGACCAATGACACAACTCATAAATACTGGTGTAGACAAACGTGAGGTCCAGCTTTCCCCCCTCCAATATGGGTTGGTTCTGTCGAGTTAGGCTTTGTTTTTGAATCCTTGGATATTCCGTGTATAATCTTGAGATTGTCCATTATTCTGTTAGAGTTGAATCCATTGAGTCCATGGTGGTTTCTAAAGTGCTGTTTTCCCCGACGGCTTGTGTCTTCTTGGCTGGAGTGGAGACTGCCATTGGGTGCTGAAACAATTAAGTTTCGTCACCTTCTTCGACTTCTACTTCGTAAACCTTTTCAGGTAGGGCTTGTAGAAGTGTGGAAGAAATATGTTCAGTAGATTGTTTTTAACTCTGTTAACATTTCCTTCCTTGACTGAGGGTTGGTCTGTTCCAGTGCTTGGAATGCTTTGTTAAGCATCTTGCTGAAGGTCTCTGTTAGGGAGGCAATAATCAATGGAACAGTAGTCACTTGATACGCCTTTGGCTGTCTTTCTTTTTTCTTTGTAGGTGAGGAGACTCTTGGTTGGGCCGTGGGGTTTTTGCTACATCCAGTTACTGAGGCATTTGATGATGTAGGGATCGTCATTCGTGCTTAGGATGTCTTGGAGGCAATAGCAGGTGAATTCCTTTTCCTGCGCTGACCTGTTCGGTTGTTATTGCCTTGTAGAGCAGTGCTTTGTTTTCTCCAGTTATTCGAGGACCTGTTCTTGTTTAGATTGGAAGGAATTGGTGCGTTAGTCTGTTGGTGATTTTTATTTTCATTTATTCGGACTTTCCAAGGAGTGTTCCACTGGCTTTTAACTGAGGATCTGGTAGATTGTGGTCTTGGAGTTGTGACTTTGGGTTGCTGGGTAGATCCGAAGGCTTGTATTCCTTTTACCCTTTCTGGACATCGTTTGTTCCAGGTGTGATGTGTATCCCCGCAGTTTGGACATTTTGCTTTCGTCCGTTTGCCTTCTTCATGCAGATTTTTGCATATGTCGGTGTTGTGGAACTCGCTGCATACTCCACATCGTTCCGGATCTCTGCAACTATCTTTATGGTGGCCGAAGCGCTGACATCTGTACAGCGCATGGGGTTCTGGATTGTACAACCTTAGACTGAATTGTCCATAAATCCCAATATTCAGAGTGATGATGCGAAGTCCTTTTATTGATACAAGCACCTGTCTTGTTTCTACAGTGTCGTGCTTACACCTTTCCGCTGTGTGATTTTGTGGTATTCTAAGAGCCTTTTTGCATTGACTTCAATTGGGAAATGTTGTACTATCATCTTGGTGACTTTTTCCCCTGGTTTTAGTTCAACTAGGTCTCCCGTATTCCTGAGGTTTGTAATTATATCTCGGTTAGCTGTGGATATGTTATATCTACCTCTAATGTCAAGTTTGACTGTGAAATCTGATCTTGTGTGATCTTTTTCTGGTGCGGCAATGTAAGCATAAGTCGGACCATCTACTGTTTTTTTAGTTTTTGAAGATAGTCCTTGGCATTGGTTTGGGGGCGGCTCTTGGCTTCTGACTGGCTTCTAAATTGATTTTTTTGGTTCTTTTTCGTTTGTTTCCTTCAATTTGACAAGGTGGCTCATTGTGAGTAGGGTTATCCTCCGGTTCATTGTTCCTGTTATCTTCAGCCATTTTCTTTGCTCTCGCCACGCGATTACTGTGTCCCTCTGACCTCAACAATTTCAGAAGGATGGCCAGGAGAGTTATTACCTTGGGGGACATGGTCGCACTGCACTGAATTGCGCAATGATAAGGAACGTGAACTGTACAACCTGTCCTTTTAAAAAGAACGTCGCTTTTGGCCGTTTGCCCGTATGGCCGAATTTGGACGTAATTTGAAAATGAAAAAAAAATTGAAAATAAATTTGGGATTTTTTTTTTAACAACAGTAAGTTAAGGGTCCTCTGATAGGTTAGGTGGGCAGGAAATTCTCATAAAGTTTCAAAACGGTATGAAAAACGTTAATTTAAAGTGTCCTCTTATAACCTCTGCGCGTACGCCGGACTACTCAAACAGAAAACGGAACAGAACGTCACTTTTGTGAGTCGATTTCATTTCAAATTACGTCCAAATTTAGCCATATCCCGCATACGAGCCAAAAGTGATGTATTTTTAAGAGGACGGGTTGAACTGTAAGCTTGTCTCTCCTCTGAATCTGGTAATGATGAATTTTCCATGCTTTACAAAGGCTTATATTCGCTTGGAGTGAGGTAGTACAGGACGTAATTGAGATGAACAAGTGGATGAAGGCATAATGGATATTAATAGGCTATTAAATGCCTATGCTCTTGCTTCTATTGTCTCTGTGTTGGTTCGGGGTCTTGAGGTGGGTAGAATGTAATTAGGTGTTAACTAGTTGCTGATTGCTGGTCTTGACTTTTTGATGTGTAGGGCCTCGCTGATGTCCAGTCTTCTGTTGTCGTTATTTCTGTCGATTATTTCAGTGTTGCTTGTTAAGATGTCTCTGGTGATGATCTGGTGGTGTGAGGAGATTATATGCTCCTTGATGCAGCCCTATTGCTTGTGCATTGTTAATCGCCTAGAGAGAGACGTTGTTGTCTTACATATATACTGAGATCTTTGGGGCTGACAGTCCCCAAGTGAGCATGTGAAGGTACATGCCCACTTGGGGACTGTCAGCCCCAACGATCTCAGTATATAGTCAACATAACAACGTCTCTCTCTAGGTGATTAACAATGCACAAACAACAGGGCTCTATCAAGGAACATGTAAGCTCCACACACAACCAGATCATCACCAGAGGCCGACAGCAGGAGACTGGACATCAGTGAGGCACTACATATAATTAAGAAGACCAGACCAGCAATCAACAAGCAGCTAACACATAATTACATTCTATCCAGTTCAAGACCCAGAGCAAACGCAGACATCAAAGGATCTTAAGTCTACAATGCTACGCAGTAATTGGTTCCACAAGTTCATAACCCTGTTGCCAAACCAGCAATTACCCGGGTCTTTCCTAGATCTAAACTTATCCAATTTATTCCCATTGTGTCGTGTTCTATTAATATCTCCCTTGTTATGGCCCATGCACCCACTTGTACACTTCAATCATATTACTCCTAACTCTTCGCCTTTCTAGAGAATGTAAATTAAGCTTTGTCAATCTCTCTTCATATGAAAGATTTCTAATTTTCACGCCCGAAACGCTATGCGTGTTTGTGGCTTTGCAAGAATTTAAAAATACCATTCTTATGTAATCTCACAATCCCATTGCACCTTCTTGTGAATAAAAAAAATTATTGTTATAATTTGTGGGATTAACTTTGTCATCCTACGCTGGACGTGTTCAAGGGAATTTATATCCATTCTATAGTACGGCGACCAAAACTGAACTGCATAATCAAATGAGGCCTAGCAAGAGTAAGATATAGCTGAAGAACAACACCAGGTGTTTTATTACTAACGTTTCGATAAATAAATCCCAGTGTCCTATTTGCCTTATTATGTACATTTATGCATTGATTTTTCGGGTTTAAATTCTTACTAATCATAACTCCCAGATCCCTTTCGTAATCCGACTTCGCAATCTCAACACCATCTAGCTCGGATCCTGTAATTCTATAGTCATTACATAGCCTCGAAACCTTAAATTTGTCAGCATTAAACTGCATCTGCCAATCTTTTGACCATTTCAAAACCCTATTTAGATCTCCTTGAAGTGAATATTTTTCAGTGTTTATTTCACTCCCGATTTTCGCATAATCGTCAAATTTTCACATATTGCTGCTCAAACCTGAATCTAAATCATTTATATATATTATGAATAATAGAGGTTCCAGGACAGAGCCTTGAGGCACTCCACTTACAACATTTTCCCATTCTGACTTAACCCAGATTTATAACCATGCCCTAATCCAACTTAATATAGCACTCCCAATACCTTGAGCCTCTAACATTTTATTCAGTCTTTTATGTAGCACTGTATCAAAAGTTTTACTAAAATTTAGGTACACAACATCACAATCTTTACCACTATCAACTGCCTCAATAATGCTGGAACAGAACAATAGCAAATGTGTCAAACATGGACCTTAGTAAAACATAGTAAAAACTTAGTAAAACTTAGTAAAACTTAGTAAAACCATGTTGAGAATCATTCAGATAATTAAAACTGAAGTAATGTTTAAATTTATACATAGCTGTTTGATTAATGTGGCACATCTCCATCAAATTAATTTATAAATTACTGATATCTTGAATGAATAAGATTACTTGTTATTCAGAATAACATGCATAGGTTCCCAGAGCAGAATATATAAAGCAACACATTTAGGGCAGAAATGATGCAGCGGAATAAAACTCCAAAACAATGACCTTAAATGGCCAGAATACAACTGCCTGACTAACGGTCTCACACTATCAGGATGCAACTCCTTTGTCACCATACTCAAATGGCCAGGATAACAGCGCGCGTTCACCAGCATCAGATAACGAGGAGAGAACTGCCTGATCAATGGCCTCTCTCACTCCCCCCCCCCCCCCCACACACACACACACTCGTGTTTGACCCAGACGACGCTTAATCAATACCGAGGGCTGATTCTGGCTTCCCTCAGCACGCACTTGTTTCTCCTCACAATAATCACTAACCTTCCTCACGTAATTCTCACATTATTCCGCTGCTCGCCAACACTACATAAAAGCTTTGTTGAAAAAGGTACACACATAAACTCTGGCAATTTGCCCCATGGGAAAGTCTTTACTAGAACTTTACATATATATATATATATATATATATATATATATATATATATATATATATATATATATATATATATATATATATATATATATATGCAAACAAGCCTGAATGGTCCCCAGGACTATATGCAACTGAAAACTCACACCCCAGAAGTGACTCGAACCCATACTGCCAGGAGCAACGCAACTGGTATGTACAGGACGCCTTAATCCACTTGACCATCACAACCAGACATAATGAAGTGATAGCCGAAGCTATTTGAACCACTTCCTCGCCGGCACTCGGATGGTAATCTTGGGCATAGCATTTTATCAAATCACCTCATTCTTTGGGGCACACGTGAGGAACACAAATGCGAACAAGCCTGAATGGTCCCCAGGACTATATGCAACTGAAAACTCACACCCCAGAAGTGACTCGAACCCATACTGCCAGGAGCAACGCAACTGGTATGTATGAGTTTTCGTAACTGAGTTTTCAGTTGCATATATTCCAGGGGACCATTCAGGCTTGTTCGCATTTGTGCTCCTCACGTGTGCCCCAAATAATGAGGTGATTTGATAAAATGCTATGCCCAAGATATATATATATATATATATATATATATATATATATATATATATATATATATATATATATATATATATATATATATATATATATATATATATATATATATATGTATATATATATATATATATATATATATATATATATATATATATATATATATATATATATATATATATATATATATGCGAACAAGCCTGAATGGTCCCCAGGACTATATGCAACTGAAAACTCACACCCCAGAAGTGACTCGAACCCATACTGCCAGGAGCAACGCAACTGGTATGTACAGGACGCCTTAATCCACTTGACCATCACAACCAGACATAATGAAGTGATAGCCGAAGCTATTTGAACCACTTCCTCGCCGGCACTCGGATGGTAATCTTGGGCATGGTAATCTTGATGAAATTAACGTCTAAATGACCCCTCACTTGCTCTAGTGCTCTTGGGAGGTGGTGATCTTTGTGGTATTTAAATACTCCAAAATTACCATCTCTTTTAAGGGTCTGAGCAGGTGGTGGAGAGGGTTAAGGCGTACCTGTTATGCCAGTTGCTGGAAGGCTTCTGTGCTGGCTAGGGTTCGAGTCTCCTGGTGGGAAAGTGTTCTAAAGTTGTATACTTGACTCTCGTGTTTAGGAGAGTTGTGCCTTAAGCATAGACACTGTGTCTTCCCATATTAACAGGGACTTGATGAAATTAACGTCTAAATGACCCCTCACTTGCTCTAGTGCTCTTGGGAGGTGGTGATCTTTGTGGTATTTAAATACTCCGAAATTACCATCTCTTTTAAGGGTCTGAGCAGGTGGTGGAGAGGGTTAAGGCGTACCTGTTATGCCAGTTGCTGGAAGGCTTCTGTGCTGGCTAGGGTTCGAGTCTCCTGGTGGGAAAGTGTTCTAAAGTTGTATACTTGACTCTCGTGTTTAGGAGAGTTGTGCCTTAAGCATAGACACTGTGTCTTCCCATATTAACAGGGACTTGATGAAATTAACGTCTAAATGACCCCTCACTTGCTCTAGTGCTCTTGGGAGGTGGTGATCTTTGTGGTATTTAAATACTCCGAAATTACCATCTCTTTTAAGGGTCTGAGCAGGTGGTGGAGAGGGTTAAGGCGTACCTGTTATGCCAGTTGCTGGAAGGCTTCTGTGCTGGCTAGGGTTCGAGTCTCCTGGTGGGAAAGTGTTCTAAAGTTGTATACTTGACTCTCGTGTTTAGGAGAGTTGTGCCTTAAGCATAGACACTGTGTCTTCCCATATTAACAGGGACTTGATGAAATTAACGTCTAAATGACCCCTCACTTGCTCTAGTGCTCTTGGGAGGTGGTGATCTTTGTGGTATTTAAATACTCCGAAATTACCATCTCTTTTAAGAGTCTGAGCAGGTGGTGGAGAGGGTTAAGGCGTACCTGTTATGCCAGTTGCTGGAAGGCTTCTGTGCTGGCTAGGGTTCGAGTCTCCTGGTGGGAAAGTGTTCTAAAGTTGTATACTTGACTCTCGTGTTTAGGAGAGTTGTGCCTTAAGCATAGACACTGTGTCTTCCCATATTAACAGGGACTTGATGAAATTAACGTCTAAATGACCCCTCACTTGCTCTAGTGCTCTTGGGAGGTGGTGATCTTTGTGGTATTTAAATACTCCGAAATTACCATCTCTTTTAAGGGTCTGAGCAGGTGGTGGAGAGGGTTAAGGCGTACCTGTTATGCCAGTTGCTGGAAGGCTTCTGTGCTGGCTAGGGTTCGAGTCTCCTGGTGGGAAAGTGTTCTAAAGTTGTATACTTGACTCTCGTGTTTAGGAGAGTTGTGCCTTAAGCATAGACACTGTGTCTTCCCATATTAACAGGGACTTGATGAAATTAACGTCTAAATGACCCCTCACTTGCTCTAGTGCTCTTGGGAGGTGGTGATCTTTGTGGTATTTAAATACTCCGAAATTACCATCTCTTTTAAGGGTCTGAGCAGGTGGTGGAGAGGGTTAAGGCGTACCTGTTATGCCAGTTGCTGGAAGGCTTCTGTGCTGGCTAGGGTTCGAGTCTCCTGGTGGGAAAGTGTTCTAAAGTTGTATACTTGACTCTCGTGTTTAGGAGAGTTGTGCCTTAAGCATAGACACTGTGTCTTCCCATATTAACAGGGACTTGATGAAATTAACGTCTAAATGACCCCTCACTTGCTCTAGTGCTCTTGGGAGGTGGTGATCTTTGTGGTATTTAAATACTCCGAAATTACCATCTCTTTTAAGGGTCTGAGCAGGTGGTGGAGAGGGTTAAGGCGTACCTGTTATGCCAGTTGCTGGAAGGCTTCTGTGCTGGCTAGGGTTCGAGTCTCCTGGTGGGAAAGTGTTCTAAAGTTGTATACTTGACTCTCGTGTTTAGGAGAGTTGTGCCTTAAGCATAGACACTGTGTCTTCCCATATTAACAGGGACTTGATGAAATTAACGTCTAAATGACCCCTCACTTGCTCTAGTGCTCTTGGGAGGTGGTGATCTTTGTGGTATTTAAATACTCCGAAATTACCATCTCTTTTAAGGGTCTGAGCAGGTGGTGGAGAGGGTTAAGGCGTACCTGTTATGCCAGTTGCTGGAAGGCTTCTGTGCTGGCTAGGGTTCGAGTCTCCTGGTGGGAAAGTGTTCTAAAGTTGTATACTTGACTCTCGTGTTTAGGAGAGTTGTGCCTTAAGCATAGACACTGTGTCTTCCCATATTAACAGGGACTTGATGAAATTAACGTCTAAATGACCCCTCACTTGCTCTAGTGCTCTTGGGAGGTGGTGATCTTTGTGGTATTTAAATACTCCGAAATTACCATCTCTTTTAAGGGTCTGAGCAGGTGGTGGAGAGGGTTAAGGCGTACCTGTTATGCCAGTTGCTGGAAGGCTTCTGTGCTGGCTAGGGTTCGAGTCTCCTGGTGGGAAAGTGTTCTAAAGTTGTATACTTGACTCTCGTGTTTAGGAGAGTTGTGCCTTAAGCATAGACACTGTGTCTTCCCATATTAACAGGGACTTGATGAAATTAACGTCTAAATGACCCCTCACTTGCTCTAGTGCTCTTGGGAGGTGGTGATCTTTGTGGTATTTAAATACTCCGAAATTACCATCTCTTTTAAGGGTCTGAGCAGGTGGTGGAGAGGGTTAAGGCGTACCTGTTATGCCAGTTGCTGGAAGGCTTCTGTGCTGGCTAGGGTTCGAGTCTCCTGGTGGGAAAGTGTTCTAAAGTTGTATACTTGACTCTCGTGTTTAGGAGAGTTGTGCCTTAAGCATAGACACTGTGTCTTCCCATATTAACAGGGACTTGATGAAATTAACGTCTAAATGACCCCTCACTTGCTCTAGTGCTCTTGGGAGGTGGTGATCTTTGTGGTATTTAAATACTCCGAAATTACCATCTCTTTTAAGGGTCTGAGCAGGTGGTGGAGAGGGTTAAGGCGTACCTGTTATGCCAGTTGCTGGAAGGCTTCTGTGCTGGCTAGGGTTCGAGTCTCCTGGTGGGAAAGTGTTCTAAAGTTGTATACTTGACTCTCGTGTTTAGGAGAGTTGTGCCTTAAGCATAGACACTGTGTCTTCCCATATTAACAGGGACTTGATGAAATTAACGTCTAAATGACCCCTCACTTGCTCTAGTGCTCTTGGGAGGTGGTGATCTTTGTGGTATTTAAATACTCCGAAATTACCATCTCTTTTAAGGGTCTGAGCAGGTGGTGGAGAGGGTTAAGGCGTACCTGTTATGCCAGTTGCTGGAAGGCTTCTGTGCTGGCTAGGGTTCGAGTCTCCTGGTGGGAAAGTGTTCTAAAGTTGTATACTTGACTCTCGTGTTTAGGAGAGTTGTGCCTTAAGCATAGACACTGTGTCTTCCCATATTAACAGGGACTTGATGAAATTAACGTCTAAATGACCCCTCACTTGCTCTAGTGCTCTTGGGAGGTGGTGATCTTTGTGGTATTTAAATACTCCGAAATTACCATCTCTTTTAAGGGTCTGAGCAGGTGGTGGAGAGGGTTAAGGCGTACCTGTTATGCCAGTTGCTGGAAGGCTTCTGTGCTGGCTAGGGTTCGAGTCTCCTGGTGGGAAAGTGTTCTAAAGTTGTATATATATATATATATATATATATATATATATATATATATATATATATATATATATATATATTTATTTTTATTTATATTGTGATGGAAAAAAGAAGTGTAGGCGTTCTGCAGTCCTCCCAATGGCTGGTGTCAATGCCTATCACATTTAATAAAAAAAAAGATGACTGCGTAGCTGTTGTGTCCTGTGGCAAAGTAAGGCAAAACAAGCAAAACAAATAGAATGAACAATGAAACTTTAATTAAATTGAAAACAAATTATGAATAAGACAATTCCTTGGCTATGTACAGTGCAAACTCACAAGATTATTAAGTCAAAAAATAACATAAAATAAAATAGTGGTGACGTTACTCTAAAATGGATAAAGACAAAATGGAAATTAACAGGTACTGAGAATATAGCGCTAGCTAAGAACATCCACTAATAAAAAGAGCGTATATCAGATGGTTGTTTCAGCTTGAGAGCACAGGATATTCTATCTCCAACGGCTGGTGCAGGCCCAGACATCGGCTAGGTAGATGGTGCCGATGTGCAGAGGTGCAGTGGTGCAGACGTCGAATCACCAATCAGAAGCGGGCTGGCTGGAAATAGTAGTTTGGTGATCGGCGACGATGGAGGGAGGAGGTGGAGAGCGAGTGTGATATACATTCGCAGCAGGCCAAATCTCTCTTGAAGGAGATTATCGTAACAATATGTATATATATATATATATATATATATATATATATATATATATATATATATATATATATATATATATATATATATATATATATATATATATATATATGTGTGTGTGCGTGTGTGTGTGTGTGTATATCACGAAAATAAACACGTGATTAAGAATGTGACAATGTCAGACCACGGAGGAAAATGAAACAGGAATTTCCTTAAGTACTTTCGTATATTAAATACATCTTCAGAAGGAATCTTCCTTCTGAAGATGTATTTAATATACGAAAGTACTTAAGGAAATTCCTGTTTCATTTTCCTCCGTGGTCTGACATTGTCATATATATATATATATATATATATATATATATATATATATATATATATATATATATATATATATATATATATATATATATATATATATATATATATATATATATATATATATATATTCGTTTTTAATATCTACTATCATATGCTATTATTATCCACGTATGGGCCTAATAGTCCATATGATGAAGCTCTTATTTATATCAACCTAATCACATTCATATATTTGTCATTGTACCTCACTTCACTTCACCTCTCTCTCCTGCCTACATATGTCCAAACTTACTGACTTGTAAATCATTCGTTCTGAAGATGAATAATATAATACGAAAGTACTTAAGGAACCTGTTACCTGTTTCAATTCTTCCACTGTGATCTGACACTGTCACATTTTTCATCACGTGTTAATTTTCGTGTCTTACATATATATAAATATCTATATCTATCTATATAAATAAAAATGGAAATGTTCGTTTGTTCAAAATCGCTAATCTCCGAAAGTTCTTCCACGATTGCTTTGAAATTTTCACACAATGTTCCATTCGTATCCGGCCAGGTTTTTATATACATACTATATACATGTCACGTCTGTGACGGTAAAAAAACATCCTTTTTCTGAAAAACTGTGGTTTTCTATGTGATTTTCATGTGAGGAAATCTTCGGAACCTCTTTACCGACTGCCTTGAAATTTTGACACAACGTTGCATTTGAATAGGCCCGTCATAGTATATATCTACTATATACATGCCTCACCTGTGACAAGAAAAAACATGTTTTTTTTTAAAGTGCCATCTGTTGGACGTAAGAGCAACACACGCTGTAATCTCCGAAAGTTCTTCACCGATTGTTTGAAATTTTGACACAACGTTGCATTCGAATAGGAGCGTCTTTTTATATACCTACTATATAGATTATCACCCCCCTGTGACAGGTAAATACATGCGTTTTGAAAAACAGCGCCATCTGTTGCACAAAAAAGCAACATGCATGCTATACTAAATATGTCACGAATTCCATTTCAGTGTTTCCTATTGCACTGATAAATTATATTTTCATAGATTTCGATATATTATATTTATTATTGAATTATTTTGTGTGACATTGTGTTGGAACTGAACTGTGTTGTTTACCATACCATTCATTTTGTAAAATAAGTATAGATGCCACACCTGTGACAGGTAAAACTATGCTTTTCTTGACAAACAGCGCCATCTGTTGCATGTAAAAGCAACACACACATGCTATACTAAATATGTTACAATTCCATTTCAGTGTTTCTGATTGCATTGATGAATTGAATTTTCATAGATTTTGATGTATTTTCATTTTGATTTAACTATTTTGTGTGAATTGCATTGGAATTGAACTGTGTTGTTTACCATACTGTCCATTTCGTGAGTACAGTTTATTTTTTATTTTTTTATAATTTCGTTTGATTTTTTAACTGTTTTTCTTATATTTCAGTGATGGGGAACATCAGATCACTTGATGTTCCCAATTTTCTGATGAGAACATCAGACCATTTGGGAAGGCATCGGACGAGGGAGTGGGGAATGGTGGGGATAATGAGGGGACGGAAGTGAGAGATGGTGGGGAGGACGAGGGGACAAGGGAAGGGTAATGGTGGGGAAAAACGAGGGAGGGGAAGTTTGGGATGGTGGGGACGAGGGGATGGGGGAATGGCGAATGGTGGGAAGGACAAAAGGACAGGGGAGTGGGGCATGGGGGGAAGGAAGAGGGGATGGTGGAGTAGGGAATGTTTGGGAGGACGAGGGGACGGTGGAGTGGGGAATGGTTGGGAGGCCGAGGAGACAGGTGAGGGGTGAATGGTGGGGAGGACTGGGGGACAGGGAAGGTTGCTGTGGTTCAGCAACTCACATGTGTTGCTGAACCACAGCAACGTGTGGCCGGGTACTGCTAGTATCTATATAAATAAAAATGTAAATGTTTGTTTGTTCAAAATTGCTAATCTCCGAAAGTTCTTCACCGGTTGCTTTGAAATTTTGACACAGCGTTCCATTCGCATCCGAGCGGGTTTTTATATACATACTATATAGATATCACGTCTGTGAATGGAAAAAACATGCTTTGTTTGAAAAACAGTGCCATCTATTGAACGTAAGAGAAACACACGCTGTAATCTCCGAAAATTCTTCACCGATCGCTTTGTAATTTTGACACAGTGTTCCATTCGCATCCGAGTGGGTTTTTATATACTTACTATATAGATGCCACACCTGTGACAGGTAAAAACATGATTTTTTGAAAAACAGCGCCATCTGATCACATAAGAACAACACATGCTATACTAAATATGTTACGATTCCATTTCAGTGTTGCTGATTGCATTGATAAATTAAATTTTCATAGATTTCAATCTATTTTCATTTTGATATAATTATTCTGTATGACAATGCATTGGTATTCAGCTGTGTTGTTTACCATACTCATCATTTCGTGAGTATATGTATAGATTCCACACCTGTGAAAGGTAAAAATCATGTTTTTTTTTAACTGTGCCATCTGTTGCACACAGGAGTAACACATGCCATACTAAACAAGTTACGATACCATATCAATGTTTCCGATTGTATTGATAATTTGATTTCTCCTAAATATCGATATATTATCATTTTGATTTCATTGTTTTGTTTTACATTACATTGGAACTGAACTGTGTTGTTTACCATACCGTTCATTTCGAGAGTATGTTTATTTTTTATTTTTTCATTTTTTCATTTCGTTTTTTTTAATCGTTTTTCCTACTTTTCAGTGATGGGAACAACAAATCATTGAATGTTCCCAATTTTCTGATGGGAACATCAGATCAATTGGGGATGCATCAGACATGGAAGGGAGGAATGGTGGGGAGGACAAGGGGAATGGAGTGCTGGATGAATGGGAGGACGAGGGGGACAGGGGAGGTGGGTAATGGTGAGGAGGACGAGGGAACGGGGGAATTGGGGGATGGTGGGGATGGGGGAATGGAGAATGGAAGAAAGGACAAGGAGACAGGGGAGTGGGGAATGGTAAAGAATAAGTGGGGACAGGAGAGGGGGAAATGGTAGGGATGACGAAGGGATGGTGGCGAGGACCATGGAACTTGTGGACTGGGGATGGTGGGGACGAGGGGATGGGGAGGGGGAAACAGTGGACTGGGGGGACAGAGGAAGTTTGCTGTGGTTTAGCAACGCAAGGCCAGGTTCAGCTAGTATGTATATATATATATATATATATATATATATATATATATATATATATATATATATATATATATATATATATATATATATATATATATATATATATATATATACACGTCGTATCTAGTAGCCAAAACGCACTTCTTGGCCTACTATGCAAGGCCCAATTTGCCTAATAGGCTGAGTGATTTTTTTTATTTTCAATAAATTGTTCCAATTAGTTTATTTAAATTATTATTATTATATTATATTAGGAACATAAATTATTGACGCAGTTGTGTTAGTTTAGGTAAGGTTTAGATAGGTTAGGTTAGGTAGGGTTGGTTAAGTTCGGTCATATATCTACTTTAGTTTTAACTCAAATTTAAACAAATTAACTTATTCATAATGAAATAGCCAAATAGCCAATGAAATTGCATATAAAATTATGCAATAGACATAATGAAATAGCCATTTATCATTTCATAAGAAAAAAATTAGAAAAATATATAAATTCAGGAAACTTGGCTTATTAGGTAAATCGGGTCTAGCATAGTAGGCCGAGTACGACGTTCTGGTTACTAGGTACAACACACACACACACACAAGAAAGAAAGAAAGGAAGTGCTGTCTAGCAAATGTAGAGAAGTTCAAAAGAGTATTCCTGCAGAGGGATATGACAAGGGAAGAGAGAATGCAGGCAGCAGATGCGAGGAAGGAGTGCAGGGAGAGAGAAAGGAATCGGGGAGCCACACCCCCGATCCCTACAATCCAAGAGGGGAATGGGGAACCCTCCTCAAACAGTGCACTAGCCACAGGGAGTGCGGCACCACCCCCACATTCTACCCAACAGACACCCTACCTGCCCCAACCCCTGTCAGCCCCCCACTAAGCACTCCCCCCACCCACCCCTCTCCTCCCACTCACCCCCCTCCTCCCACTCCCCCCTCCCCCCAGGACCTCCCTTCTCCCCCATCCCCCAAGCCCTCCCTTCTCCCAAATGCCCTCCCGTCTCTCCCACCCACAAGTCCTCCATTCTCCCCCGTCCCCCTAAGCCCCCCACTCTCCCCTACCCCACCTAACCCTTCCCCTCCCCACCACTCCCCAAAACCCTCCCCTCTTCCTCAACCACCTCAGCCTTCCCTTTCCCCCCACGCCTCCCAAGCCCTAACCCACTTTACTGCCCCCCCAAACAATCCCTTTCTCCCCCATCCCCCCAAACCTCCCCCTCTCACCCCCCCCCCCAACCCTCCTCCTTTCACCCCCCCCCCAACCCTCCCCCTCTCACCCACCCCCCAACCCTCCCCCCTCACCTACTCCCCCTACCCTCCCCCACCCCCCCTCACCCACTCCCCCTACCCTCCCCCTCCCCCCCACCCCCCCCCCAAGCCCTTCCTCCTCCACCAGGCTCCCGGTACCAGATCCTCCCAGCTCCCGCTCACCCCAGACCCCACAGGCTCCCCCCAGAGGAGAAGCAGAAGAGAGTCAGTTTCAGGGCAATGTACTCGAACATAGATGGGATCACAAGCAAGGCAAGTGAACTAAGGGAAAGAGCACAAGAAGTGAACCCAGATGTAATCGGACTCACTGAAACAAAACTCTCTGGAATCATAACGAATGCCGTGTTTCCCCAGGAGTACACAGTAATAAGGAAAGAGAGGGAAGGTAGGGGAGGAGGCGGAGTGGCCCTCCTCATGAGAAAGGAATGGAGTTTTAAGGAGATGGATATCCCGGGCTGTGAGGGTTTCAGAGACTACATAGCAGGCACCATGACAATGGGAGGTCCAAGGATAGTAGTAGCAGTAATATATAACCCTCCACCAAATGACAGAAGACCCAGTCAAGAGTACGAAAACAACAACAGGGCAGTTAACACTATAATTGAGAGGGCAGCCTCTGCTGCCTGTAGAAATAGATCCCACCTGCTCATCATGGGGGACTTCAATCACAGCAGGATTGATTGGGAGAACAAGGAACCGCATGGAGGCGAAGATACATGGAGAGCCAAACTACTGGAGGTGGCGACTAGAAACTTCTTAACCCAGCATGTCAGAGAACCCACAAGGATGAGAGGAAATGACGAACCAGCGAGACTCGACCTGGTCTTCACCCTGAACGACTCTGACATAAGAGAAATCGGTTTTGAGGCCCCACTAGGAATGAGCGACCACAGTGTATTGGTGTTTGAGTACCTGATTGAAGAAGGGCTATTGAACTCGAGGAGGGATACCGAAACCAAAAGGTTAGCATACCGAAAGGGAAACTATGAGGAGATAAGAAAATTCCTAACAGATATAGCATGGGAAACAGAGCTCAGGGATAAGACGGCCCAAGATATGATGGACTACATCACGCAAAAATGCAAGGCTGCAGCAAACAAGTTTGTCCCAGCCCAAAAGGAAAACAGTGAAATGAAGATGAGAAACCCATGGTTTAATCAGAGATGTAGGCTAGCTAAGCAGCAAAGTAAAAGGGCATGGAGAAACTATAGGAATAACAGGACACTGGAGAGCAGAGAAAGATACCAGAATGCCAGGAATGAATATGTCAGGATGAGAAGAGAGGCAGAAAGACAATACGAAAATGACATCGCAAGCAAGGCAAAGACTCAGCCTAAATTGTTGCATAGCCACATCAGGAGAAAAACAACAGTAAAGGAACAGGTTATGAAATTAAGGATAGGGGCAGGCGGATTCACTACAAACGACAAGGAAGTGTGTGAGGAACTGAATAAGAAATTCCAAGAGGTCTTCACCTTAGAACAAGGAGAAATCCCAGAGATAAGAGAGGGAATAGCTAACCAGGAACCACTGGAAGAGTTTGAGATTACCAGCGGGGAAGTAAGGAAGTGTTCACTAGAGTTGGATGTGACAAAGGCTATAGGCCCAGATGGAATCTCCCCTTGGATACTAAAGGAAGGAGCAGAAGAACTGTGCCTTCCACTCTCCATAGTGTATAACAAATCACTGGCAACAGGGGAACTGCCAGAAATTTGGAAAGCAGCTAACGTAGTCCCGATATACAAGAAAGGGGATAGATAGGAGGCACTGAATTACAGGCCAGTGTCCCTAACTTGCATACCATGCAAGATGATGAAGATTGTGCGAAGAAAGCTAGTGGAGCACCTGGAGCGAAAGAACTTTGTAACACAGCATCAACATGGATTCAGGGATGGCAGGTCCTGCCTCACAGGGTTACTTGAATTCTACGACCAGGCAACAAAAATAAGGCAAGAAAGAGAAGGGTGGGCAGACTGCATATTTTTGGATTGTCAGAAAGCCTTTGATACAGTGCCACACAAGAGGCTAGTGAAGAAACTGGAGATGCAGGTTGGAGTGAAAGGGAAGGTACTCCGTTGGATACAGGAGTACCTAAGTAACAGGAGACAACGAGTCAGTGTGAGAGGTGAGGTCTCAGATTGGCGAGACGTTACGAGTGGAGTACCGCAGGGGTCGGTCCTTGGACCTATACTGTTTCTGATATATGTAAATGATCTCCCAGAGGGTATAGAATCGTTTCTCTCAATGTTTGCCGATGATGCAAAAATTATGAGGAGGATTGAAACTGAGGACGATAGTAAGAGGCTACAAGATGACCTAGACAGACTGAGTGAATGGTCCAACAAATGGCTGTTGAAGTTCAACCCGAGTAAATGCAAAGTAATGAAAATAGGCAGTGGAAACAGGAGGCCAAATACAGGATACAGAATAGGAGATGAAGTACTTAATGAAACGAACAGAGAAAGATCTAGGAGTTGATATCACACCAAACCTGTCTCCTGAAGCCCACATAAAAAGAATAACGTCTGCGGCATTTGCGAGGCTGGCTAACATCAGAACAGCGTTCAGGAACCTGTGTAAGGAATCATTCAGAATCTTGTACACCACATATGTAAGACCAATCCTGGAGTATGCGGCCCCAGCATGGAGCCCGTACCTTGTCAAGCACAAGACGAAGCTGGAAAAAGTCCAAAGGTATGCCACTAGACTAGTCCCAGAACTAAGAGGCATGAGTTACGAGGAAAGGCTGCGGGAAATGTATCTTACGACACTGGAAGACAGAAGAGGAAGGGGAGACATGATCACAACCTACAAAATCCTCAGAGGAATCGACCGGGTAAACAAGGATAAACTATTCAACACTGTTGGGACGCGAACAAGGGAACACAGGTGGAAACTGAGTACCCACATGAGCCACAGAGACGTTAGAAGGAACTTTTTCAGTGTCAGAGTATTTAACGGATGGCATGCATTAGGCAGTGATGTGGTGGAGGCAGACTCCATACACAGTTTTAAATGTAGATATGATAGAGCCCAGTAGGCTCAGGAATCTGTACGCCAGTTGATTGACAGTTGAGAGACGGGACCAAAGAGCCAAAGCTCAACCTCCGCAAGCACAAATAGGTGAGTACACACACACACACATTATATTTATATATATATATATATATATATATATATATATATATATATATATATATATATATATATATATATATATATATATATATATATTAATATATATATATATATATATATATATATATATATATATATATATATATATATATATATATATATATATATATATATATTATATATATATATATTAATATATATATATATATATATATATATATATATATATATATATATATATATATATTATATATATATATATATATATATATATATATATATATATATATATATATATATATATAGATGTCGTACCTAGTAGCCAGAACGCACTTCTCAGCCTACTATGCAAGGCCCGATTTGCCTAATAAGCCAAGTTTTTCATGAAATAATGTTTTTTCGACTACCTAACCAACCTAACCTAACCTAACTTTTTCGGCTACCTAACCTAACCTATAAAGATAGGTTAGGTTAGGTTAGGTAGGGTTGGTTAGGTTCGGCCATATATCTACGTTAATTTTAACTCCAATAAAATAAAATTGACCTCATACATAATGAAATGGGTAGCTTTATCATTTCATAAGAAAAAATTAGAGAATATATTAATTCAGCAAAACTTGGCTTATTAGGCAAATCGGGCCTTGCATAGTAGGCTGAGAAGTGAGTTTTGGCTACTAGGTACGACATAGATATATATATAAATATATATATATGTCGTACCTAGTAGCCAGAATGCACTTCTTGGCCTACTATGCAAGGCCCGATTTGCCTAATAAGCCAAGTTTTCCTGAATTAATACATTTTCTCTATTTTTTTCTTATGAAATTATAAAGCTACCCATTTCATTATGTATGAGGTCAATTTTTTTTTATTGGAGTTAAATTTCTCCGTGGTCTCCGTGGTGTAGTGGTAAGACACTCGCCTGGCGTTCCGCGAGCGCTATGTCATGGGTTCGTATCCTGGCCGGGGAGGATTTACTGGGCGCAATTCCTTAACTGTAGCCTCTGTTTAACGCAACAGTAAAATGTGTACTTGGATGAAAAAACGATTCTTCGCGGCAGGGGATCGTATTCCAGGGACCATAGGATTAAGGACTTGCCCGAAACGCTACGCGTACTAGTGGCTGTACAAGAATGTAACAACTCCTGTATATATCTCAAAAAAAAAAAAAATTTAACGTAGATATATGACCGAACCTAACCAACCCTACCTAACCTATCTTTATAGGTTAGGTTAGGTAGCCGAAAAAGTTAGGTAGGTTAGGTAGTCGAAAAACAATTATTTCATGAAAATTTGGCTTATTAGGCAAATCGGGCCTTGCATAGTAGGCTGAGAAGTGCATATATATATATATATATATATATATATATATATATATATATATATATATATATATATATATATATATATATATATATATATATATCAACTGAAAACTCACACCCCAGAAGTGACTCGAACCCATACTCCCAGAAGCAACGCAACTGGTATGTACAAGACGCCTTAATCCACTTGACCATCACGACCGGACATAATGAGGTGATAGCCGAGGCTATATGAACCACCCCACCGCCGGCACTCGGATAGTTATCTTGGGCATAGCATTTTACCAAATCACCTCATTCTTTGGGGCACACGTGAGGAACACAAATGCGAACAAGCCTGAATGGTCCCCAGGACATATGCAACTGAAAACTCACACCCCAGAAGTGACTCGAACCCATACTCCCAGAAGCAACGCAACTGGTATGTACAAGACGCCTTAATCCACTTGACCATCACGACCGGACATAATGAGGTGATAGCCGAGGCTATATGAACCACCCCACCGCCGGCACTCGGATAGTTATCTTGGGCATAGCATTTTACCAAATCACCTCATTCTTTGGGGCACACGTGAGGAACACAAATGCGAACAAGCCTGAATGGTCCCCAGGACATATGCAACTGAAAACTCACACCCCAGAAGTGACTCGAACCCATACTCCCAGAAGCAACGCAACTGGTATGTACAAGACGCCTTAATCCACTTGACCATCACGACCGGACATAATGAGGTGATAGCCGAGGCTATATGAACCACCCCACCGCCGGCACTCGGATAGTTATCTTGGGCATAGCATTTTACCAAATCACCTCATTCTTTGGGGCACACGTGAGGAACACAAATGCGAACAAGCCTGAATGGTCCCCAGGACATATGCAACTGAAAACTCACACCCCAGAAGTGACTCGAACCCATACTCCCAGAAGCAACGCAACTGGTATGTACAAGACGCCTTAATCCACTTGACCATCACGACCGGACATAATGAGGTGATAGCCGAGGCTATATGAACCACCCCACCGCCGGCACTCGGATAGTTATCTTGGGCATAGCATTTTACCAAATCACCTCATTCTTTGGGGCACACGTGAGGAACACAAATGCGAACAAGCCTGAATGGTCCCCAGGACATATGCAACTGAAAACTCACACCCCAGAAGTGACTCGAACCCATAATCCCAGAAGCAACGCAACTGGTATGTACAAGACGCCTTAATCCACTTGACCATCACGACCGGACATAATGAGGTGATAGCCGAGGCTATATGAACCACCCCACCGCCGGCACTCGGATAGTTATCTTGGGCATAGCATTTTACCAAATCACCTCATTCTTTGGGGCACACGTGAGGAACACAAATGCGAACAAGCCTGAATGGTCCCCAGGACATATGCAACTGAAAACTCACACCCCAGAAGTGACTCGAACCCATACTCCCAGAAGCAACGCAACTGGTATGTACAAGACGCCTTAATCCACTTGACCATCACGACCGGACATAATGAGGTGATAGCCGAGGCTATATGAACCACCCCACCGCCGGCACTCGGATAGTTATCTTGGGCATAGCATTTTACCAAATCACCTCATTCTTTGGGGCACACGTGAGGAACACAAATGCGAACAAGCCTGAATGGTCCCCAGGACATATGCAACTGAAAACTCACACCCCAGAAGTGACTCGAACCCATACTCCCAGAAGCAACGCAACTGGTAATGCTATGCCCAAGATAACTATCCGAGTGCCGGCGGTGGGGTGGTTCATATAGCCTCGGCTATCACCTCATTATGTCCGGTCGTGATGGTCAAGTGGATTAAGGCGTCTTGTACATACCAGTTGCGTTGCTTCTGGGAGTATGGGTTCGAGTCACTTCTGGGGTGTGAGTTTTCAGTTGCATATGTCCTGGGGACCATTCAGGCTTGTTCGCATTTGTGTTCCTCACGTGTGCCCCAAAGAATGAGGTGATTTGGTAAAATGCTATGCCCAAGATAACTATCCGAGTGCCGGCGGTGGGGTGGTTCATATAGCCTCGGCTATCACCTCATTATGTCCGGTCGTGATGGTCAAGTGGATTAAGGCGTCTTGTACATACCAGTTGCGTTGCTTCTGGGAGTATGGGTTCGAGTCACTTCTGGGGTGTGAGTTTTCAGTTGCATATGTCCTGGGGACCATTCAGGCTTGTTCGCATTTGTGTTCCTCACGTGTGCCCCAAAGAATGAGGTGATTTGGTAAAATGCTATGCCCAAGATAACTATCCGAGTGCCGGCGGTGGGGTGGTTCATATAGCCTCGGCTATCACCTCATTATGTCCGGTCGTGATGGTCAAGTGGATTAAGGCGTCTTGTACATACCAGTTGCGTTGCTTCTGGGAGTATGGGTTCGAGTCACTTCTGGGGTGTGAGTTTTCAGTTGCATATGTCCTGGGGACCATTCAGGCTTGTTCGCATTTGTGTTCCTCACGTGTGCCCCAAAGAATGAGGTGATTTGGTAAAATGCTATGCCCAAGATAACTATCCGAGTGCCGGCGGTGGGGTGGTTCATATAGCCTCGGCTATCACCTCATTATGTCCGGTCGTGATGGTCAAGTGGATTAAGGCGTCTTGTACATACCAGTTGCGTTGCTTCTGGGAGTATGGGTTCGAGTCACTTCTGGGGTGTGAGTTTTCAGTTGCATATGTCCTGGGGACCATTCAGGCTTGTTCGCATTTGTGTTCCTCACGTGTGCCCCAAAGAATGAGGTGATTTGGTAAAATGCTATGCCCAAGATAACTATCCGAGTGCCGGCGGTGGGGTGGTTCATATAGCCTCGGCTATCACCTCATTATGTCCGGTCGTGATGGTCAAGTGGATTAAGGCGTCTTGTACATACCAGTTGCGTTGCTTCTGGGAGTATGGGTTCGAGTCACTTCTGGGGTGTGAGTTTTCAGTTGCATATGTCCTGGGGACCATTCAGGCTTGTTCGCATTTGTGTTCCTCACGTGTGCCCCAAAGAATGAGGTGATTTGGTAAAATGCTATGCCCAAGATAACTATCCGAGTGCCGGCGGTGGGGTGGTTCATATAGCCTCGGCTATCACCTCATTATGTCCGGTCGTGATGGTCAAGTGGATTAAGGCGTCTTGTACATACCAGTTGCGTTGCTTCTGGGAGTATGGGTTCGAGTCACTTCTGGGGTGTGAGTTTTCAGTTGCATATGTCCTGGGGACCATTCAGGCTTGTTCGCATTTGTGTTCCTCACGTGTGCCCCAAAGAATGAGGTGATTTGGTAAAATGCTATGCCCAAGATAACTATCCGAGTGCCGGCGGTGGGGTGGTTCATATAGCCTCGGCTATCACCTCATTATGTCCGGTCGTGATGGTCAAGTGGATTAAGGCGTCTTGTACATACCAGTTGCGTTGCTTCTGGGAGTATGGGTTCGAGTCACTTCTGGGGTGTGAGTTTTCAGTTGCATATGTCCTGGGGACCATTCAGGCTTGTTCGCATTTGTGTTCCTCACGTGTGCCCCAAAGAATGAGGTGATTTGGTAAAATGCTATGCCCAAGATAACTATCCGAGTGCCGGCGGTGGGGTGGTTCATATAGCCTCGGCTATCACCTCATTATGTCCGGTCGTGATGGTCAAGTGGATTAAGGCGTCTTGTACATACCAGTTGCGTTGCTTCTGGGAGTATGGGTTCGAGTCACTTCTGGGGTGTGAGTTTTCAGTTGCATATGTCCTGGGGACCATTCAGGCTTGTTCGCATTTGTGTTCCTCACGTGTGCCCCAAAGAATGAGGTGATTTGGTAAAATGCTATGCCCAAGATAACTATCCGAGTGCCGGCGGTGGGGTGGTTCATATAGCCTCGGCTATCACCTCATTATGTCCGGTCGTGATGGTCAAGTGGATTAAGGCGTCTTGTACATACCAGTTGCGTTGCTTCTGGGAGTATGGGTTCGAGTCACTTCTGGGGTGTGAGTTTTCAGTTGCATATGTCCTGGGGACCATTCAGGCTTGTTCGCATTTGTGTTCCTCACGTGTGCCCCAAAGAATGAGGTGATTTGGTAAAATGCTATGCCCAAGATAACTATCCGAGTGCCGGCGGTGGGGTGGTTCATATAGCCTCGGCTATCACCTCATTATGTCCGGTCGTGATGGTCAAGTGGATTAAGGCGTCTTGTACATACCAGTTGCGTTGCTTCTGGGAGTATGGGTTCGAGTCACTTCTGGGGTGTGAGTTTTCAGTTGCATATGTCCTGGGGACCATTCAGGCTTGTTCGCATTTGTGTTCCTCACGTGTGCCCCAAAGAATGAGGTGATTTGGTAAAATGCTATGCCCAAGATAACTATCCGAGTGCCGGCGGTGGGGTGGTTCATATAGCCTCGGCTATCACCTCATTATGTCCGGTCGTGATGGTCAAGTGGATTAAGGCGTCTTGTACATACCAGTTGCGTTGCTTCTGGGAGTATGGGTTCGAGTCACTTCTGGGGTGTGAGTTTTCAGTTGCATATGTCCTGGGGACCATTCAGGCTTGTTCGCATTTGTGTTCCTCACGTGTGCCCCAAAGAATGAGGTGATTTGGTAAAATGCTATGCCCAAGATAACTATCCGAGTGCCGGCGGTGGGGTGGTTCATATAGCCTCGGCTATCACCTCATTATGTCCGGTCGTGATGGTCAAGTGGATTAAGGCGTCTTGTACATACCAGTTGCGTTGCTTCTGGGAGTATGGGTTCGAGTCACTTCTGGGGTGTGAGTTTTCAGTTGCATATGTCCTGGGGACCATTCAGGCTTGTTCGCATTTGTGTTCCTCACGTGTGCCCCAAAGAATGAGGTGATTTGGTAAAATGCTATGCCCAAGATAACTATCCGAGTGCCGGCGGTGGGGTGGTTCATATAGCCTCGGCTATCACCTCATTATGTCCGGTCGTGATGGTCAAGTGGATTAAGGCGTCTTGTACATACCAGTTGCGTTGCTTCTGGGAGTATGGGTTCGAGTCACTTCTGGGGTGTGAGTTTTCAGTTGCATATGTCCTGGGGACCATTCAGGCTTGTTCGCATTTGTGTTCCTCACGTGTGCCCCAAAGAATGAGGTGATTTGGTAAAATGCTATGCCCAAGATAACTATCCGAGTGCCGGCGGTGGGGTGGTTCATATAGCCTCGGCTATCACCTCATTATGTCCGGTCGTGATGGTCAAGTGGATTAAGGCGTCTTGTACATACCAGTTGCGTTGCTTCTGGGAGTATGGGTTCGAGTCACTTCTGGGGTGTGAGTTTTCAGTTGCATATGTCCTGGGGACCATTCAGGCTTGTTCGCATTTGTGTTCCTCACGTGTGCCCCAAAGAATGAGGTGATTTGGTAAAATGCTATGCCCAAGATAACTATCCGAGTGCCGGCGGTGGGGTGGTTCATATAGCCTCGGCTATCACCTCATTATGTCCGGTCGTGATGGTCAAGTGGATTAAGGCGTCTTGTACATACCAGTTGCGTTGCTTCTGGGAGTATGGGTTCGAGTCACTTCTGGGGTGTGAGTTTTCAGTTGCATATGTCCTGGGGACCATTCAGGCTTGTTCGCATTTGTGTTCCTCACGTGTGCCCCAAAGAATGAGGTGATTTGGTAAAATGCTATGCCCAAGATAACTATCCGAGTGCCGGCGGTGGGGTGGTTCATATAGCCTCGGCTATCACCTCATTATGTCCGGTCGTGATGGTCAAGTGGATTAAGGCGTCTTGTACATACCAGTTGCGTTGCTTCTGGGAGTATGGGTTCGAGTCACTTCTGGGGTGTGAGTTTTCAGTTGCATATGTCCTGGGGACCATTCAGGCTTGTTCGCATATATATATATATATATATATATATATATATATATGTCGTACCTAGTAGCCAGAACGCACTTTTCTGCCTACTATGCAAGGCCCGATTTGCCTAATAAGCCAAGTTTTACTGAATTAATATATTTTCTTTAATTTTTCTTATGAAATGATAAAGCTACCCATTTCATTACGCATGAGGTCAATTTTTTTTTATTGAAGTTAAAATTAACGTAGATATATGACCGAACCTAACCAACCCTACCTAACCTAACCTATCTTTAAACGTTAGGTTAGGTTAGGTAGCCGAAAAAGTTAGGTTAGGTTAGGTTAGGTAGGTTAGGTTGTCGAAAAACAATTAATTCATGAAAACTTGGCTTATTAGGCAAATTTGGCCTTGCATAGTAGGGTGAGAAGTGCGTTCTGGCTACTAGGTACGACATATATATATATATATATATATATATATATATATATATATATATATATATATATATATATATAGTGACGGGAAAGTGTTGATGTTCGGCAGTCCTCCAATGGCAGGTGTCAAACCCTGGTCACACTTTAAACAAAAATATAGACTGCGTGCCTGTTATCTGTGGTAAGTTAGAGGGAGGAACACGTAAAACACAAAATATGAACAATGAAACTTTAATATATTTACTTTAAACATAAATGAAAATAAAGACAAATCTCGGGAAGTTAAGTTACAGTTAAATAATAAAGAAAATGCAAGGACAATGTGAAATACAAAATTACAATGTTAAAATGGTGCTGAGAATATCGACTATGGCTGAAACCTCCCTTTGTATACGAGCTAATGAGCGAGTATGCCAGAGAGAGATGTCAACCGTAAGAGCACAAGGAATATTCTGAAGTGGATAGCTGGTCAGGCTCAGACGTCGAATCATGTAGAGGGCGCCGAGGTGCTGGGTGCAGGTGCGCGGCTGGCGAGTCACCAATCAGAAGCAGGCAAGCTGGTGAAGGGTAGTTAGCTGGTTTGATGACGAGCCGGCGTGGAGGGTGTGTGGAGTAGGGGGATTTTGAATACATTTTGCCTCCTGGTCAAAACGTTTTGTGCCTCTGGTGACGTATCTTGAATGTAGCATCTTATACTTATGTCTTGGGACGTAACTTAAATTAGGGAAGAGCAGGCTCAATCTCTCTTGAAAGATTATCGTCACAACTCTCCCCCGAAGCCTGCGGTTCCGGGTGAAGTTACTTCTTCAGGTGGTAGAGTGGTAGGTGGAGCAGCCTCTACCTCATAGACTCTGGAGAGGGCGTCTGCGATGATGTTGTCGGAACCCTTGATGTAGAAGATCTCCAGGTTGAAATTCTGCAGATATAAAGCCCATCGTAGAAGCCGTTGGTTGTTGAATTGGGCTTGCTGCAGGAAGCGTAGGGGATTGTGGTCCGAATAGATGGTGGTAGACCGAGCACTTTGCAGGTACGGTTCGAAGTGCTGCAGGTTCAGGACGATTGATAGTAGCTCCTTCTCGATCGTGCTGTAGTTCCTTTGGTGTGGCTTTAATTTATGGCTGTAGTAGCTACAAGGCAGAATCTCCTCGCCTCGTTGTTGCATCAGGACACCCCCGATACCGGTACCACTGGCGTCGACATGGAGGATGAAAGGCTTCGTGGTATCTGGCGAGGCGAGAATAGGATTAGAACAGAGCAGGTACTTAAGTTGTTCAAAAGCAACGGTTTGCTGAATAGTCCAATGATACCGTTGCTTGGGGCTGGTTAAGGTGATCAAGGGTGTCGCCACCGTACTAAAGTTCCTCACAAACCTACGGTAGTAGGAGGCAAGACCAAGGAAGCGCAGGAGCTGCTTCCTGGTGGTAAGCTGTGGGTAATGCTGGATGGCTTGGGTATGTATGTTTAACGGAGCTATGCTGCCACTCCCTATCTCATGACCAAGATAACGCACTTTACCTTTAGCAAAGGTGGACTTGCCTAAGTTGATGGTGAGGCCGGCTGACAGGAGCTTGGCAAACAACCGTTGCAGCTGGAGCAGATGTTCGCTCCAAGTGTTGGTTGCCACAACGATGTCATCCAAGTAGGCGTAAGTGTTATCCAAGCCCTGGATGACGCGGTTGACAGCTCGCTGAAAGGTGGCCGGGGCATTACATAGTCCAAAGGGAAGGCGTTCGTATCTGTAAAGGCCAAAAGGAGTGGTAAAGGCAGATATTTCCTTAGCTCCCTCCGTTAAACATACCTGGTAATATCCTTTTAACAAGTCCAGCTTCGATAGGTACCGCGCATGACCAATGGCGTCAAGGATGTCATCTACTCTTGGTAAGGGATACGCATCCTTGACAGTCACAAGATTTAATTTACGATAGTCGGTACATAATTTCACCTTACCATGCGGTTTTGGCACCAGGATACAGGGTGAGGCCCAAGGAGACTCACAAGGGGTAGCCAGCCCATGATCCAGGAGGTACTGTACCTCAGCACGCATGACTTCCTTCTTACTCGGGCTGATTCGGTAGAAAGATTGACGAATCGGCCGTGTGTCGGGGAGTAGTTGGATGTCTTGCTGAACCACACTACACTCCTGTGGATCATCGTTGAACAACTTTTGATGTTCCTTGAAGATTCTGATGAGAGGTGCACTATTGTTGTCCTGAAAATAGTTATGAAGATTAGCCAGGATTTCTGAGTTGGAAAGCACCGACTCAGTGTTAGTGCTTTCGGGAGAAGCAGGGAAGGTTTCGCTATGGAGGTATGGACCTTTAAACGCAGAAACTGATACCATCTCAGTGGGGGGAATACCTTGATACTGCTTCAGGACATTGATTTGGCACAACTGGGTCCTCCGCCGCCTATCTGGAGTCTCAAGAACGTAGTTGTGGTTGTTCCTGCACTCCTTGGTGCAGTAGGGTCCTGAAAACTTGTTTTGCAATGGAGAACCTGGGATAGGAAAGTATGCCAACACGAAGTCTCGTGGTTTAAATTTCCTTAATTTGCTGCTCTGGTCAAAATGAGTCTTCATCCTCTCCTGGGCTTTTAATAGGTTGTCATTAGCAAATTTACGGACTCTCTAGAATGTGTTTTAAGTTTTGAAGAAACTGAGGCACATTCTGATGGTCACTGAAGGTGGCATTACGTAGAGAGTCCTTGAAAGCTTTGAGAGGAGTACGGCACTTACGTCCGTAGAGCATCTCATAAGGAGATACTTCTAGTGACTCATTGGGGAGACTTCGAAAAATGCACATTATGAGATCAAGTTGTCTATCCCAGTCCTTCAAGGTGTCATTGCAGAATTTCTTTAGGAGTGTTTTAATAGTCTGATGACTACGTTCAAAAGAACCCTGTGAAGCAGGATGATAGGGGCTGGACAGTACCTGTGTGATGTTGAACTCTTCCAGAGTCTTCTTGAAGAGATCACTGGTGAAGTTGGTGCCACAGTCACTTTGAACATCTCTTGGAAATCCATACTGGGTGAAGATCTTCAATAGGTGTTTCACCGCAGTAGCAGCCGTAATGTTCTTTACTGGAACTGCTATGGGAAACCTGGTGGTAGGACACATGATAGTTATTATATATGCGTTGCCAGAACTGGTCCGGGGTAAAGGACCAACACAGTCTATGATGAGTCTGTGGAAAGGTTCCGCAGGCACCTGGATGGGTTTCAGTGGAGCCTGGGGAATAGAGATGTTAGGTTTACCTGCCATCTGACATGTGACACTCTTGGACGTATTTCTTTACGTCTTTTACCATACCTGGCCAGTAGTAGTCTTGTCTGATTCCGTGGTAGGTTTTGTTGAAGCCATAGTGAGAAAGAGCTCCGTGGGCCAGGTGTAGAATATCGGGCCGTATGCTGGTGGGAATCACTAGTTGTTCGACATTGGCCCAATCATCATCCTCCTTCAGCTTGCTGGGTCTGTATCTGCAGTAGAGCAACTCATTCTCTAGGAAGAACCCAGGGATACTGTCAGGTTGAGTCTCAGCCTGGAAGAATAATGGTGTTAATGATTGATCTTCCCTCTGTAACTTACGGAACTCCAATTTGGTAAGATTGGGAGGTAGATTCTGAGGGTCTCGAGGGACAGCGGTAGCAGTAGAGTCAGCTGGTTGCGGTCGTGCAGCTTGTGCACGGGTGGTCACCAAAACCGGAGGAGAAACTTTATCACTCTTGAACCTCTGCTGGAACATATTCAAAGATGGGATTATCCATTACAGAAGTACACCTGGGGTTTGTCTGCGATGATCAGGTTGGGCGGTTGCAGATCTTCTGCCAAGTCGTTGCCAAGGAGAAGTTGCACTCCAGGCATGGGAAAAGGCTTTTCCCTGATGGCGTCTTGGACTTCACCGGTCACGAAGGGACAATTCAGGTGGACTCTGGCGAGTGGATATGGAGTGGTAGCAGTGAGGTCAGTGATAAGGACGGTTTCCCCGGTGTAGGCGACGTTAGGCACAGCCGACTTTATGATAATGGACTGAAGAGCCGCTGTGTCCCTCAAGATCTTCCATTTGAAACTTCCCTCTGAATCTGTACCGTTGGTAGAGACAGTTCCAGGATACAGGTGTTTACTGAAGAGAGAAAGATCATTAACATTAACACCAACATTCATTACAGGCTTTCCGGACTTAGGAGGAGTCTGTTTGGGTTTAGTAGATTCATTGCTCTTGTATTGAGCCTTCACACATCTGTCTATGGTATGTCCATAGAGTTTGCAATAATTACAATACAATTGAGAGCTCGCTTGATCTGTACTCACTTTATCGTAACTGTACCACGACTTCTTACTGGAAGGTGGTTCTGGTGTCAGCCGGTGGATGAGGCTGTAGGTGTCAGCCGACTTCGCACATTTGATGTAGTCGGTTTCTTCTTTATCTGCTAGATATAAACGGACGGAAGGGGGAACACGTCTCAAGAATTCCTCAACTAGCATGAGGTTGATGAGTTCTGCAAATGTAGAGACATGTGCTGCTTCCAGCCATTTCATAAAATATCTTTTCTTGGTACTGGCAAATTCTAGAAAGGTGGTGGTACTTGCCTTAAGATGGTCACGGAATTTTCGTCGGTAGCTTTCGGTGGAGAGAAGGTAGGCGTCCAACACTGCTTGCTTCAGGGTCTGGTAGTCATTCTCAGACGCTAAGGTACTGAGAGTAACAGCAGCTCTACCTGTAAGATGCACTCTGAGAAGGGTAGACCATTGGTCAACAGGCCAGCTAAGTTGATTAGCTAGGGTCTCAAAGGTGGTAAAAAAGACATCGATCTCTGTCTCAACGAATGATGGCATTAACTTACTTGCATGGGAGATATTGAAACTTACTGGAAGACTGGCGGTAGCTTGCTGGCGTTGAGTGAGGTGTGTAGTTTCCAACGCGAGTTCTTGTTGACGACATTCTATAGCCATAGCAGCTTGCTGTTTGTCATGCTCGCGTTGCATCTCCAGGTGACGATGTTTTGCTTCAAGCTGTACTCTCTCACGCTCACGGAGTATTATTGTCTCACGTTCCTGTTCTTCTTTCCTCAAGGCGGCCTCTCGTTCTCTTAGGGCTGCTTCTCGTTCTCTTAGGGCCGCCTCTCTTTCTTGCTCTTCTTTCCTTCAGTTGTAGGGCTTCTTTTTGTTGTTCGAGGGCTTCCCTTTGTTGCTCTCGCTCGATCTTGGCAAGTTCTAGTTTGAGTTTCATAGTTGCCAAATCAGGTTTATCTGCAATAGAGTAAGTTTCGTGAGTGTCAGAGTCAATTTTCCTTTCATCTAAGAGGTAATCCATGATTAGGTTATGTATTTCTTTTTTGTTGGCTTCATGGGGAACATCTAGTTGATACTCGTGTACAAGAGTTTGTAATTCGGTCCTCTTGGCACGACTTAAGGTCCCTATTTCACCAGCTGGATCGTTACGGAAAGCTTGGAGACGAAACATGGTGAAAGATAGCAAATAAATGTACACGAATATAGTTGTGATATGGTAAATGTCAGAAACAGGATAACGTGGCAACTGGTAACTATCCTGTGGAATTTTAATCTTTAACAATTAAAGTTAATTATAGGATGGTAAATGATTAGTCAATCAATGTCGCAGGAAATCTTGTACCCGGTACTCAATGTAAGAGAATAAGGGCAAGAAAATCCTACTAAATTAGTGAAACTGAGTTTCTAAAACAAATGAAACATTTAATTGCTCCAAAAGTGAATTAGGTAGTCCAAGAATGTAGGCATACCTTGCCGAGTCTCTATAGGACATAAGCAAGGGTTTCCCACTAAATGAATATGATACTTACAGAATTAGCGAACTTGGTGCTCTGTAAAAAGAAAGTTAATTCCCTACCTAAGTAAATATCATCATCTCTGACCGACGTGTAGGGGTGCGAGGTGTCAACTGGTGACGAGAACTGCTGCTGAGGTCCCAATTCAGCAACAAAGTCCGTGCTAGAGGAACTATGGCCCTCTTTTCCTCCTTCGGTCGGATTGCAGAAGATCGGGTGCTTTGTTCCAGAGACAAACCAAAGTACCAGGGTACCAAAATGATGATCTGCCGAAAATATGAGAAATATCCTAGGGACAAAAGATGGTAAACACGAGTAATAACACGGAGGGAGGGATGACCAATTAAGAGAATGACTGAGGCCTCCAGTCACCACGTAATCCAAAGTTATCTCACACTCACCATATGCTACTCTCGGAATGCACAATACACAAAGCACCATATAAATATGAAAATTAATGATAATATTGAAAGGCTACTTTAGCAAAGTGAAGTACGCTTACCACAAATTGACGTTCTGGTACTAGTACCTGAGTGAAGCTCCTTGGACAGGCCCCCATTAAAATGTGACGGGAAAGTGTTGGAGTGTTGATGTTCGGCAGTCCTCCAATGGCAGGTGTCAATGCCTGGTCACACTTTAAACAAAAATATAGACTGCGTGCCTGTTATCTGTGGTAAGTTAGAGGGAGAAACACGTAAAACACAAAATATGAACAATGAAACTTTAATATATTTACTTTAAACATAAATGAAAATAAAGACAAATCTCGGGAAGTTAAGTTACAGTTAAATAATAAAGAAAATGCAAGGACAATGTGAAATACAAAATTACAATGTTAAAATGGTGCTGAGAATATCTGCTATGGCTGAAACCTCCCTTCGTATACGAGTTAATGAGCGAGTATGCCAGAGAGAGATGTCAACCGTAAGAGCACAAGGAATATTCTGAAGTGGATAGCTGGTCAGGCTCAGACGTCGATTCGTGTAGAGGGCGCTGAGGTGCTGGGTGCAGGTGCACGGCTGGCGAGTCACCAATCAGAAGCAGGCAAGCTGGTGAAGGGTAGTTAGCTGGTTTGATGACGAGCCGGCGTGAGGAGGGTGTGTGGAGTAGGGGGAATTTGAATATGTTTTGCCTCCTGGTCAAAACGTTTTGTGCTACTGGTGACGTATCTTGAATGTAGCATCTTATACTTGTGTCTTGGGACGTAACTTAAAGTAGGGAAGAGCAGGCTCAATCTCTCTTGAAAGAGATTATCGTCACAATATATATATATATATATATATATATATATATATATATATATATATATATATATATATATATATATATATATATATATATATATATATATATACATATATATATATATACATATATATATATATATATATATATATATATATATATATATATATATATATATATATATATATATATATATATATATATATATATGCGAACAAGCCTGAATGGTCCCCAGGACAATATGCAACTGAAAACTCACACCCCAGAAGTGACTCGAACCCATACTCCCAGGAGCAACGCAACTGGTATGTACAAGACGCCTTAATCCACTTGAACATCACGACCGGAGTATGGGTTCGAGTCACTTCTGGGGTGTGAGTTTTCAGTTGCATATTGTCCTGGGGACCATTCAGGCTTGTTCGCATTTGTGTTCCTCACATGTGCCCCAAAGAATGAGGTGATTTGGTAAAATGCTATGCCCAAGATTACTATCCGAGTGCCGGCGGTGGGGTGGTTCAAATAGCCTCGGCTATCACCTCATTTTGTCCGGTCGTGATGGTCAAGTGGATTAAGGCGTCTTGTACATACCAGTTGCGTTGCTCCTGGGAGTATGGGTTCGAGTCACTTCTGGGGTGTGAGTTTTCAGTTGCATATTGTCCTGGGGACCATTCAGGCTTGTTCGCATTTGTGTTCCTCACGTGTGCCCCAAAGAATGAGGTGATTTGGTAAAATGCTATGCCCAAGATTACTATCCGAGTGCCGGCGGTGGGGTGGTTCAAATAGCCTCGGCTATCACCTCATTTTGTCCGGTCGTGATGGTCAAGTGGATTAAGGCGTCTTGTACATACCAGTTGCGTTGCTCCTGGGAGTATGGGTTCGAGTCACTTCTGGGGTGTGAGTTTTCAGTTGCATATTGTCCTGGGGACCATTCAGGCTTGTTCGCATTTGTGTTCCTCACGTGTGCCCCAAAGAATGAGGTGATTTGGTAAAATGCTATGCCCAAGATTACTATCCGAGTGCCGGCGGTGGGGTGGTTCAAATAGCCTCGGCTATCACCTCATTTTGTCCGGTCGTGATGGTCAAGTGGATTAAGGCGTCTTGTACATACCAGTTGCGTTGCTCCTGGGAGTATGGGTTCGAGTCACTTCTGGGGTGTGAGTTTTCAGTTGCATATTGTCCTGGGGACCATTCAGGCTTGTTCGCATTTGTGTTCCTCACGTGTACCCCAAAGAATGAGGTGATTTGGTAAAATGCTATGCTCAAGATTACTATCCGAGTGCCGGCGGTGGGGTGGTTCAAATAGCCTCGGCTATCACCTCATTTTGTCCGGTCGTGATGGTCAAGTGGATTAAGGCGTCTTGTACATACCAGTTGCGTTGCTCCTGGGAGTATGGGTTCGAGTCACTTCTGGGGTGTGAGTTTTCAGTTGCATATTGTCCTGGGGACCATTCAGGCTTGTTCGCATTTGTGTTCCTCACGTGTGCCCCAAAGAATGAGGTGATTTGGTAAAATGCTATGCCCAAGATTACTATCCGAGTGCCGGCGGTGGGGTGGTTCAAATAGCCTCGGCTATCACCTCATTTTGTCCGGTCGTGATGGTCAAGTGGATTAAGGCGTCTTGTACATACCAGCTGCGTTGCTCCTGGGAGTATGGGTTCGAGTCACTTCTGGGGTGTGAGTTTTCAGTTGCATATTGTCCTGGGGACCATTCAGGCTTGTTCGCATTTGTGTTCCTCACGTGTGCCCCAAAGAATGAGGTGATTTGGTAAAATGCTATGCCCAAGATTACTATCCGAGTGCCGGCGGTGGGGTGGTTCAAATAGCCTCGGCTATCACCTCATTTTGTCCGGTCGTGATGGTCAAGTGGATTAAGGCGTCTTGTACATACCAGTTGCGTTGCTCCTGGGAGTATGGGTTCGAGTCACTTCTGGGGTGTGAGTTTTCAGTTGCATATTGTCCTGGGGACCATTCAGGCTTGTTCGCATTTGTGTTCCTCACGTGTGCCCCAAAGAATGAGGTGATTTGGTAAAATGCTATGCCCAAGATTACTATCCGAGTGCCGGCGGTGGGGTGGTTCAAATAGCCTCGGCTATCACCTCATTTTGTCCGGTCGTGATGGTCAAGTGGATTAAGGCGTCTTGTACATACCAGTTGCGTTGCTCCTGGGAGTATGGGTTCGAGTCACTTCTGGGGTGTGAGTTTTCAGTTGCATATTGTCCTGGGGACCATTCAGGCTTGTTCGCATTTGTGTTCCTCACGTGTGCCCCAAAGAATGAGGTGATTTGGTAAAATGCTATGCCCAAGATTACTATCCGAGTGCCGGCGGTGGGGTGGTTCAAATAGCCTCGGCTATCACCTCATTTTGTCCGGTCGTGATGGTCAAGTGGATTAAGGCGTCTTGTACATACCAGTTGCGTTGCTCCTGGGAGTATGGGTTCGAGTCACTTCTGGGGTGTGAGTTTTCAGTTGCATATTGTCCTGGGGACCATTCAGGCTTGTTCGCATTTGTGTTCCTCACGTGTGCCCCAAAGAATGAGGTGATTTGGTAAAATGCTATGCCCAAGATTACTATCCGAGTGCCGGCGGTGGGGTGGTTCAAATAGCCTCGGCTATCACCTCATTTTGTCCGGTCGTGATGGTCAAGTGGATTAAGGCGTCTTGTACATACCAGTTGCGTTGCTCCTGGGAGTATGGGTTCGAGTCACTTCTGGGGTGTGAGTTTTCAGTTGCATATTGTCCTGGGGACCATTCAGGCTTGTTCGCATTTGTGTTCCTCACGTGTGCCCCAAAGAATGAGGTGATTTGGTAAAATGCTATGCCCAAGATTACTATCCGAGTGCCGGCGGTGGGGTGGTTCAAATAGCCTCGGCTATCACCTCATTTTGTCCGGTCGTGATGGTCAAGTGGATTAAGGCGTCTTGTACATACCAGTTGCGTTGCTCCTGGGAGTATGGGTTCGAGTCACTTCTGGGGTGTGAGTTTTCAGTTGCATATTGTCCTGGGGACCATTCAGGCTTGTTCGCATTTGTGTTCCTCACGTGTACCCCAAAGAATGAGGTGATTTGGTAAAATGCTATGCCCAAGATTACTATCCGAGTGCCGGCGGTGGGGTGGTTCAAATTGCCTCGGCTATCACCTCATTTTGTCCGGTCGTGATGGTCAAGTGGATTAAGGCGTCTTGTACATACCAGTTGCGTTGCTCCTGGGAGTATGGGTTCGAGTCACTTCTGGGGTGTGAGTTTTCAGTTGCATATTGTCCTGGGGACCATTCAGGCTTGTTCGCATTTGTGTTCCTCACGTGTGCCCCAAAGAATGAGGTGATTTGGTAAAATGCTATGCCCAAGATTACTATCCGAGTGCCGGCGGTGGGGTGGTTCAAATAGCCTCGGCTATCACCTCATTTTGTCCGGTCGTGATGGTCAAGTGGATTAAGGCGTCTTGTACATACCAGTTGCGTTGCTCCTGGGAGTATGGGTTCGAGTCACTTCTGGGGTGTGAGTTTTCAGTTGCATATTGTCCTGGGGACCATTCAGGCTTGTTCACATTTGTGTTCCTCACGTGTGCCCCAAAGAATGAGGTGATTTGGTAAAATGCTATGCCCAAGATTACTATCCGAGTGCCGGCGGTGGGGTGGTTCAAATAGCCTCGGCTATCACCTCATTTTGTCCGGTCGTGATGGTCAAGTGGATTAAGGCGTCTTGTACATACCAGTTGCGTTGCTCCTGGGAGTATGGGTTCGAGTCACTTCTGGGGTGTGAGTTTTCAGTTGCATATTGTCCTGGGGACCATTCAGGCTTGTTCGCATTTGTGTTCCTCACGTGTGCCCCAAAGAATGAGGTGATTTGGTAAAATGCTATGCCCAAGATTACTATCCGAGTGCCGGCGGTGGGGTGGTTCAAATAGCCTCGGCTATCACCTCATTTTGTCCGGTCGTGATGGTCAAGTGGATTAAGGCGTCTTGTACATACCAGTTGCGTTGCTCCTGGGAGTATGGGTTCGAGTCACTTCTGGGGTGTGAGTTTTCAGTTGCATATTGTCCTGGGGACCATTCAGGCTTGTTCGCATTTGTGTTCCTCACGTGTGCCCCAAAGAATGAGGTGATTTGGTAAAATGCTATGCCCAAGATTACTATCCGAGTGCCGGCGGTGGGGTGGTTCAAATAGCCTCGGCTATCACCTCATTTTGTCCGGTCGTGATGGTCAAGTGGATTAAGGCGTCTTGTACATACCAGTTGCGTTGCTCCTGGGAGTATGGGTTCGAGTCACTTCTGGGGTGTGAGTTTTCAGTTGCATATTGTCCTGGGGACCATTCAGGCTTGTTCGCATTTGTGTTCCTCACGTGTGCCCCAAAGAATGAGGTGATTTTGTAAAATGCTATGCCCAAGATTACTATCCGAGTGCCGGCGGTGGGGTGGTTCAAATAGCCTCGGCTATCACCTCATTTTGTCCGGTCGTGATGGTCAAGTGGATTAAGGCGTCTTGTACATACCAGTTGCGTTGCTCCTGGGAGTATGGGTTCGAGTCACTTCTGGGGTGTGAGTTTTCAGTTGCATATTGTCCTGGGGACCATTCAGGCTTGTTCGCATTTGTGTTCCTCACGTGTGCCCCAAAGAATGAGGTGATTTGGTAAAATGCTATGCCCAAGATTACTATCCGAGTGCCGGCGGTGGGGTGGTTCAAATAGCCTCGGCTATCACCTCATTTTGTCCGGTCGTGATGGTCAAGTGGATTAAGGCGTCTTGTACATACCAGTTGCGTTGCTCCTGGGAGTATGGGTTCGAGTCACTTCTGGGGTGTGAGTTTTCAGTTGCATATTGTCCTGGGGACCATTCAGGCTTGTTCGCATTTGTGTTCCTCACGTGTGCCCCAAAGAATGAGGTGATTTGGTAAAATGCTATGCCCAAGATTACTATCCGAGTGCCGGCGGTGGGGTGGTTCAAATAGCCTCGGCTATCACCTCATTTTGTCCGGTCGTGATGGTCAAGTGGATTAAGGCGTCTTGTACATACCAGTTGCGTTGCTCCTGGGAGTATGGGTTCGAGTCACTTCTGGGGTGTGAGTTTTCAGTTGCATATTGTCCTGGGGACCATTCAGGCTTGTTCGCATTTGTGTTCCTCACGTGTGCCCCAAAGAATGAGGTGATTTGGTAAAATGCTATGCCCAAGATTACTATCCGAGTGCCGGCGGTGGGGTGGTTCAAATAGCCTCGGCTATCACCTCATTTTGTCCGGTCGTGATGGTCAAGTGGATTAAGGCGTCTTGTACATACCAGTTGCGTTGCTCCTGGGAGTATGGGTTCGAGTCACTTCTGGGGTGTGAGTTTTCAGTTGCATATTGTCCTGGGGACCATTCAGGCTTGTTCGCATTTGTGTTCCTCACGTGTGCCCCAAAGAATGAGGTGATTTGGTAAAATGCTATGCCCAAGATTACTATCCGAGTGCCGGCGGTGGGGTGGTTCAAATAGCCTCGGCTATCACCTCATTTTGTCCGGTCGTGATGGTCAAGTGGATTAAGGCGTCTTGTACATACCAGTTGCGTTGCTCCTGGGAGTATGGGTTCGAGTCACTTCTGGGGTGTGAGTTTTCAGTTGCATATTGTCCTGGGGACCATTCAGGCTTGTTCGCATTTGTGTTCCTCACGTGTGCCCCAAAGAATGAGGTGATTTGGTAAAATGCTATGCCCAAGATTACTATCCGAGTGCCGGCGGTGGGGTGGTTCAAATAGCCTCGGCTATCACCTCATTTTGTCCGGTCGTGATGGTCAAGTGGATTAAGGCGTCTTGTACATACCAGTTGCGTTGCTCCTGGGAGTATGGGTTCGAGTCACTTCTGGGGTGTGAGTTTTCAGTTGCATATTGTCCTGGGGACCATTCAGGCTTGTTCGCATTTGTGTTCCTCACGTGTGCCCCAAAGAATGAGGTGATTTGGTAAAATGCTATGCCCAAGATTACTATCCGAGTGCCGGCGGTGGGGTGGTTCAAATAGCCTCGGCTATCACCTCATTTTGTCCGGTCGTGATGGTCAAGTGGATTAAGGCGTCTTGTACATACCAGTTGCGTTGCTCCTGGGAGTATGGGTTCGAGTCACTTCTGGGGTGTGAGTTTTCAGTTGCATATTGTCCTGGGGACCATTCAGGCTTGTTCGCATTTGTGTTCCTCACGTGTGCCCCAAAGAATGAGGTGATTTGGTAAAATGCTATGCCCAAGATTACTATCCGAGTGCCGGCGGTGGGGTGGTTCAAATAGCCTCGGCTATCACCTCATTTTGTCCGGTCGTGATGGTCAAGTGGATTAAGGCGTCTTGTACATACCAGTTGCGTTGCTCCTGGGAGTATGGGTTCGAGTCACTTCTGGGGTGTGAGTTTTCAGTTGCATATTGTCCTGGGGACCATTCAGGCTTGTTCGCATTTGTGTTCCTCACGTGTGCCCCAAAGAATGAGGTGATTTGGTAAAATGCTATGCCCAAGATTACTATCCGAGTGCCGGCGGTGGGGTGGTTCAAATAGCCTCGGCTATCACCTCATTTTGTCCGGTCGTGATGGTCAAGTGGATTAAGGCGTCTTGTACATACCAGTTGCGTTGCTCCTGGGAGTATGGGTTCGAGTCACTTCTGGGGTGTGAGTTTTCAGTTGCATATTGTCCTGGGGACCATTCAGGCTTGTTCGCATTTGTGTTCCTCACGTGTACCCCAAAGAATGAGGTGATTTGGTAAAATGCTATGCCCAAGATTACTATCCGAGTGCCGGCGGTGGGGTGGTTCAAATAGCCTCGGCTATCACCTCTTTTTGTCCGGTCGTGATGGTCAAGTGGATTAAGGCGTCTTGTACATACCAGTTGCGTTGCTCCTGGGAGTATGGGTTCGAGTCACTTCTGGGGTGTGAGTTTTCAGTTGCATATTGTCCTGGGGACCATTCAGGCTTGTTCGCATTTGTGTTCCTCACGTGTGCCCCAAAGAATGAGGTGATTTGGTAAAATGCTATGCCCAAGATTACTATCCGAGTGCCGGCGGTGGGGTGGTTCAAATAGCCTCGGCTATCACCTCATTTTGTCCGGTCGTGATGGTCAAGTGGATTAAGGCGTCTTGTACATACCAGTTGCGTTGCTCCTGGGAGTATGGGTTCGAGTCACTTCTGGGGTGTGAGTTTTCAGTTGCATATTGTCCTGGGGACCATTCAGGGTTGTTCGCATTTGTGTTCCTCACGTGTGCCCCAAAGAATGAGGTGATTTGGTAAAATGCTATGCCCAAGATTACTATCCGAGTGCCGGCGGTGGGGTGGTTCAAATAGCCTCGGCTATCACCTCATTTTGTCCGGTCGTGATGGTCAAGTGGGTTAAGGCGTCTTGTACATACCAGTTGCGTTGCTCCTGGGAGTATGGGTTCGAGTCACTTCTGGGGTGTGAGTTTTCAGTTGCATATTGTCCTGGGGACCATTCAGGCTTGTTCGCATTTGTGTTCCTCACGTGTGCCCCAAAGAATGAGGTGATTTGGTAAAATGCTATGCCCAAGATAACTATCCGAGTGCCGGCGGTGGGGTGGTTCAAATAGCCTCGGCTATCACCTCATTTTGTCCGGTCGTGATGGTCAAGTGGATTAAGGCGTCTTGTACATACCAGTTGCGTTGCTCCTGGGAGTATGGGTTCGAGTCACTTCTGGGGTGTGAGTTTTCAGTTGCATATTGTCCTGGGGACCATTCAGGCTTGTTCGCATTTGTGTTCCTCACGTGTACCCCAAAGAATGAGGTGATTTGGTGAAATGCTATGCCCAAGATTACTATCCGAGTGCCGGCGGTGGGGTGGTTCAAATAGCCTCGGCTATCACCTCTTTTTGTCCGGTCGTGATGGTCAAGTGGATTAAGGCGTCTTGTACATACCAGTTGCGTTGCTCCTGGGAGTATGGGTTCGAGTCACTTCTGGGGTGTGAGTTTTCAGTTGCATATTGTCCTGGGGACCATTCAGGCTTGTTCGCATTTGTGTTCCTCACGTGTGCCCCAAAGAATGAGGTGATTTGGTAAAATGCTATGCCCAAGATTACTATCCGAGTGCCGGCGGTGGGGTGGTTCAAATAGCCTCGGCTATCACCTCATTTTGTCCGGTCGTGATGGTCAAGTGGATTAAGGCGTCTTGTACATACCAGTTGCGTTGCTCCTGGGAGTATGGGTTCGAGTCACTTCTGGGGTGTGAGTTTTCAGTTGCATATTGTCCTGGAGACCATTCAGGCTTGTTCGCATTTGTGTTCCTCACGTGTGCCCCAAAGAATGAGGTGATTTGGTAAAATGCTATGCCAAAGATTACTATCCGAGTGCCGGCGGTGGGGTGGTTCAAATAGCCTCGGCTATCACCTCATTTTGTCCGGTCGTGATGGTCAAGTGGATTAAGGCGTCTTGTACATACCAGTTGCGTTGCTCCTGGGAGTATGGGTTCGAGTCACTTCTGGGGTGTGAGTTTTCAGTTATATATATATATATATATATATATATATATATATATATGTCGTACCTAGTAGCCAGAACGCACTTCTCAGCCTACTATGCAAGGCCCGATTTGCCTAATAAGCCAAGTTTTCCTGAATTAATATATTTTCTCTAATTTTTTTCTTATGAAATAATAAAGCTACCCATTTCATTATGTATGAGGTCAATTTGTTTTTATTGGAGTTAAAATTAACGTAGATATATGACCGAACCTAACCAACCCTACCTAACCTAACCTATCTTTCTAGGTTAGGTTAGGTTAGGTAGCCGAAAACGTTAGGTTAGGTTAGGTTAGGTAGGTTAGGTAGTCGAAAAACAATTAATTCATGAAAACTTGGCTTATTAGGCAAATTGGGCCTTGCATAGTAGGCTGAGAAGTGCATTCTGGCTACTAGGTACGACATATATATATATATATATATGTCGTACCTAGTAGCCAGAACGCACTTCTCAGCCTACTATGCAAGGCTCGATTTGCCTAATAAGCCAAGTTTCCCTGAATTAATATATTTTCTCTAATTTTTTTCTTATGAAATGATAAAGCTACCCATTTCATTATGTATGAGGTCAATTTTCTTTTAGTGGAGTTAAAATTAACGTAGATATGTGACCGAACCTAACCAACCCTACCTGACCTATCTTTATAGGTTAGGTTAGGTTAGGTAGCCGAAAAAGTTAGGTTATGTTAGGTTAGGTTAGGTAGTCGAAAAATCATGAATTCATGAAAACTTGGCTTATTAGGCAAATCGGGCCTTGCATAGTAGGCTGAGAAGTGCGTTCTGGCTACTAGGTACGACATATATATATATATATATATATATATATATATATATATATATATATATATATATATATATATATATATATATATATATATATATATATATATATATATATATATGACAATGTCAGACCACGGAGGAAAATGAAACAGGAATTTCCTTAAGTACTTTCGTATATTCAATACATCTTCAGAAGGAATGATTTTACAGATCGAGTGATGGGTATTAATAGGCAGGAGAGAGTGGTGAAGTGAGGTGAGGTACAATACTTGGACAACGCAGACGGCCCATTGGCCCAACAGATGCACCCAATTGGCCCATCCGATGTAGCCCAATGGCCCATCTGATACAGCAGACATATAAGCATAATACATAGGTAATTATAACATAAAGAGGTAAATATATACAGTGAATTAGTGAGACAAATGTTTTTCAATGATCCTACTTAAATCGCCCTTTAGCTGATCTATTAGAAATGGATCTAAGTTATATAGACCACTGCTAATATTCAAATTGCTTTCTTTGGTGATCTGTATCAAAGTAGATTCAATTATGTTTCTGTTATAGGTGCTTTTACAATTTGTTATTGAAGAAGCACTCTCCCAATCAATTTGGTGAGCTTTTTCTGACAAATGCACAAACAAAGCATTAGACAATTGGCCATGTCTTACAGAGTATTTATGTTGCGATATTCTACATTTTAAATCTTTAGATGTTTGCCCGACATAGAACTTATTACATTCCTTACAAGGTATTTTATAAATGACGCAATTATCACTACGAGGGCTGTTCCTAACTAATAGCTTACCAACAGTGTTTTCGTAGCTAAACATTACATCTATATTAAAAAGTTTCAAGGCCTTGACAATATTCTCAAACCCAGAGAAATATGGTAAACATAACACATTCTTTGGGCGAATCCTTTCACTGCATACATTATTATAATATGTACGACGTGCTTTGTTACGACAAACTTCCAAAAAATTCAGTGGGTAACAAAGCTTAAGACCAATCGAATCAATATTCTTAAATTCTTCGTCTAAGAATTCTGGACTCACAACTCGAAGAGCTCTTAGATACATTGAAGAAAAAATTGACTTTTTTACATTGTATCTATGCCCTGAAAAATAATGAACATAAGATAAATTGTTCGTAGGTTTTCTGTAAACACTAAACTTTAATGAAGAGTTTTCCCTATGAATAAGCACATCTAAGAATGGCAAACATTTATCAATTTCAGTCTCCATAGTAAATTTTATGGAGGTGACTTGGTCATTAAGTTTGGCTACAAATTCGTCTGTGTTTACATCTGAAGGCCAAATACACAAGATATCATCAACATATCTAAACCAAGGAATGATACCAGGAGTTATTTTTGAAACGAATTTCTTTTCGAAGAATTCCATGTACAGGTTTGAGAGCAATGGCGATAGAGGATTCCCCATTGCCATTCCAAAAGTCTGTAAATAATACTCATTATTAAAGGTAAATTTACTTTAGAAAATCACTCGGCCTATTAGGCAAATAGGGACTTGCATAGTAGGCCAAGAAGTGCTTTCTGGCTACTAGGTACGACATATATATATATATATGTTGTTAAATATAACCGAAAAAGTAAGATTAATAATTCTAACACGAATTTTCTCAATATTTCTTATGTTTCTTTTTACTGTCGATGGTAACTGAAAAATCAATTCTCCAAAATTCATTTTTATTTCTAGTCTGAATGCGTTTCGTAATAACTTATTACATTTTCAAAGACTTTAGTTTACACACACAACTGTAATCTGAAAACACTAAACAGAGTCAGCTTATCCGTCATACTTATACTCGCATTTGGGTAAGGTGATATGGTGCAACAGTTTTGGATGCGGTGAACAAACTTGTGACACGTACAAGACAGAACACAAAACTATGGGTATTAATTGGATTTGAGAGCATAAGAATGAGAGTAATTGCAGAGGGCCTATTGGCCCATACTTCCTCTTGATGCTTCTATATTGGTTCGGAGTCTTGAAGTGGGTAGAATATAGTTGTGCATTAATTTGCTGGTGTTGACGTTTTGATGTGTAGCGCCTCGCAGATATCGAGCCGCCTGCTATCACTGAACCTATCGATGATTTCTGTGTTGTTTGTTAAGATTTCTCTGGTGATGGTCTGGCCTGAGCTATGACTGAGAGCCCGGTCGACGTAAGCGTTGACAACACTTCTCTTGTACCTGTCTGGGCAGTCACTATTGGCATTGAGGCACATTCCTATGTTTGTTTCCTTAGTGTAGACTGCAATGTGGAAGCTTCCGTTCCTTTCCGTGACTGTTACATCTAGAAAGAGCAGCTTCCCATCATTCTCCATCTCGTAAGTGAAACTTAACACAGATTTCTTCTCGAATGCCTCCTTTAGCTGCTGCAGATGTCTGACATCAGGTACCTGCATAAAAATGTCGTCAACATACCTGCAGTATATTCAACTGGGACGGCGGGTTTCAAGTCCATGTCCACTAAGACACTCTGCTCTATGGCGCCCATGTAGAAGTTCGCAAACAGGACAACTCGGGGAGAATCCATGACGACCCCATTTACGTGCTTATACATGTGTCCATCTGGACTCAAGAAGTTTACCTCTTTAGTGCAGGCTTGGAGTAGCTTTCTTAGTATGTTTTCTGGTATGTCAAGAGGAGTACAAGCCGGATCACGATACACTCTGTCCATTATCATCCCGATTGTCTCATCCACAGGTACGTTGGTAAACAGCGACTCTACATCCAAAGAGGTTCTTATCCTTGTGGCCCGTGCTCCTCGCAGTAAGTCAACAAATTTTCTTGGACACTTCAGCCTGAAAGCACAAGGTACATACGGAGTCAGCAAGCAGTTGAGTTGCTTAGCCAGTCTGTATGTGGGTGTGGGTATCTGGCTGATGATTGGCTGAAGTGGGTTTCCAGGCTTGTGGGTTTTGACATTCCCATATGCATAACCAGGTTCGTATTCACCAATAACCTTTAGCAGGTGGATTCCGGATTTCTTGGCGTTCACAGTTTCGATCAATCTGTTCACCTTCATTTTCAATTCAGTTGTAGTGTCCTTCGTTACCCTTTGGAATTTAGATTGGTTGGAGAGTATGAGGCTGTGTGAAATGGCCCTCACGTCGCTGGAAGACAAAAGAGCTCAGAGAGACATGATCAGTAACTACAAAATTCACACGGGAATTGACAGGGTAGATAAGGAAAGACTGTTTAAGACGAGTGGTACGTGAACAAGGGGACACAGGTGGAAACTGAGTACCCAAATGAGCCACAAGGACGTTAGAAAGAACCTTTTCAGTGTCAGAGTAGTTAATGGATGGAATACAATAGGCAGTGATGTGGTGGAGACAGACTCCATACACAGTTTCAAATGTAGATATGATACAAGCCCAGTAGGCTCAGGAATCTGTACACCATTTGATTGACAGTTGAGAGGCGGGACCAAAGAGTAAGAGCTCAACCCCCGCAAGCACAACTAGGTTAGTACAGTACCTTGTCACTCTGGTGTTGGCATGACAGCTGGTGCAGTGTGGTGAGTGTTCCGTCGTGTTGTGGAAGTTGGCAGAGTGTATTGTTGTGGTGGTTGGCTATTGTTGCGTGGCTTGGTGTGCTTGATGTATATTGTCTCGCCCATGTCTAATCTTCTGTTGTCATCACATAAAGCCACTACACGCTATGCGTGTAGTGGCTTTACAAGACTGTAAAAACATCAATGCCATGTACTCGCATAAATACTGGGTACATACTACTGGGTACCGAATATTAGGGGTGTAATTAGGTCTTGATACCATTACTCCTATAAGGTATATCAACTATTTTAACAAATGTAAATGTTTGCTATCCACTTTTAACTTGGAAAAAAAGTTTTGTGTTGATGTTGACTGAGGTGTGACGTCACGTCGTGTCTGCCACAACAAACATACGCCAATACGTACAATTATCATACGTTATATTGTTTACATAAAAGGTCAATAGACTCTAAAGCACAAAAGTAGAGCTATTTCTGTTTTTCACCAATCTACATATATTATTTTTCATTCACTCTTCTACACTATTTTCCTTTCAATAACAGTGTGAATTATATAAACCTGTGAGTGTGGTGTTTTGACCAATGAGACTCGCCATTACAAAGTAACGCCTATTCATTCATAATACTTTAATACGACAACAGCCAAGCGGTGTTGCTATTTTGTACTTGAAAATAAACTGGGGGAAATGGAATACTTTTACTTGACTGTACTATTGATTTTATAGAGGGCCCAGAAGGAAGGCAAAACCAAACCTAACTTTTCCAAGGCCATGTATAGTACATATATATACAAAATTAGGCCAAAGATTGCATATGTTAGGCCTAATTTTACTTATTTAGTCATATGGCAGGTTAGGTTAGGGTTATGGTTAGTTTCACTTTTCTGTTATGCTCTTTAGAATTCCAATAGTACAAAATGTGGACTTTCTTTGGGTACACTAATCCATATTTTACAAATTCCATCTTTAGTAGCTATAGTGTGCATTATGTTTTGTAAGAAGACTTCGCATAGTTACCAGTTAGCTGGTCTCAAATTTGAACAATGAAATACAAATTTATTGATGCTAGAAATATGGTTGGAAATTCAGATTAATGCCAGAAGAGTGGAGGTGTGACAGGCACCGTCAGTGAATAAAGTATGAACATCTTTTAATGGATATTAACAACTTATAACTTAGAATAAAAACCCAAACTTGTGCAAATGTGATATATTCGGGGATCACCACATCCGGCGGAAGCGGGCGCCACCGACCGCCCGCTTCCGCCGGGCGCAGGTACATCACTGCCACGCAAGCAGGAGGTACCGGAACAGCGGGCGGAGGCTGCCCATCAGGCCCCACACGAGGGTGCGCACTTCGTTCTACGCCGGGCATCGCACCGAGCCTTGCGGAGGGTGGCACCGCAGGCGCCTTAGGGCCTCTGCCAACTGGAACAGGAGCAGAGTCCCCCCGTCGCACATCTTTCGACAACACTACGACGAGGTAGTGATCACCAGGGGCAAACGCTCACTGAGGAGAGCCACCAGCAGGGGGCACAGTGTCCAACACAGAAGGCACCACAGGAGGCAGCACATCGTCACCCACAGCATCATCAGCCATGGCATCACGCTCCTCCGCCCACGTCCGGTGAGGTAACGCATCCCGAGCCGAACGACGGCGCTTAGAAATAGGCCGGTGATCGTCGGAACTGTCACCCCCGACAAGCGGTGCCCCAGAAGAAACATCGGCAGGCGGCCCCAAAGCCAAGGCAGCACGACCACGCAGAACAGCAGCCTCAATGATGAAGGGCAAAAAACCACTACCATCCAAAGAGATCGGATGCGGAGAAGAAAAAGACACAGCAGGTGGAAGGGTAGACTCCAGCACACGTGAGGCATCCAGCAAGGGCGACGGAACCGGCAGAGGAGAAGAGACACGCGTCGACGAGCAAACTACCAGAGGCAATGAGGCAGAGGGCGTGGGCGGAGGCACACACACCACCGCCCCGACAGCCCCGGGAAGCACACATTCATCTGCAGGAGATGCAGGCACCACCCCTACAGCATCATCCAAGGCCACCACAGAAGCAACCGGATGCGGATGCACCTCCGCATCCACCGAATGGCGAAGGTCCAAAGCAGGTGCCCCTAGGTCCCCCGAGCTTACCGGTGGGGCAGACAGACCATGGCCAGACAGATCAGGGCCAGATGGAGCAAAAGCTGGAACGGCCGCAGGAACCACACCAGGCACCTCCTCATCCCCAGAGTCCTCCTCCAGAGGCAGCGGCGGGAAATCCTCTTCCCAGAACAAGTTGACGGGAGCCACCGGGGCCGCAGAGCACCCAGCAGCCTGATGTCCCAACAGGCCACACCGGAAACAGGTATGGGGTTGCCGGGCATAATACACCCGGACGTAGTATCCCATTAGCCAGACAGAAGATGGTACGTCCGACTGCAGGCGCATTCCCAAAGTATGAACGTTCGTTCGCCTTCCTGCATACCTCCTCGAGGAGAGCGTGTTCACCCGCACGCTTACAACAGCACAAACTTCCCGAAGTAATGGACGAAGGAGGTCTTCGGGAAACTCTAGGGGCGCCCCATGGACACTGACATAAGTCAGGGCACCACTACGGTCCGAAATTGCCACAGAGCCGGCACCACCTGGCAACGGCAATGTACGCCTCCTTGTAACGACGGAGGAAGTCATGGTACTCCTCCTCCCTCACGAACTTAGAGAACAACCCGGTGGGCTGTTACAAGCTCCACACCATAGATAGCCACTATCGGGATACGAAGCATGTCACACATAACCATCTCGATTTCCGGATATCCAGCACGACTAGTGAACTCCAGGCCCACGGAGTTCACACGCACAACAGGGGGAAGATGGCCACCCATGTCAAACTTGCCACATCAACTCGCAGCCAGGCAGCAACAGCTGGGAGGGCAGAGTCGCCCACACCACCTGGCGACCAAAGCAGCAAACAACCCCAACAACCACGGAGGGTCGGCAAGATGTCCTCACTCTACGGCTGCCAGGACGCAACTCCCAGACGTTACGTTAATGAAACATGGAGCCTTCGTGTGAGTCGATCAACCATGATCGGAGTTAATTACCTTGACTTCCTGGAACCCGTTAATTATCTGTCCAACTGACAGATAATTTGCAACAGACAGTACTAAATGCAAGAGTTCAGCTCTTCCGGAATTTAAAAAAATTTTGTCTGGCTTGGCTAGGCTCCTTTACCGACTAAAACAGCTGTTCCTTGGAAAATAATTAACCCAAACGTATCTTACGTTACTCAAATTGGCATAGAACAATTTCTCTATAAGCAATGGGTGTTCCTTTGCGCAAAGCGTTTCTGCCCGAAACGCTTTGCATAATAGGGGTTTTAGGCATTATATGTACTAGCTCCATCTATAAATCGATCAATTTACGTAAAATCTCTTGTATGTATGTACCTTACCTGAATAAACATTTTATTTTATTTTATTTATTATTTGGTTACGTTACATTAATTGACTCACAATCACCTCACTGAATACTGGACTTCGATGACCACCAAATATACAGAAAAATGTAACACCAAGAACACATCCCAGTGACGAGTTTCACCCACGACACAATAAATCACAGCCCACGGTGATTATCATATAATCCGGTTGCCATTATAATTACTGCAGAACACCAGTAAATAACACTCTCGGTGCTCTAACCCCCTAGAACACGGCCCATACAATTTACTGACCGCAATAACACATACGGAGATTGATCACTAACAACAATCATGGTCCAACAGTTTACAACCCCTTTGCAATGACACACACAAACGATGCTCTAATGTCACTAATATTAGAACATGGCCCAACACTTTACAACCCGGTTGGAATAACACCCGGTGCTCTAATTACCACTTAGAACACGGCCCAACACTTTGCAACCCGGTTGCAGTAACCACTTACTGCAACCACAGTAATAACACACTCGGCTTTGCGACACTACGATTATATATATTGTACCTGCTGACCACTTGTAGCCTTCGGTTATCAAACGCTAATGTGGAACACTGAGGAGATCACACACTCCTGATCAACTTTGGCAAGTGATTAGCGATCCCACGAATCGATAATCACTCCCGTGAATTACGTTACTCGACCGAGCTGTCAGCTCTCACTCCTGACAGCCACGTCACTTACCACAAATCTACCAAAATTATGTGAACAGGTCAGCCACATAAATATATATATATAATCACCTTTATCACAGCCCAGGAAACACAACACTTGTAATAAAACACACTGGAACTACTCCACAATAATCAAATGCCAGGAAATCCCTGTTGTTACCACACTGACACTCTACAGTGCAATGACGACCGGAAACTGGATTTTCTCTCCTGCAATAGATTTTACGGACATGGGACAATATAATCACACAAGAAATCTCACCAGAACGGGGTATAACATACTAGGATGGCCCTCACGGTCCTCAGTCTAATTACTCTGAATGTGTTCCCGTGTGTACACACACACACACACACACACACACACACACACACGCACACACGCACACACACACACACACACACACACACACACACACACACACACACACACACACACACACACGCACACACACACACACACACACACACACACACACACACACACACACACACACACACACACACACACACACACACACACAGACCCAACAAGAACCAACAAGAATGAGAGGAAAAGATGAACCAGCAATGCTTGATTTGATATATACCCTAAATGAGTGGGATATAAGGGAAGTTAAGATGGAAGCGCCCTTTTGAATGAGTGACCACAGTGTATTGAACTTTGAGTACCTGGTAGAGCTAGGAATTATCTCCCCCAAAAAAGAACTAGGAATAAAAAGGCTGGCATACCGAAAGGAGAATTATGAACAGATGAGAAGTTTCCTAAGTGAAATACCTTGGGACACAGACCTCAGATATACGTCTGTACAGGGTATGATGGACTATGTTACCCAAAAGTGTGAGGAGGCAGTAAACAGGTTCATCCCGGCCCAAAGGGAAAAATCCGAGAAGCAACAAAAGAATCCATGGTATAATAGGGCATGTATGGAAGCGAAGAAACTGAACAAAAGGGCGTGGAGGAACTTCCGGAATAACAGAACACCAGAAAGCAGAGAGAGATACCAGAGAACCAGGAATGAGTACGTCAGGGTGAGAATAGAAGCAGAAAAAAGTTTTGAAAATGATATAGCAAACAAAGCCAAGACCGAACCAAAGCTACTCCACAGTCACATCAGAAGGAAAACAACAGTGAAAGAATAGGTATTGAAACTTAGAACAGGCGAGGACAGGTATACAAAGAATGACAGATAGGTGTGTGAAGAACTCAACAAGAGGTTCCAGGAGGTCTTCACAATAGAACAAGGTGAGGTCACTGTGCTAGGAGAAAGGGAGGTAAACCAGGCGGCCTTGGAAGAGTTCGAAATTACGAGAGAGGAGGTCAAGAGACACCTGCTGGATCTGGATGTTAGAAAGGCTGTTGGTCCAGATGGGATCTCACCATGGATACTGAAAGAGTGTGCAGAGGCACTTTGCTTGCCACTCTCCATAGTGTATAGTAAGTCACTGGAGACGGGAGACCTACCAGAAATATGGAAGATGGCGAATGTGGTCCCAATATACAAAAAGGGCGACAGGCAAGAGGCACTGAACTACAGGTCAGTGTCCTTGACTTGTATACCATGCAAGGTGATGGAGAAGATCGTGAGGAAAAAACCTGGTAACACATCTGGAGAGAAGGGACTTCGTGACAAATCGCCAACATGGGTTCAGGGAGGATAAATCTTGCCTTATAGGCTTGATAGAATTCTACGATCAGGTGACAAAGATTAAGCAAGAAAGAGAGGGCTGGGTGGACTGCATTTTCTTGGATTGTCGGAAAGCCTTTGACACAGTACCGCATAAGAGGCTGGTACATAAGCTGGAGAGACAGGCAGGTGTAGCTGGTAAGGTACTCCAGTGGATAAGGGAGTACCTATGCAATAGGAAGCAGAGAGTTACGGTGAGGGGGGAGACCTCCGATTTTCGTGAAGTCACCAGTGGAGTCCCACAGGGCTCTGTACTCGGTCCTATCTTGTTTCTGATATATGTAAATGATCTCCCGGAGGGTATCGATTCATTTCTCACAATGTTTGCGGACGATGCTAAAATTATGAGAAGGATTAAAACAGAAGAGGACTGTTTGAGGCTTCAAGAAGACCTAGACAAGCTGAAGACATGGTCGAACATATGGTTGTTAGAGTTTAACCCAACCAAATGTAATGTAATGAAGATAGGTGTAGGAAGCAGGAGACCAGATACAAGGTATCATCTGGGAGAGGGAATTCTTCAGGAGTCAGAGAAAGAAAAAGACTTGGGGGTTGATATCACGCCAGACCTGTCTCCTGCAGCACATATCAAGAGGATAACATCAGCGGCATATGCCAGGCTGGCCAACATACGAACGGCATTCAGAAACTTGTGTAAAGAATCATTCAGAACTTTGTATACCACATATGTCAGGCCAATCCTGGAATATGCAGCCCCAGCATGGAGTCCATATCTAGTCAAGGATAAGACTAAACTGGAAAAGGTTCAAAGGTTTGCTACCAGACTAGTACCCAAGCTGAGAGGTATGAGCTACGAGGAGAGACTACGGGAATTAAACCTCACTTCGCTGGAAGACAGAAGAGTTAGGGGGGACATGATCACCACATTCAAGATTCTCAAGGGAATTGATAGGGTAGATAAAGACAGGCTTTTTAACACAAGGGGCACACGCAAATGCATTAGGAAGTGATGTGGTGGAGGCTGACTCCATACACAGTTTGGCGAGATTGTATGGCCCGCAGGGAGACATTCAAGATGGCCACCAAGATGGCTGCCAAGATGGCCGCTTGCATAGCCATGGTAACAGAGCGGGCGATGGTTGGTGGGTACCTCCTCACCTTGCGCCTTCCCGCTCGCTTCTGTCTCGCTCCTCTCTCAACTCTTCACAATAAAAGCTGCTACTCGCTCTAACTTTCCACAAATGTGCTACAACGGACATTGTAACATATTTGGAATGCTGATGACCTAGGCTCTCAAGCGAGCCTAAACACGGGATGTTTCGAGTATTGTTGCCAAATCTATTCCAGGTGCACGGACGTGCACGTGCTGCAGTGCACCGCGAGCGTCACGGCCCCGTACACCAGTGGAATGTTTAGCTGGTGCCAACCCACTCCATCACACCGGGGTTAGAGAAAACATGATTGAAGTCAAGAAATACATGAAAGGCCTAAATTTAATTAAAAAACAGGCTGGGTTGATAAAGCTTCGGCCTCACACGTGGGGTCCACAGTTCAAGTCTCCTAGAGCCCAGGTGAATGGACTGTAAGATTACAAATACCTGCAGAGCAGCTGACCCCCTATGGTTTTTCATTGTCAAGAAACTGTCGTACCGAAGTGCCCTTATCCTAACCTACCAGAGGACCCAAAACAGAAAATGGAGATACCATGTGAATTTTGCGAGCCACTACCATTTTCTAGTACGATCATTTTTGGTCTTACGAAGAGTATACGTCAAAATGCGACGTGCTATTGGAAGGACAGGTTGTGAAGAGAGCCCATAAGCCTAACTGCTCCACTCATGTATCTATCTAACACATGTAAATAATCTTCTACTGTTTGCATTCTATTATGTTTTGGTGACTTGGTGCACAGCTCTGCAACCCTGTGTATGATTCACTGTTTACCTCTTGCAGTTTGTTAAACTAAATCTTATCCAATTTGAATTCATAATACTGTATCCTTATTAATTAAATTTAGGTCTTTAATGTACTCTTGATTTCAATCATGTTTTCTCTAACCCCCGATATTAACCCTTAAACTGCTACAAACATTAATTAACTATTTAGGTCCACAAGATTAGACGAACATCAAATAATTTTAACCACAGAAGAACACAAAGAGGATCGCGTCCTGAATCGCTGTAATCAGTCCAGGTGACTTATTTATTTGTATTCGTACATTAAGGTAATGAGTGGCTTCCATTTACAGAGGTTGCTTAGGGGGAGATATAAGGATGGTAGAACAGGAGCGACGAGGCTCAGTAACGCAGCTGCTGCTGGAGTGTGTGCAGCTGTATGCCCCGCCCAGCCCCAACCACTACCCGCCCCCTGACCCGGACTGCTGGGACGACGCCCGACGACCGCCCCGCCAAGACAAATCCAAACAACTCCCCATTATTTCACGTCCCAGAAACTATGACCAGCGGGAACACACACAAATGATCCGTAAAGATGCGAGAACCGAGAGAGCAGTGAACAAGCATGAGGCAGCAACACTCCTCCCACCAGAGCCACTGTCCAACACCGACAATGTCAACAACACGGATGGAGATATGACCAAAGTGGCCGTGGCGCCAGGTGGACCAGCCGGTAGAGGCACTACTTCTGGACAAAAGCCCAAAGGCAAGAGTGGGGCGACGCCTGCCCCCACCATCCCTCCACTTCACCACTACACACCTAAACCATGCTTAGGTAATGCCTAGTTATAGGGCTAAACCACGCTCAGGTAAGGCCTAGTTTCAGGATTAAGTCACGTACAGGTAAGGCCTAGTTACAGGATTAAGTCACGTACAGGTAAGGCCTAGTTACAGGATTAAGTCACGTACAGGTAAGGCCTAGTTACAGGACTAATTCATGCTCAGGTTAGGACTCGTTGCAGGACTAATCCACGCAAAGGTAAAGCCTAGTTACAGGTCTAATCCCTGATTTACCATTCCTAAACCCATGCTGGTGGTGTGTTGCAAAGCTCTTTTCCTCCAGATGTTTTCTAAGAGCCTTTTTTCTTATCAATCTTCTCCATCATCTTGTGTGGTGTACAAATTAGGGAAACTGGCCTGTAGTTCAGTGTCTCTTGAATGGCACCCTTTTTGTATATTGGGACTACATTAGCTGTCTTCCAGCTTTCCGGTAGGTCTCCTGTTTCGAATGAGCTGTTATACACCATATAGAGAGTGGCACACTTAGTGCTTCTGCACCCTCTTTTAGTATCCACGGTGAGATTCTGTCAGGCCCAACAGCCTTTGTCGCTCCATTCAGCTCCAATAGATACCTTTTGACCTCATCACTGGTGAGGTAAAATTCCTCCAAGGTTGTGGGAAATTCTGACTCATGGGATTTTATTATTCATTTTAATTAGTAATTAATTAATTAATTAATTTAACGAGTTCTAATGTATAATTTAAACTTAATTATTTTATTTCTTACGATAGCTTAGCGGACTGTATGTCTTATTGACTGGACTGTATGAAACTAAATTCACCCACAAGTCATATTCCTACACAAGTATGGGAGAGTTATATAATTATAGTAGCCTATCAATTGAGAATTATCGATTTACAGAAAAATTTATACTAATGCATAATTGATTAATCTACTTTGGTTAGTTTGAGTACACAATCGCCTCATCTGATTGGAAGGCTTCAATTTGGGTACAAGTGTGGCACGTGGGCACCGCCAGGTATGGCCTCGTGGCTAAGGCGACGATTCGTCCTCACATGGTCACAGGTAGATATCACCAATTTCTTCTGGTAGCCACAGAAGTTCTGCCGAAAGAATACAATATAGCTACTGCAAATATCCTCCTAATCACAGGTGTGGCATAATAATATTATTAGTTAAGTGATTGTGAGAGGCTCACCCTGGTTTTTTGGTTTGCCTTCCTCTTAACCTGTTGTTATTATGATATTTATGAGCTCAACAATAAAATAGAACATGTTGTATACACCCGGAACGACGTACTCTTGTTATTTGAGGCAGCGGCAGCAGAAGAACGTAGAGATGACTCAGATGACGAGTATAAACGTGGCTGCCTAGAGCGATTCCCTCACGAGATAATTCTGGTTACACAGTGATGTCTCCCGCTTTTCCGGCCTAGTGACGTCACTGGGAACCGGTTCAATTTTTGGCCTATTTATGGACAAAGTTAGGGAGGCGTTGATTTTAATTATTGTTTTATTTGATCCAATCAGAGAAAACATTTTTTTATTGTTTATAATGCTGGACTGGGAGTTTTATGGATTGTTGATATTTTATTAATATATTTTCTGGTGACGTGGCAATAATATCCCATGTTTAAGGGAAATTCCACTGTAATCTCGTTTTCTTTGAACGAGTTAATAAATTTATTTATGTTAGTACTGGTTAATGGATTAGTACAAGAACAGCAGCACAATGATCTGCATATTGCAACTATTATTATTAATGGATGTCGGTTTTTTCCCAACAACAAATTTTGTTTTGAATATGCAAAAATGCAAAACATGCTTTGTTTGTCACCTCCTCTCCTAGTACAGAGGCTTCTCATTGCTCTGTTGCGAAAATCTCTTGTTGAGTTCTTCACGCACCTCCTTGTCATTCTCTGTATATCTGTTCTCTTTTCTCAGTTTCTTCACTTGTTCCTTCACTGCTGTTTTCCTCCTGATGTGGCTGTGAAGCAGTTTTGGTTGGGTCTTGGCTTTATTCACGATGTCATTTTCATACTGTTTCTCTGCTTCTCTTCTCACTCTGAGGTACTTATTGGCCCTTTGGTATCTCTCCCTGCTCTCTGGTGTTCTGTTGTTCATGTAGTTACTCCATGTTCATGTACTCATTTGCTTCGCTACCTTTCATTCCTGATCTAACAATAGATTCATCTGTTGCCTTTAATTTTTCTCTTTTTGGGCCGGGATAAACCTGCCTGCAGCTTCCTGGCATATCTGGGTGACGTAGTCTATCATATCTTGTACAGTCTTTTTTCTGAATTCTGTTTCCCATGATTTTCCCATTAGGACGTTCTTCATCTCGAAATATTTTCCTCTTTGGCAATTTAGCCTTTTCCTTTCCTATCCCTTCCTTGGATAGCTTATCCCTAACCCCCACGAGATACTCAAATGTCAACACATTGTGGTCATTCATCCCCATGGGGCTTCAAATTTGACTTCCCTTATTTCTGACTCATTTAAGGTGACTATCTGGTAGAGTCTAGCTAGTTCGTCATTGCTTCTTATTCTTGTGGGTTCCTTGATATGTTGGCTCAAAAAGTTTCTTGTTACCACGTCCAAGGGTTTAGCTCTTCATGCTCCTCATTCTCCCAGTCTATCTTTGTGGTTCAAGTCGCCCATAATTAAGTGTCTGGATACATTCCTGCAGGCAACTGAAGCTGCTCTCTCTATTATATTAATAGTTGTCATGTTGTTCCTATCGAACTCCTGTCTGGGTCTTCTGTCATTTTATGGAAGGTTGTAAATTACTGCTACTATTATCATAGACCACCCATTGTCATAGTTTCTGTTATGTAGCCTCTGAATCCTTCACAGCCCGGAATTTCCATCTCTACAAATCTCCAGTCCTTGCTTATCAGCAGGGCCACTCCTCCTCCTCTCCCTTCCCTCTCTTTCCTTACAATATAATAGTCGTTCAGAAACACTGCATTTGTTATGATGCCTGAATTTCGATTCTGTGAGTTCTATTACATAAAGGTTTTCTTCCTGTGCCCTTTCGGTCAGTTCACTTGATTTATTAGTAATACCATTCATGTTTGAGTACATTACCTTGAAGCTCGCTTTCCTATATTTATTATCACACACCCTCCCCACTAGTGCAGGAAGCCATTCCATGGGCAGGGCTACTGAGGTAGGCTCATCCTCCTGTGGGGTAGTTACCAAGGGTTTGGAGGGAGGTGGGGTGGGGGATGGAGGGCTTAGATCTTGCCTGGACCTGTTTGGGGCAGGAAGAAGTTCAGGGGGTGGGGGAGGGCAGAGGGTGCTCGGGGTGGAGGGCAAGGGGTGCTCGTCCTACTGAGTGGTAGTTACCAGCGGTTTGGGGGAGGTGGGGTGGGGGATGGAGGGCTTAGAGCTTGCCTGGACCTGCTTGGGGCAGGAAGAATACCAGATGGGGAGACAGGGGGTGTTCGGGATGAGGGGGGGGAGAGAGGATATGGTGGGCATTGTGTAGGCGGAAGGGAAGATTTGGGCTTGGGGAGGGGGCTCCTATGTGATGGCAGGTGGGGGTGTTGCTATCCCTTATGGGGTTTCTGAATTGCTGATTTGGGGTTCCCTACTCCCCCCTACTCCCCCTCTGGGATTGTTAGGTTGGAGGCAGAGGTTCCCTGGCTCCCTTCCCTCTCCCTGCGCCTTTTTCTTGAATCTGCAGCCTGTATTATCTCGTCCCTGGTCATGTACCTCTGAAGGAATACCTTTCTGTATTTCTTTACATATTGCAGTTTGCACTTCTTTACAAGAATGGTGGCCTCGTTCCTGAATACTAACTTGATAATAGATTTTTGTTTATGTTGTACTGGCTAATCCGGAAAACCTTCTCTATGCATTGCTCAGCCACTTCCATTTGTATCTCCTTCAGGATCCCTGACACTGCAGCTTTGTACTTAGTCTTCCACTTTTTTTGTATTTTTTTAATTTTTGTTTGTTTATTTATATATACAAGAGTTCTTACATTCTTGTACAACAACTAGCATGCATAGTGTTTCGGGCAGGTCCTTAATCCTAATACTCCCCGGAATACAAACTGCCAAATCGCTTAACAATCAGGCCTTCCTGCCTGAAACCTACTTGTTCTTTAATACCTACAACGACTACAGCTCTTTTCCTTTCCATTAGCTGGCTCATGCATCTTTCTGCCTTCTGTGAAGTTATTGATTTCATTACAACTTCCTTGACTGTAGACATAGCTTCTGGGCTTTTCCTCAGCATTTCAGCAAAGCTGGCACCCATTGTAGAGGTCCCTGCCATTGTTATATTCCCTGCTACCTTGGAGTTGGTTGCCTGGGCCTGGGACTGAGGAGGGTTTCTTTAGGGGTTTTTATCTCCTCCTGCGCTGCACTCAGTTCCATCTGTAGTTTAATTATGGTTTCCCTCATATCTTTCAATTCCCTACTGAAGTGAGGAGCTACATGTGAGTGATGAGTTGTGAGGTATGACAAGTGAGTGATGAGGCATAAGAGCCACAGGAGAGTGATGAGTCGTGCTATGTTGCAGGTGTGATGAGCGGGTGTTCCGGGGCGTACCAGCAGGCGGTGTTAGAGGTCCGGGGACCGATGCCAGACGAGAGCGTGGTGATGCTGGGACTGCCAGGAGATGAACCCGTCATCCTCCACCACCATCACCACCACCAGGACCATCAGACCATTAACACCTGGTAAGACCCTCCTCCCCACCACCCCCACCACCAACACCACCACACACTGTTAAAGTTATTGAATTTAGTTATTGTATAGTATGCGTAGAAATGTAATCTATTACAAGAAATCCATCATAGTGTCTTGAAAGCATGTGAACACCCTCATAGGTGCAGCAAATGCTGAGTTTTGGGGCATAAAATTTGAAGGAGTATCAGGTGATTTTGGACCAGGTTCCTTCTATAGTAATGTGAAACTCCACAAAGCTAGCTATCCCCTTAGGCCTTTAATCTCACAGATCCCCACGCCTACTTATAAACTCGCAAAGAGATTGAACGCAATAATATTGCCACATTCTCCTTTAAATCTAGCGACGAATTCATCGCCGTTCTTATAATGAGGGAACTCCGAGGGATCTTAGCTTCCCTTGATGTCGAAAGTCTATTCACTAACGTACCAGTGGAAAGGACGATAAACATAATATTGGACTACATGTATCAACAAGAGCACCTCCCTCCACTCAAGGTACCTCGAACTGTCTTACGGGATATACTGAAGGCCTTCACCACAGAAGCTCCTTTCCTGTGCTCAGAGGGTAAACTCTTCTTGCAGGATGATGGTGTGGCAATGGTGTCCCCATTAGTGGTCTTGTTCGCATCAGGCATTCATGTCTCATGTTGAGTCGTCCATCATGCAGAGGGAAGGGATGAACCCAAGTATCTACTGCAGATACGTCGACGACATATTCGTATGTGTTGACAATGATAACACATTGGAGAGGCTTCGTGGCAAGCTTCAAGAAATCTCAGGCTTGACGTTCACTGTTGAGAAAAGTGAAAGAGGCAGGATTCCATTCCTCGATGTTCTCGTTAATGATAACTCGGGTAGATTCATCACAGATGTGCATTGTAAACCAACTGATGCAGGAAACCGTATGAACGGAAAGAGTCAAGGGAAGCATCAATGCATATGTAGATCGTGCAATACGTTCATGCAGCTCTTGCACCACGAACTTAAACGAATCCTCCAAATTATAGTGAATAAGGATTACAGCAATACACAATTTGACGAAATCATAACATTAACACGTTACATCATTAACTTGTATAATCCTGCCCATCTTCTCGTCTTTCCCTCCAACTCTTGGGTCATTTACGACAGTCACTCCATAGATAAATGAACAAATCCACAAGGGCTGTGTCGAGGATTCGAACCTGCGTCCAAGAGCATCCCAGATGCTGCCTTAATCATCATCATTTGGTCATCATCAAATGGTATAAGAATTGCAACCAGAAATTCTACTGAATGTACTTATTTTATAAGTAAATTCAGTAGAATTTCTGGTTCCAATTCTTATACTATGTTGCAGCTCAGTCGATTAAGGCAGCGTCTGGGATGCTCTTGGACGCAGGTTCGAATCCTCGTCACGGCCCTTGTGGATTTGTTCATTTGATACATCACGCTATTGTGATTTCTGTGTGTAACTCCATAGATTAATGTCCACTTGTCTTTACTTCACACGAGCCTCGCACATAACAATTTATTTCAGTGATAAATGTATGTTGACACTTCCAACCTTTGTTCATTATCTCTACTTCTTGCCTGGGGCCGAGCACACGACCCTGTCTCTGCTGCCTGGGGGCCGAGCACACGACCCTGTCTCTACTGCCTAGGGCCAGGCAGGGTTAAAATAGGGTACTAGAGTACCACCTAATGGGTTAGGATAGGCCCGACCCCCAGGGAAACAGTTCCCAGAAAATAAAGATACCCGAGTGGTCTGTCGTCTTGAGCAGATCACTTAGCTCTAATAAAGAAGAGTGATGGAAACTCCAGCTGAAATTTTACCTTAAAATAACATAATTCATGAAAAGTACAACATAAATACTTTACCCCCTCGATCTTACGTTACCTCTCTGACACGACATAGACAGAAGACGAGATTTACATACAGCAAACTAGAGGTAAAGTCTACTTTTCCCTTAAGGGATAACACACTTAACTAAAATGAGTATAACATATGACTCATGTTCAATGGTCAGAAACTAGATTTAATTACATAGAACCTGCAAGGAACACAGACAAAATTACACTTAGAACCGAAGGGTTGCACATGGTACGGGTTACTTAACTTTATTATAGTAAAAGAAGTAGAGAAGGAGGTAATAAGGGAGGCCACACAAACCAACCAGCCATCGTGGTGCCCCAGCTGAGAAGGCACCAGGCGACCCGTGCCTCCCTCTCCTGGGTCCTCTCAAGGTCAACTGATCGTACAGTAACTAACTTGAATCTCTAATACCATATTAAATTGCCACCATGCAATTCTAGGTATAAATATAACATTCTAGCTTTACAATACACTAAAAAAATTATCACAGGGAACTACAAAGCTAGGGAGGGCATCAAAATGTACTTACGTCTGGCAATGATACAATCGCCCGCCATTTGCAAATTTGAGGAGACAGTCCTCTGTGTAAACCTACCAGAGAATAACACTCCTTCCACCAAACGTAACTGACTAGCTTTATCATATAATAATATATTTATTTAAACCTTTTCATCAAATAATCTCCCCACATTCAAGGCTTATCACACTAAAATAACTACAACTTGAGGTTATCTTGAGATGATTTCGGGGCTTTTTTGTGTCCCCGCGGCCCGGTCCGCGACCAGTCCTCTACCCCCAGGAAGCAGCCCGTGACAGCTGACTAACACCCAGGTACCTATTTTACTGCTAGGTAACAGGGGCATAGGGTGAAAAAAACTCTGCCCATTGTTTCTCGCCGGCGCCCGGGATCGAACCCGGGACCACAGGATCACAAGTTCAGTGTGCTGTCCGCTCGGCCGACCGGCTATACATAAGTGAAAGGCGTCCCTATTTCATATGTAAACCCTGATATACGATCCTAAACCCGTTTGCCACAGTGCAATACCTGATCCAGGATCGTAACACTGTCCATACCAATGGTGTGGCAATGTCAGCTGGGAGAGATGTGAGCTGAGCTACATCCTTTCACCCTCGCAAGACAGGGGATGCAGAGCGGACTCCTTCACAAATCAGTTCGAGATATATTCCACATAACCAACACGGTCCCTTCTTGACAGTTCCTTCAGAGTGGCGATGGCGGCGTCCAAGATGAAGTCTGTGGGGTTGAGAGTGACCCGCCACCAGGTGGTGTCTTCCGGGGGCCGCGACGACGCCAGCGACACAACCTCCCTCTCACGTTCCATGGTGGGGGGGAGGCGGCATGACAGGTGAGACTCAGTCCCTGTACCTCCCTCACTCTCCTATCCCCACATGATGGAGGAGGCATGGCAGGTTGTCGGACATCCGACACTAACATACTAACTGCCATTAGATGTTGTTAACTTACATTAGTTAGTCATAAAAGGATTATAGAGAATGGGAGATTCATGTCATCATCAAAACATTCCTTTACTCAACACGTATCCTTAAAACTATCAGTCTAGTGATTAAACTTGATAGAAAAAAGTTTCCTGTGATTTAATTTAAACAAATATATTATAACATTAAAGACCCCCTCTCATTGCCAATAAAAGATACAAAATAGAATCGTATTTTTTGAGATGCCATGGAGGACAATGTGTAAACAAAAAGGCTCCTCATGAGGTACGCCATACACAACACCACAAAGATCTGGACTCCTGGTTCAACCTTGACTCCGAGCGGACGTCTGGACACCTCCTCCGCCTGGGGGCCGCCTGGTCACGTCTTGTTTTCGCGTTTTGGCTTTGCTACTGCCGTTTGGCATCCCTTTTCAGCGGTCCGATTGTACGACGCCTGGCGCACATATCGCCTTAGGTCACAGGAATGTTGATGGAATTTTTTTTTGACGTGTACTGGCTGGTTCTCCCGGCGGTGTGACGGTGTTCGGGGGCCGGCTTGGCCGAGAGGTGCTGGGGGTTGGCGGGTCTTGGTGGGCTCCTGGTGTGCCCTCAGGTGTGGTGGGCGGCCGGCTTCTGCTCTGCCGGGGGACACCGGATGACTTTTTGCGTTTAAGTTGGGGACCGAGTTTTGGTTTTGCTACCTGGTGTTCTCTGTGTGGAGCGGGGCCGGTGATTGTCACCCTGAGGGACTCCTGGGGCTCCCCAATCATCTGCCTGACTGTGCGTTTATTTGCCGTATGGCATATTAGTTTCTAGTGATTGGCGTCACTAGTGCGTTTTGGCTACTAGGTACGACATATATATATATATGTCGTACCTAGTAGCCAGAACGCACTTTTCAGCCTACTATGCAAGGCCCGATTTGCCTAATAAGCCAAGTTTCCATGAATTAATGTTTTTTTCGACTACCTAACCTAGCCTAACTTTTTCGGCTACCTAACCTAACCTAACCTATATAGATAGGTTAGGTTAGGTACGGTTGGTTAGGTTCGGTCATATATCTACGTTAATTTTAACTCCAATAAAAAAAATTGACCTCATACATAATGAAATGGGTAGCTTTATCATTTCATAAGAAAAGAATTAGAGAAAATATATTAATTCAGGAAAACTTGGTTTATTAGGCAAATCGGGCCTTGCATAGTAGGCTGAGAAGTGCGTTCTGGCTACTAGGTATGACATATATATATATATATATATATATATATATATATATATATATATATATATATATATATATATATATATATATATATATATATATATATATATATATATATATATATATATAATTCGTATTCGTATATATAGTCGTATTCGGTCTACTATGCAAGGCCCAATTTGCCTAAGAAGCCAAGTTTCCCTGAATTTATATATTTTCCATTTTTTTCTTATGAAATTACAAATCTGCCCATTTCATTATGTATAAGTTAATTTGTTTAAAGTTGAATTAAAACTAACATGGATATATTACCAAACCTAACCAACCCTACCTAACCTACCCTATCCTATCTTAACCTAACCTAAACTAACACAACTACGTCAGTAATTTATGTTCCTAATATAATATAATAATAATAATTCAAATAAACTAATTAGAAACAATGTATTGAAAATAAAGAAAATCACATCGGCCTGTTAGGCAAATCGGGCCTTGCATAGTAGGCCGAGAAGTACATTCTGGCTACATAACATATATCCTGGCGACATATATATATATATATATATATATATATATATATATATATATATATATATATATATATATATATATATATATATATATATATATATATATATATATATATATATATATATATATATTAGTATATTTTGGTAGCAGTCTTTCCGGTAGACATATATTATTAAATATGACCGAAAAAGTAAGATTAATAATTCTAACACGAATTTTCTCAATCTTTCGTACATTTCTTTTCACTGCTGGCGGTAATTCAAAAATCAATTCTCCAAAATTCATTTTTATTTCTAGTCTGACACGACACTTGAGCGCGTTTCGTAAAACTTATTACATTTTCAAAGACTTTAGTTTACACATACACAACTGAATAGAACTTACACATCTCCGATTTGTTTATATCTACATTTGAGTGAGGTGGATGGGGTGAGGTGGTATTAATAGGGTATTAAATTCATCAACACAAGACAGAACACGAAACAATGGGTATTGAATGGAAATGATTGTAGAAAGCCTATTGGTTCATATTTCTTGATGCTTCTATATTGGAGCGGAGTCTTGAGGTGGGTAGAATATAGTTGTGCATTAATTGGCTGTGATTGCTGGTGTTGACTTCTTAATGTGTAGTGCCCCGCAAACGTCAAGCCGTCTGCTATCGCTGTATCTATCGATGATTTCTGTGTTGTTTATTAGGATTTCTCTGGCGATGGTTTGGTTGTGGGAAGAGATTATATGTTCCTTAATGGAGCCCTGTTGCTTATGCATCGTTAAACGCCTAGAAATAGATGTTGTTGTCATGCCTATATACTGGGTTTTTTGGAGCTTACAGTCCCCAAGAGGGCATTTGAAGGCATAGACGACGTTGGTCTCTTTTAAAGCGTTTTGCTTTGTGTCTGGAGAGTTTCTCATGAGTAGGCTGGCCGTTTTTCTGGTTTTATAGTAAATCGTCAGTTGTATCCTCTGATTTTTGTCTGTAGGGATAACGTTTCTATTAACAATATCTTTCAGGACCCTTTCCTCCGTTTTATGAACTGTGGAAAAGAAGTTCCTGTAAAATAGTCTAATAGGGGGTATAGGTGTTGTGTTAGTTGTCTCTTCAGAGGTTGCATGGCATTTCACTTTCCTTCTTATGATGTCTTCGACGAAACCATTGGAGAAGCCGTTGTTGACTAGGACCTGCCTTACCCTACAGAGTTCTTCGTCGACTTGCTTCCATTCTGAGCTGTGGCTGAGAGCACGGTCGACATATGCGTTAACAACACTCCTCTTGTACCTGTCTGGGCAGTCGCTGTTGGCATTTAGGCACATTCCTATGTTCGTTTCCTTAGTGTAGACTGCAGTGTGGAAACCTCCGCTCTTTTCCATGACTGTTACATCTAGAAAGGGCAGCTTCCCATCCTTTTCCATCTCGTAAGTGAAACGCAGCACGAAACTCTGCTCAAATGCCTCCTTCAGCTCCTGCAGATGTCTGACATCAGGTACCTGTGTAAAAATGTCGTCAACATACCTGCAGTATATGGCCGGTTTCAAGTTCATGTCGACTAAGACTTTTTGCTCGATGGTACCCATGTAGAAGTTTGCAAACAGGACACCTAGGGAAGAACCCATGGCGACCCCATCTACTTGCTTATATATGTGCCCATCCGGGCTCAAGAAGGGTGCCTCTTTAGTACAAGCTTGGAGTAGTTTCCTTAGAATATTTTCTGGTATGTCAAGAGGAGTACAGGCGGGATCACGATACACTCTGTCGGCTATCATCCCAATTGTCTCGTCCACAGGTACGTTGGTGAACAGTGATTCTACGTCCAACGAGGCTCTTATCCCTGTGGCCCGTGTGCCCCGCAGTAAGTCAACAAATTCCTTTGGAGACTTCAGGCTGAAGGCGCAAGGGACATAAGGAGTCAGCAGGCCGTTGAGTCGCTTCGCCAGTCTGTACGTGGGTGTGGGTATCTGGCTAATGATTGGCCGAAGTGGGTTTCCAGGCTTGTGTGTCTTGACATTTCCATACGCATATCCAGGTTTATATTCCCCAATAATTTTTGGAAGGTGGAGTCCTGATTTTTTGGCGTTCACAGTTTCGATCAGTTTGTTGACCTTTGCTTTCAATTCGGCTGTAGTGTCCTTCGTTACCCTTTGGAATTTAGTTTGGTCAGAGAGTATGAGGTTCATTTTCGCCAGATATTCGTCTTTCTTAAGAATGACGTATATTGGCGACTTGTCACCTCTCCTGACAACTATCTACTTGTTCTCACGAAGGCTTTTAGCTGCCGCTTTGACCTCGGCGGACAGTATGGTGCTTCTGTAATTGCCTCGATTCTTTCCTCCTTCCGCAATAAGTTCTGCTTGTAAGGTATCTTTGGTAGTGACCTTCTTTTGTGTCTCGAGGTCGAATATGTCGTCCAACAGAATTTCCAACTCCACTTTCCGGGCCATCTCACTCGGTCTGGACATAACGTGACAGTTTATGCCCAGATTTAGGAGAGTGACTTGGTCCTCAGTGAGGTTAATTCCTGCAAGGTTCAGGAAGCCATCTCTTGGTCGTGGAATTGCCACAGGTCCTCCATATAACGTTGTTAGTTTCTTGATAATCCTTGTTTCAGTGCTGAGGTGATGTCGGTCTGTGAGGATGTCGAGGTGTTGTTCAATGCGGGTACGGATACTTTCGTCGATGTTGCTATTTCTCCACTCGTTTGTAGCATGAAGTAGTTGCGTTTTGTTGTCTTTGATTTCATTCTCTGCCTTGTATATCTGATCACGAATCAGATCCTGGCGATATTTTATCGTGAAGGCTTGATTCCTTGCTGCTGGGTCGTGCGTTATAATGAATTTTGGAGAATTGATTTTTGAATTACCACCAGCAGTGAAAAGAAATGTACGAAAGATTGAGAAAATTCGTGTTAGAATTATTAATCTTATTTTTTCGGTCATATTTAATAATATATGTCTACAGGAAAGACTGCTACCAAAATATACTAATATTAAAATGCACGACCCAGCAGCAAGGAATCAAGCCTTCACGATAAAATATTGCCAGGATCTGATTCGTGATCATATATACAAGGCTTCACCAACTAGCCAGTATGGATAATGCAGGGAGAATGAGAAGAACCCTTGCAGGTCTTAAAGGCCACTTAACAAGACAGATCAAGAAATGTGAAGATTTTTCACAACAATCTCAAGTTGATTATGCTGACCTGGAAAGCTATTATCAAGCAGCTGCAGGTAAATTTGAGCAAATCAAATGCCAAATAGCTCTCCTTGTGGGGACAGACTACTACCATCAATTCATCGGTAGCCCTACTAAATATCAGGGCATAAACAAGTTATATTCTGCAGGAGGTAAATTACTCTCAGGCCCAGTATCAAGCCTGAGGAGACCTATGGCTGCAGATAAACAATACTAGTAGAAATCTAAATTTGTCAGCTGATTATATTTCTCCAGTAGCATTATACTAAGGAGATTACAGCTGACTATACCAACAGAGGTTGAGGTTAGTATCATCATTTAAAGCTGAAGATGAGTTCATGAGGCCTCAGTGGCAAATCAGTGAACAGTAGCCTAAACAGCTACAAGTCACTGCGACCAATGTCACTGAACCCACTGCAGTCTCAGAACCATACTTTACTTTAATGTTGAGCTATTCAATCTTCTGAATCAATTAACTAAATTAAACCCCAATAAATCTGATGACTGATTTGATACATTTATTATTTAATCAAGATGTATTCCATGGGCCTCAGTGTTTATATATCAGTGACCAGTTACCTGAACAAACTTCAAGTTATATCTAATGTCACTGATCTCACTGCATTCCCTGAATCATACTTGACTGTAGTACTTGATCACATTCAGTCTTCTGGGTTAAATAATATGTAATTAGGCTTGAATTTTAGCCTTTCAATAGTTAACAGGGAAATGAAATCGCATTAGACTTCTAACCCCTGCAACTCTAGTACAGAACATCCGTCCTGTACGAACAGACGCACAAATGTGTGATTACTAACTACTAACATCAAATTAATCTAATAATTCGAAGGAGGAGTATCGGTGTTCGTCTGTTCTAAATAGGACTTCGACCCGTGAGCAGCCCCCTGGGAATTATGTCGGAAAATCCGACACCATTTAATAATATCATACAGACAGATAATATTGTTGTGTTGTATAAACAAGTTAGCCCATAGAAAATGTAACTTGTAGTGGAATTTCCATCTATAGAAAACGGGATATCATTACCACATACTATTATAAATTCACCACCTATTATAGTGGGAATTATTCTTAAATACATTAGTCTTTGGACTTTACCATCATAAAAACATCTCATATAAATTAACTTAATTATCAGAATTAAAATAGAGTAAATGTGACCCTTCTATCACTTACTGTCATCTGGACAATGTAGGCCAGTAGTGTCAGTGAGGAGGGAGTGGTCAGCCATTGTTATTGTACTTAGACTAGAGGCACGGGAGCAATTCGGCTCCTGTTAATTTTACTTTTACGATGTGTTATGGAAACCAAAGGTGTACCATCATCAACACGCTGTCAACAAATACAAGTTAAGTGTTCTGCCGAAACCCATTTATCTATCATTTGTGGCCATTAATGTCATTAGATAGGGTGAACCGGTTAGAATACGAGATCGCCTCATACTAAAAGTAATTAAGCCTAGGTCTTTATGGTTCCTTGTACAGTGTTTTCTCTGATATAGCTCTCATATATTAGGATTCTGGCTTCATAGCTAGCGCCCTTTTGACAGGTCAAGACGAGGAAGCATGCTTTGTGTGCCAGTTACTGGGTGATGGAAGCTACCTCAAAGAGGATAATTTGGTGTCTACATCCTGGTTATACCTGGTGGACTAAGGCCTGCTGTACAATAAGATAAGGAACCTCTTCAATGTTTAACAATATGTGTAGTTAATACTGTAGTTTGATTGGCTGCATATATATAAATTTAATATAAACCCCCCTAATGTGTAGAGGATCGATTGGTGAGATTATTGCAGAAATACAGTCCACTTATTATCATACCAATTGCTATCGAAGTATATAAATTAACGTAAATATATATTCATATAAATTAAATAAATATAAATCTCACAGGTCGGTTCCCACAACTTTAACTAAATAGAGCTTAAACATCTTTCGAGTTTTTATACCTACATTTGAGTGAAGTGACATGTTACAATAGTTTTGGATGAGGTGAAAATAAACTTTTAACACAAGACAGAACACGAAACAATGAAATACAAACAGGTATTAAAGGTAGGTAACTGCAGAAGGCCTATTTTTATTGGCCCATATTTCTTGATGCTTCTATACTGGAGCGGAGTCTTGAAGTGGGTAGAATATAGTTGTGCATTAATTGGCTGTTGATTGCTGGTGTTGACTTCTTGATGTGTAGTGCCTCACAGATATCAAGCCGCCTGCTATCGCTGTATCTATCGATGATTTCTGTGTTGTTTGCTAAGATTTCTCTGGTTATGGTTTGGTTGTGGGAAGAGATTATATGTTCCTTAATGGAGGCCTGTTGCTTATGCATCGTTAAACGCCTGGAAAGAGATGTTGTTGTCTTATAGACAACAACATTATTATTATTATTAAGCATCAACATCTTATTATTAAGACAACAACATCTCTTTCCAAGCGTTTAACGATGCATAAGCAACAGGGCTCCATTATGGAACATATAATATCTTCCCACAACCAGACCATAACCAGAGAAATCTTAGCAAACAACACAGAAATCATCGATAGATACAGCGATAGCAGGCGGCTTGATATCTGTGAGGCACTACACATCAAGAAGTCAACACCAGCAATCAACAGCCAATTAATGCACAACTATATTCTACCCACTTCAAGACTCCGCTCCAATATAGAAGCATCAAGAAATATGGGCCAATAAAAATAGGCCTTCTGCAGTTACTTACCTTTAATACCTGTTTGTATTTCATTGTTTCATGTTCTGTCTTGTGTTAAAAGTTTATTTTCACCTCATCCTAAACTATTGTAACATGTCACTTCACCCAAATGTAGGTATAAAAACTCGAAAGATGTTTAAGCTCTATTCAGTTAAAGTTGTGTGTGTGTGTGTAAACAAAAGTCTTTGAAAATGTAATAAGTTTTACGAAACGCGCTCAAGTGTCGCGTCAGACTAGAAATAAAAATGAATTTTGGAGAATTGATCTTTGAATTACCATCAACAGTGAAAAGAAACGTAAGAAAGATAGAGAAAATTCGTGTTAGAATTATTAATCTTACTTTTTCGGTGATCTACAAATAGATGGAGTTGCAATGGGTTCCCCCCCTTAGGAGTGTTATTCGCTAATTTTTACATGGGAACCATCGAAGATAGTCTTCAGTAGTAGGCAAAATCCAGTTGTATACTGTCCTTATGTAGATGACATATCCGTCATAGTAAAAGACTCAGATGAACTAATTCATCTAAAAAGCCATCTAAATAGAGAGTCAGTACTCCGATTTACACATGAAAATAGTGATAATAACACTGCCTTTCTTGGATGTACTAATAATAAAAACAGGAACCTCTTTAAGCACCAACGTATATACTAAGCCCACCAACATAAAATTATGCCTAAATGGTAGGAGTGAGTCAGCCCTAAGATACAAAGCCAGTGTTCTCAATGCTTATATTCGCCGAGCGCTTACAAACTGCTCCGAATGGAGCAATGTCAGTATGGAGTCTGAAAGAATAACTCAGATGTTGAATAACGGATATAGCAACACAGAAATAAACACTACTATAAGAAGACACTTGGATCGATGGTACAATCCTGAACCTAGAACAGTAACTACAACACCTCCAATAAAATTATATTACAAATCAACTATGCACAATGAACATAAAAAAGAAGAAAAAATAATGAAAGAAATAATCCGTAAAGGAGTAAAAAGCATTACTACTAACCAAAACATAGACCTGATCATATTCTGTAAATCAAAGAAGACTACTGACCACCTTATTAAAAACAGCCCGAAGCCGACGGAGAACTTCTTACAGCAGTCAAACGTGGTATACATGTACATCTGCCCCCACGAAGGATGTAACCTTCAATCTAAGTACATAAGTATGTCGTCGACCAAGCTGACGAGGCGTTTGACCTGTCATCTTCAATCCGGTGCCCCCAGAAATCACATGAGACAAGCCCATGACATCACCCTAATAAGAGAAATGCTGAATAAAAACACTTGTTAAATAGACAAAACCCAAGATGTAAGATGATTACAAATTCTTGAAGCAATCCACATAAAAATATAACAACTTACTATAAATACCCAAATTACGGAACTATTCACTATACCCACCATGAGAGTAAGAACAAAACCAGAACGTGAAGATGCCAACATAGAAGACACTGCTCGACATGCCACGCCCACTACACCCGATTAATCTTTGTATGTGAATTCGTACCCTATTTTGCCTTATTCTGCTCTTTTCTCCTTTATGCCTTATTCTATACCCAATGTTCGAACTATTCGTCTACACCTGACCCCATTGTTCGATCCATTTGTATTCACCTGATCCACAAATTGTATAAATATAATGTCCTGTACTGTAACATCACTTGAGAATGAACCATGTAGGTTCGAAACGTTGAGTAAATTTTATAATAAGTGTAATACATTCTACACTTATTTATTTAGTTTTCTTCACCTCGAACGAACATGACTTTTGGATAATTCCTCTTCCAATTAAACCCAGAGGCAAGAGCACTAGTCAGAGGGATAAAAGCCCTAAACCAGAAAATGATCAATACAGAATATGCAGTATTCAATGAGACATGTAATGAAAACCTGCTGCCAGTATACATATACATATATATGGAAAACCCACATGTGAAGAATTAGAGAATGCTGAATGCGTTTTCGGCTCAATTCACCTTCATCAGAGCAAGATAGAGTGACTTGTAATCATTTTGATAAATATTTCCTACATTTTCAGGCCAAGAACCGGAAAGAAGGTGTTTGAGGACGCGTACGTGATGACCTGGAGTCAGCCCATCCTGACGGCGGACGGCAGTGACTTCAGCATCACCTTCAACAAGCCCAAGAAGGTGAGGCAGGAGGCCACCAGCCTCTACATTGTACTTACTAACATAGCCTTCAAAAATTACCGTATGACTCCCCTGCTCAACAACTTCAACTCTCCATCTATTATATTGAGGAAAGCATTTCAGTTAAGATAATAAAGGTCATAGGTTAAGTGTGTTTAGATGTAGATAATGAATGTTGTTAAGTAGAGTAATCTCTAAATATTATATAAGCTGCCATAGGTCAGTGATACTGTAACTCTCACACTAAGAACTTAATCTTTCGTAATGACTTCTACAAGACCTTACCACCCGAGGGTCGTGTCTCAATGTGGTAGTTACCACCCGGGGGTCGTGTCCGTAGTGGAAATGGCCCCAATGACCGTCCATTTTGCTTTTTTCCATAGATGGTCATTGGCGCAGGGGTGTTTTTCATCTTTTCCCAATGGACGGGAGCACTGGTGTTTTCATTTTCTCATAGCATTTATCGACAGCTCCCTCCTGTCATATATAATTTCCCAAAAGGGGAGAATTAAGAGATGCCCTCCTAGCCCTTAAATTTCGCTCAAGAGGGATTAAAAGGCCGCCTTCCGTCGCACTTAAATTTCGTTACCTCAGTGACTCTGAACAGACTTCGCTAATAGTCAATAACGTCAGTCAATCTTCATCTTCCCTGAATAAATCCGTTTTCTGTTATGGTGTATTTATTCCCATTTTCAACATTTGTGTCAAGGGGATTAAAAGGCCTCCTTCCGTCGAGCTTAATGTACAATGACATCATTCATAATCTTCCCATAATATACCCATTTTCAGTAATAACATATTTAAAGCCATTTTCTTATTGTTCCCCCATTTTCAAAATTTCATTTTTTTCTATTTAGGACAGAATATTGAATATAAGAAATGAAATTACAGAAGGTCTTTGTAGGGAACCATACAGGATCTACTATTACTTACAGCTTATGTTAAACATAGGAACACTATCCAACCCCCCTGCTGAAGTCTCCAAGTACATGGAAATATGAGTTATTATATAATTTGAAAAAAAAGCTATAGCATCACTCAGACATTTCATTTATTCCTCCCCACACTGCCAATGCCGTATACGCCTCAAAAACATGCACCCCCCCCCCCCCCACACCTCACTGTAGCATATATTCAATCAAAATACTCATTCAATGTACATATATATGAATGAGATTGGGTAGACATAAATAGAAACTGTCTCGTATGGGTATAAAATAGACCTTCTGCAGTTAACTTCAAATAGTCCTTCTGCAGTTACCTTCATTCTTATGTTCTAATAACTTTAATAGAAACGTCATCACCCCCAATGCGGGTTGCTCCACCAATGGGGTATGATGCTTTAGCCACCCATGATGTCACAAGCGGTTCTAGTAAGGGCTCCAACCTTTCATTAACACATTAGGTAAAATCTCTTAACAACTCAACTTTTCTCGGTAAGTGTCATCACAGGCTACGCAATGATTCCTTGTATTCACTCATATCTTCATTTATTTATCATTGCTCATATTTATTTTAATCAATTCATCGACCCTACCGAGCTAACCTAACCTAACCTATAATAATCAAACAAAAAGCAATTATTTCTACAGTGATAAAATCCGTTGTTTTAGCGGTGCATGACGTCACAAATTGGTTCTAGTGAGGGATTAATTTTGCCTCTCGTTAACACAGATGTGCGACAGGCTCACGACAACCTAACTTTTCAGTGGTCAGTGTCGTCACGAGCTTTGCAATGATGCCTTAGCATCCAAGTTATTTTGTAAAATATTTAATGTTAAATCTATATAAATAAAAGTGGAAATGTTCGTTTGTGCATAACCGCTAATCTCCGAAAGTTCTTCACCGATTGCTTTGAAATTTTCACACAACGTTCAATTCGCATCCAAGCAGGTTTATATATATATATATATATATATATATATATATATATATATATATATATATATATATATATATGTCGTACCTAGTAGCCAGAACGCACTTCTCAGCCTACTATGCAAGGCCCGATTTGCCTAATAAGCCAAGTTTTCATGAATTAATGTTTTTTCGACGACCTAACCTACCTAACCTAACCTAACTTTTTCGGCTTCCTAATCTAACCTAACCTATAAAGATAGGTTAGGTTAGGTTAGGTAGGGTTGGTTAGGTTCGGTCATATATCTACGTTAATTTTAACTCCAATAAAAAAAAATTGACCTCACACATAATGAAATGGGTAGCTTTATCATTTCATAAGAAAAAAATTAGAGAAAATATATTAATTCAGGAAAACTTGGCTTATTAGGCAAATTTGGCCTTGCATAGTAGGCTGAGAAGTGCGTTCTGGCTACTAGGTACGACATATATATATATTTATATATATATATATTTATATATATATATATTTATATATATATATGTCGTACCTAATAGCCAGAACGCACTTCTCAGCCTACTATGCAAGGCCCGATTTGCCTAATAAGCCAAGTTTTTATGAATTAATGTTTTTTCGACTACCTAACCTACCTAACCTAACCTAACCTACCTTTTTCGGCAACCTAACCCAACCTAACCTATGAAGATAGGTTAGGTTAGGTTAGGTAGGGTTGGTTAGGTTCGGTCATATATCTACGTTAATTTTAACTACAATAAAAAAAAATTGACCTCATACATAATGAAATGGGTAGCTTTATCATTTCATAAGAAAAAAAATAGAAAAAATATATTAATTCAGGAAAACTTGGCTTATTAGGCAAATCGGGCCTTGAATAGTAGGCCAAAAAGTGAGTTCTGGCTACTAGGTACGACATATATATATTTATATATATATATATTTATATATATATTTATATATATATTTATATATATATATATATTTTTATATATATATTTATGTGTGTATATCACGAAAATAAACACGTGATTAAGAATGTGACAATGTCAGACCACGGAGGAAAATGAAACAGGAATTTCCTTAAGTACTTTCGTATATTAAATACATCTTCAGAAGGAATGATTTTACAGATCGAGTGATGGGTATAAATAGGCAGGAGAGAGTGGTGAAGTAAGGTGAGGTACAATACTTGGACAACGCAGACGGCCCATTGGCCCATCAGATGCACCCAATTGGCCCATCCGATGTAGCCCAATGGCCCATCTGATACAGCAGACATACAAGCACAATACATAGGTAATTATAACATAAAGAGGTAAATATATGCAATGAATTAGTGAGACAAATGTTTTCCAATGATCCTACTTAAATCGCCCTTTAGCTGATCTATTAGAAATGGATCTAAGTTATATAGACCACTGCTAATATTCAAATTACTTTCTTTGGTGATCTGTATCAAAGCAGATTCAATTATGTTTCTGTTATAGGTGCTTTTACAATTTGTTATTGAAGAAGCACTCTCCCAATCAATTTGGTGAGCTTTTTCTGACAAATGAACAAACAAAGCATTAGACAATTGGCCATGTCTTACAGAGTATTTATGTTGCGATATTCTACATTTTAAATCTTTAGATGTTTGCCCGACATAGAACTTATTACATTCCTTACAAGGTATTTTATAAATGACGCAATTATCACTACGAGGGCTGTTCCTAACTAATAGCTTACCAACAGTGTTTTCGTAGCTAAACATTACATCTATATTAAAAAGTTTCAAGGCCTTAACAATATTCTCAAACCCAGAGAAATATGGTAAACATAACACATTCTTTGGGCGAATCCTTTCACTGCATACATTATTATAATATGTACGACGTACTTTGTTACGACAAACTTCCAAAAAATTCAGTGGGTAACAAAGCTTAAGACCAGTCGAATCAATATTCTTAAATTCTTCGTCTAAGAATTCTGGACTCACAACTCGAAGAACTCTTAGATACATTGAAGAAAAAATTTACTTTTTTTACATTGTATCTATGCCCTGAAAAATAATGAACATAAGATAAATTATTCGTAGGTTTTCTGTAAACACTAAACTTTAATGAAGAGTTTTCCCTATGAATAAGCAAATCTAAGAATGGCAAACATTTATCAATTTCAGTCTCCATAGTAAATTTTATGGAGGTGACTTGGTCATTAAGTTTGGCTACAAATTCGTCTGTGTTTACATCTGAAGGCCAAATACACAAGATATCATCAACATATCTAAACCAAGGAATGATTCCAGGAGTTATTTTTTAAACAAATTTCTTTTCGAAGAATTCCATGTACAGGTTGGAGAGCAATGGCGATAGAGGATTCCCCATTGCCATTCCAAAAGTCTGTAAATAATATTCATTATTAAAGGTAAATTTACATTCTTTAATGCACAACTTAACAAGACTGACAATAATATCAGCAGAAAGAGGTAAGACATGGCTCATTAGTTCACGAGCAAGATAATCGAGAATATCATCGACCGGTACCTTAGTGAACAAGGAACAAACGTCAAAACTGATTAACTTTACATCAGGAGTGACAGGAACACTATTCAATTTGTTAACTAAATCAAGAGAATTTGTCAAATGAGAAGAGGAGATAGTTCCTAACAATGGGGACAAGATTTTGGTAAGCCATTTGGAGAGTTTGTAAGAAATGGATCCCACAGAACTGATGATAGGTCTCATGGGATTGTTAGGTTTTTGCGTCTTGACAAGTCCATATAGATATGGTAATGAAGGTGATGAGGTAGTAAATTGATTAAGAAGATCTTTATGTTTACTTAACAACTTCCTCAAGCTACTATTGAAGAACTTGATGATGTCCTCAAGAGGATTTTTCCTAAGCTTAGTGTACGTTGAAGAATCTAGGAGGAGATCATTCATTTTTTAAATATATTCCTCCTTGTTTAAAATAACAATAGTGCTGGATTTATCAGCCTTTGTTATATGAATGGAAGGGTCGGCTCTTAACTCCTGTAAGCTTCGTCTGAATCTTTCGGGAAAATTGTTTGTTTGGGGCGTCAACATTGAACCATAAACAATACCTTTAACCAGGTTTAGATTTTGTGAAGACAGAGAGTTATGTTTTTCAAGTTCATATAACAAAGGCTGATAAATCCAGCACTATTGTTATTTTAAACATTTGTTTAAATTTTAAACAATACTATATATGATGTCAGGTCTATGACGGTAAAAAAAAAAAACATGCTTTATCCAAAAAACAGTGCTTTTCATGGGAGGGAAATCTTCGAAACCTCTTTACCGATTGCTTTGAAATTTTGACACAACGTTGCATTCGAATAGGCGCGTCTTTTTATATACCTACTATATAGCTGCCATATAGATTTCAATGTTTCCGATTGCATTGATAAATTTGATTTTCTTAGATTTCGATTTATTTTATTTTTAATTGAATTATCTTGTGTGACATTGTGTTGGAATTGAGCTGTGCTGTTTACCATACCGTTCATTTCGTAAGTATAAGTATAGATGCCACACCTGCGACAGATAAAACTATGCTTTTCTTGAAAAATAGCTGCATCTGTTGCATGTAAGAGCAACACACATGCTATACTAAATATAGGTTACAATTCCATTTCAATGTTTCTGATTGCACTGATAAATTGAATTTTCATAGATTTTGATTTATTTTCATATTGATTCAATTATTTTGTGTGAATTGCATTGGAATTGAGCTGAGTTGTTTACCATACCGTTCATTTTGTGAGTATAGTTTATTTTTTTCATATTTTCATTTCATTTTTTAACTGTTTTTCATATATTTCAGTAATGGAAACATCAGATCACTTGATGTTCCCAATTTTCTGATGGGAACATCAGACCATTTGGGAAGGCATCAGACGAGGGAGTGGAGAATAATGGGGATGACGAAGGGACGGAAGTGAGAGATGGTGGGGAGGACGAGGGGACAAGGGAGGGGGTAATGGTGGGGAAGGACGAAGGGACGGGGGAGTTTGGGATGGTGGGGACGAGGGGATGGGGGAATGGAGAATGGTGGGGAGGACAAAGGGACAAGGGAGTGGGAAATGGTGGGGAGGACTAGGGGACGATGGAGTGGGGAATGGTTGGGAGGCCGAGGATACGGGTGTGGGAGGGAATGGTGGGAAGGACTGGGGGGACAGGGAAGGTTGCTGTAGCTCAGCTATGCGTGGCCGGGTACTGCTAGTAATAAATAATATTATTAAAAAATGCCAGGACTAACCATCCCCAAACCTAACCTATCCAGGGGGTTTAAGAACATAGATTTTATACATTTTATTATTTTATAAGTAATAAGAACATGAGATTGAAGGTAACTGCAGAAGGCCTATTAGCCCATATGAGGCAGCTCCTATTTATATCCACCCAATATCATTCATAAATATGTCCCCCCTACGCTTGAAACAATCAAGGGACCCCACTTCCAATATTAATTTACAATAATAGTTTACAATAAATAGTTTACATTCTAGTTTTATAACTAGATCCAATGGGGAAGCTCAATATTTCAGATGACAATCTCTGTAATCACAGTACTGGTTCACTGCAAAGAGATATTATGCAGCATTTCCTCATCTATTTAAGTATAGATAATTTCCAATACAACAACAGCATCAGCAATTATGAAACGCTATAGCTAGATATTGAACTATAATCCACAAGTAGTTACCGTACATCTGGCAGCACGGCGGATCAGTGCCTGAGTTCATAGGTAAGTAAACTGTCTTCACATCCGTCAAATAGCAGCCCAAATGTAGCACCGCAATGCTAGTAACTCAGCTGGATGCTAGCCACTATATTAATAGGTTAATCATTCCTAGATCTCGAAAATCCCAATCTTGCTAAACAAATCAGGTAACTTGTTTCTAAACCAACAGTCACATATACAAACATGCATATTTTCATACATGCATACATATATACATACATACATACATACATACATACATACACATACTCCACAACCCATATATGCATAAACAATAGCCTGTTTTTGCCACGATCACTCCAATTTAATCAGATGTAAATTATACCATGTTAATCCCTAAAAAGTTTTAAGAATGAGATTTCAGTAATCCCACAGCTCATTCACCCAAAGTGATCTTTTAATTTCTGTACTGTTAATTCATATCAATGCATACCAATCAGCAAGATGACCATATTATTCAAGCAAATCCAAAATGTTTTTAAAATACCCTATTATATTCAAACACACCAAATATTATAATTACATGAATAAATACCCTCCTACATACTTTTCATATGAATAAACCAGAGTGCTTATGACACATTCCAATATATTAGTGATTAATAATAAAAGCTGAGTTTGTGATACGGCACGCTAAAATATAGTAATTTAACACCGCTCATACAAAATGCTACACTTGTACATACATACACTAAAAATACAAAAAATTTAAAAATGCATCATAAAACTCACAAACCCATTTACACTCAATATGGTATTATGCACAAAGTATGACATTTCCACATAAATATGACATTTATACACAGAATATATCATTTACACACAATATATATCATTTACACACAAAATATGCCATTTACACACAAAATATCCAATTTACACACAAAATATCCAATTTATAGACAAAATATGTCATTCTACATACATAATATGCCAGTTGCACACACAAATATACCATTTACGCAATATTGCACGTACACTCAAAGTATGACTTTTACACAAAGTATGGTATAAGCACAAATATAACAAATTGCATATACGCTTGTACAATCGAAATGCATTTTCACTGAAATTACACAATTCTATAAATATATTTTTTACAAAATACCCACACACACACTGTCACATAAACCATATACACTTTCACACTTGCTCATGAAGATCTATTTTTCAGATAACATATACAATACACAAATACACAATTTGCACAAAAATACAGTTGCACCAGTTCCACTTCAACAAATTAAAAACACAACTTGCATAAATACACTATTCGCACAAAACGATTATAAAACATGGATAATTATTACACAAATTGCATAATTAATAAACCATCTCTGCACAATTAGTGCAAGCAAATTTGCTATATAATTACACAACTTGCATAATGACAATCAATGCACAAAGGTGTAAATACTCAATTCCTCCATATACAATTACACAACATGTGCAATTAATACACAACTCGCACAATTATTACAAATCTTTCATAATTATTACACAACTTGCATAAATACAAACAAATACATATCCAGCACAAATACATACAATATATAACTAGCCCAAATATGTAAAATACACAACTAGCACAAACAATTCACACAAATACAGTTACAACATATACACAATTAATACACGACTTGCACAAAATATAATCAATACACAACTTGCCCAATTATGAACAATACATAACTAGTGCATATACATTAAATACACAACTACACAATTCCACAAATACACACATACAAAAACATGTACAATTAAATTAATACACAACTTGCACAAACAATATACAGTTTGTGGGAATATAATCAACACAATTGCAATCATCATACAACTTATGCAAAATACATAACCTGTACAATTAATACACAATTTGCACAAGTATAGTAATTGTGCAATATGTACAAATACAATCACAGCCAATTTGGTCAAACAATACACAATTTGCATAATATTTTTCTAGGTATGTTTAGGACGTCATTCATAATATGTTGAGTTTAACCAACTCTCCTAAAGTCAGAATTTCACATATATAAATGGTACATCTGACTTCCTAAGATTAATATAAAAACACACATACATTTTCCATAAATGGTTCAACATTATTAGTGGTAAACTAATAATGGGTAGGATATATTGCTTTTATTGTATTGTTCCTTGTTTTCAATACCATATTAATACCCCCTTGTTACATCCTCTTCAAACATTTCACCCATATTTATTTAGGCAAACCCTCCAACAGAGTTATTGGTTCTATCCTAAGTTATGTAAGGTTAGTACAGGTAAATGAACTCCAACAGGTACAGGTAAATTTATTTTCGTAGTATTTTATTTTAGCTCTTCTAATTGTTTTAGACAGCATTGATGAGTAAGTCTTTTGAAAATTCTTTGGAGACAACTCCTAACCTATACTTCTTCTCAAGGTCATGTTTTGTATTAATAGATTTAAATATACCCTTTGTAAGCCATGGAGTGTTTAACCTTTTATTTATGACTTGTTTCGTTTGCATTGGACAGTGTGAGTTATAAAGGCTCAGAGTTTTCTGAAGAAATGTTTGCACTGCTAGGTTGATGTTCACTATGTTACCTAATTCAGCCTCCCAGTTGATATAAACAGCAGCAACAGCAATAAATTTGCTTATAGAAGTTTCATTGTGCAGCCTAAAGCTTATCTTCCTTGTATCTAGAGGTGGTTTATTAATGTTGGTTCGGAGAAATGATGGGTAATGGTCTGTGGTCCTATCAATGATTATCCCTGAAGTAAGTGGAGAGGTTATGTTAGTTCAGATGTGGTCAAGAGCAGAGGCAGTCGTATCCGTGATTCTAGTAGGTCTAGTGATTAAGGGTATGAAGAAACAGGAATTCATACAGTTGAGGAAACTAGCAGCATGAGGATTATCAGGCTCGCCGAGGTCAATATTAAAGTCCCCCGAAATAATTAAATGGTGTTTGTTCAGTCTGTTCTCTAGTATTAGATTTCTAAGGTTAGAGTTGAAATCAGACACATCAGTGTTAGGAATTCTATAGACTGCTCACACAGTCTGGACATCTTCGCCACCCTCAACTCTGAAACAGGCAAAGATATACTCCACGCAGGAGTCTTTAGTTCTAATTACTTTTAAGCATGTCAGTTCTTGGTGGTAGTAAAGAGCAGTACCACCATCTCTCTGAACTGGTCGACAGTTGTGAATTGCTGAGTAGTTTATTATGTTAAAGAGTTGAGTAGTATCCTCTTTTAACCACGTTTCAGTAAGTATAACAAAAGAGAATTTGTTGTCAACAGTTTGAATCAAGACACTAACATCATCAAAGTGTTTTCTGAGAGATCTTACATTTAAGTTAATAACAGAAACATTGTGATTATGTCTTAATACATTATTTCCATCATGTTCTGTATAATATCTGCAATTTTGATCATTAAAGTGATGATTTTCATAGATACTAGATAAGAGATTTAGTTCTGGGTCTACATTCGTTTGCATAAGAGGCATATTGAGGCATAAGAGGCAAGAGGCATAAGATTGCATTGCATATCCGACATCCAGTCTTGACATAACATACCCTATTTCCAAAACCACAGCACCCATATCTATGCATATAACCATATGTAGTTTCTGTCCATCCATTACAAATGTTAGCTATAACTAATCTAACCCAGATAGGGTAATTTACTATATTTTCTTAACACGCTGGTTATTACCACTAAGATATTATATATCCTACCCTACACAGCCCTACCTAATCTGACATAGCACAACCAAAGCTAGATTTTAGTTAGGTTGACAAAATTTGTTCTATCCCACCTTGTGGGAACCGACCTGTGAGATTTATATTTAATTTATATGAATTTATATAGAATTTATATTTACATTAATTTATATATTTCGATAGCAATTGGTATGATGTCAAGTGGACTATTTCTGCAATAATCTCACAAATCGATCCTTACACATTACAGGGGTGGGGGGTTATATTAAATTTATATATATGCAGCCAATCAAACTACAGTATTAACTACATATATTAGTATACATTGAGGAGGTTCCTTATCTTATTGTACAGCAGGCTTAGTCCACCAGGTATAACTAAGATGTAGACACCAAATTATCCTCATTTGAGGCTAGTTTCCATCACCCAGTAACTGATGTATCAAGTCTTGCTTCCTCTTCTTGTTCCTGTCAAAGGGCGCTAGCTGTAAAGCCAGAATCCTAATATATGACAGCTATATTAGAGAAAACACTGTACAAGAGATATGATAAGGACCAAGACTTAATTACCGATATTGAGTCGATCATTTGTGTTTTCACCGGTTCGCCCAATATCTACCTAAAATTAATGGCCAAAAATGATTAGATAAACGGGTTTCGGAAAAACACTTCCCTTGTGATTGTTGACAGCGTGTTGATGATGGCAGAACTTTGGTCTCCATAACACTTCGTCCAAGAGAATTTATAGGAGCTGAATTTGCTCCACGACTCCGGTCTAACAACAATGGCTGACCACTTCTTCCTAACTGACGCCTTGGCACTTTGTCCAGATAGCAGTAACTGATAGAAGGATCACATTTACTTTATTTTGATACTGATAATTAAGTTAATTCAAATAAGATGTTTTTATGATGGTAAAAGTCCAAAGACTAATGTATTTAAGAATAATTCCCAACAAATAGCTGGTGAATTTATAATACTACATGGCAATGATATTGTGGGAACCGACCTGTGAGATTTATATTTATTTAATTTATATGAATTTATATAGAATTTATATTTACGTTAATTTATATATTTCGATAGCAATTTGTATGATAATATGTGGACTGTATTTCTGCAATAATCTCACAAATCGATCCACTACACATTAGGGGGGGTTTATATTGAATTTATATATATGCAGCCAATCAAACTACAGTATTAAACTACATATATTGTTAAACATTGAAGAGGTTCCTTATCTTATTGTACAGCAGGCCTTAGTCCACCAGGTATAACTAGGATGTAGACACCAAATTTTCCTCGTGCGAGGTAGCTTCCATCACCCTGGTAACTGATACACAAAGCATGCTTCCTCGTCTTAACCTGTCAAAAGGGCACTAGCTATGAAGCCAGAATCCTAATATATGACAGCTATATCAGAGAAAACACTGTACATTGAACCATAAAGACCAAGGCTTAATTACCTTTAGTATGAGGCGATTTTGTATTCTAACCGGCTCACCCTATCTACTGACATTAATGGCCAAAAATGATTAGATAAATGGGTTTCGGCAGAACACTTAGCTTGTATTTGTTGACAGCGTGTTGATAATGGTACACCTTTGGTTTCCATAACACTTCGTCCAAGAGAAATTAACAGGGGCCGAATTTGCTCCTGTGCGCCTCGCTGGTCTTAAACAATAATAACCACAACGGCTGACCACTCCCTCACTCACTGACGCCACTGGCCTACATTGTCCAGATAACCGTAAGTGATAGAAGGGTCACATTTACTCTATTTTAATATTGATAATTAGGTTAATTAAAATGAGATGTTTTATGGTGGTAAAGTCCAAAGACTAATGTATTTAAGAATAATTCCCAGCAAAATAGCTGTTGAATTTATAATAGTATGTGGTAATGATATCCCGTTTTCTATAGACGGAAAATTCCACTACAAGCTACATTTTCTATGGGTTAACTTGTTTATACAACACAGCAGCAATATTATCTGCATGTTGAATTAATATTAGTTAATGGTGTCAGATTTTCCGACATAATTCCCCGGGAGCTGCTCATGGGTCGAAGTCCTATTTAGAACAGACGAACACCGATACTCCTCCTTCGGATTATTAGATTAATTTGATGTTAGTAAGTAGTAATCACACATTTGTGCGTCTGTTCGTACAGGACGAATGTCCCGTACTTGAATTGCAGGGGTTAGCAGTCTAATGTGATTTCATTTCCCTGTTAACTCTTGAAAGGCTAAAATTATAGCCTAAATACATATTATTTAACCCAGAAGACTGAATGTGATCAAAGTACTACAGTCAAGTATGATTCAGGGACTGCAGTGAGATCAGTGATATTAGATATAACTTGAAATTGTTCAGGAAACTGGTCACTGATATATAAACACTGAGGTCCATGGAATTCTTCTTGATTAAATAATAAATGTATCAAAATCAGTCATCAGATTTATTGGGGTTTAATTTAGTTAATTGATTCAGAGGATTGAATAGCCCATCATTAAAGTAAAGTATGGTTCTGAGACTACAGTGGGTTCAGTGACATTGGTTGCAGTGACTTGTAGCTGTTTTAGGCTACTGTTCACTGATTTGCCACTGAGACCTCATGAACTCATCTTCAGCTTTAAATGATGATATTAACATCAACCTCTGTTACTATAGTCAGCTGTAATCTCCTTAGTATAATGCTACTGGAGAAATATAATCAGTTGACAAATTTAGATTTCTACTGGTATTGTTTATTTGCAGCCATAGGTCTCCTCAGGCTTGATACTGGGCCTGAGAGTAATTTACCTCCTGCAGAATTTAACATGGTTATGCCCTGATATTTAGTAGGGTTACCGATGAATCGATGGCAATAGTCTGTCCCTACAAGGAGACCGAAGTCGGTGAGGTGATCAGACCTAATATTATCTGCCAATTTTATTCCTCTATTTCTCAGGAATTTGGCTGTTGCTCTCAGACCTTGAACTTGTAGGTCTACTGGTATTTTGTCCACCACAATGGCTTGTACTCGACAGACGTACCTGCCTAAACGTACTGATGGTTGTACCACCTGGTAGACTTGAGGTCCTGCATCTGTTATAAACCCTGAGATATTGAATGACATCTGGGCTACAGGCCTTAATTGTAGTTCATCTGCCAACTTTTTAGTGACATATGTTCTCTGGGACCCTTGGTCAAACAACCCACGGGTATGGACCTTGGCCTTCTTATTCAGGATGGTAATTTTGGCAGTAGGCAAAGTCGTATTACCTTTAGACTTTGCCGATTGGACACTCTTTGTTGGTTGCACCTTGCAGTACTGTACTGTGGTGGGAATGCTATCTTCCACCTTGGGTCTTGAATACGTTAATTTCGTATGTTTGCACAGTGCTGCATGGTGCCTACCTCTTCTACACCTGTTGCAGGTGTTGAATTGGGTATCACAATAGTCTATGTTTTGTGACTTGAGACACCTTGAACATCTCCCTAATAGCACAACAGTATGTTGAATGTTTCTTTGTGCAGAACATACATGTCCCCCAGCCTACTGCACGTTTGGAAGTTACCAGTTTGGGTGAACTAGTAACAGTAGGCTTGGAGGATGCTGCTGCATTGTCAGATTTTCTGCAACTTGATGTTAGAGTAATTGGTTGATGTTTATTTGGGGTAGTTGTTTTACCCTTTAATTGACTCATATTTTCTATTTCTGAAGGCATGCATGAGGCTTTAACTTCCTCATTTGCACGTCGTTTGTTTATGATGGAATGTAAACCTTCAGTGATGTCCTGTACTGTCAGGATGGTGTTTATGTTGATGTGCATATAATTCATCTAGTATATCGCTGGACAATTTTCGTTGAAGGACTACTTTTGTCATCCATTCACTAGTAGTTATATCAACCTTAAGACTGAATGTTCTTAGTAGTGACTCAAACTCCATGCTGAAGGATTGTAATGAGTCAGCAGTCTAATCAGGTTGAGGTAAGTCCAGCAATTGTAGTACTAAATGTATGACAGTTTTCTCATTGCCAGCATTATCCCTAGGAAGCTGGACTGGGAAATTAGTGCTGTCGCTATTTCCATTTACATTTTCTACTACTGGTTCAGCTTCACCTCTAATTTCAGTTTGGAGGCATGTTAACTTAGTAGCCTCAGGTATTGGGTTTTCAGAATCCACAGAGACTGTGGATAAATTGTCTGAGAACTGCTTAATTTCTGGCGGTATAATATTGGGTGAAGCTCTAGTGGGTGAAGCTTTATCCTCGTTGTTTAAAGGATCTAATCTGGCTTGACATTTATTCTCAAAAAGATCCAGATCATCCATAACATTATCTACTTTATTTGATGTACTTGCTATTTGTTCTGATTCAATTATCCTGTGTAACTGTTCCAACCTGGCTTGAGTTTCTTCTTCATATTGTGCTAAGTCAGACAGGAATGGTTCCACATCTTCAACTACTATGTCGTCGTCGTGGACCTGATTTTGGTAAGATTTCCTATTTGCTTTCAATATATGCAATTGGGTTTGAATCTGTAATAGTGGTATTTTCAACCGACGATAATTAATTACTGGCTCATATAACAACTGTTCATATTGGTCGAGGTCTCTTGTCATTTGACGTTTACTTGCTACTAAAGCACGCTTTGCTTTCTGTGGATAAGTCATGGTGACTTGTTAATTGGATAGTACTAGCTCATAAATTGTGAGCAAGTACTAATGGTAGCCTAGGGTAAAATTCTGCACTCACTAGGCTATAATCCAACCTCTACTAGAGGTTAGCACTTAAAATTAATACACATTATATATATACAATCATACACACTAATGATTTGAGTGATAAACCAGTGTCACTGGAAGTACCTTTAGGTTAGCTCTTCTATATCACCCTAGGATGGTATAGACACTAATTAATCACTCAAAGGTGTAATGATCATAAGTAAATTATTATATATACACAACTCAACTCGAGTTGATAAAATTTACACCCAAAATTGGGTCTGCACCATTCATTAATGGTGCTAGGTTGTTAAATATAGTACAACTGACTATGGTAATACTGGGACTAGGATGAACAATAAATAGTTCAACTAGTCAATGGTAATATCCTACCCTGTTGTGGGTTGGCAATTGGTAAATATTGTATTGTGAACACTAGTGCAATATATATTAAATAATTCTCTATTTTGGAGAAATAATATACACAATTATTGATGATAGCCTCTAGAAATTTCTAATATTATCAAGAAGTATTAAATATTATTAGTGACCTCGCGAAATTAACTCCACAAAATTCGTGGATAATCTCTCGCGAAATTAACACCACGAAATCCTTGAACAATCTTACGAGGACACAGCCACTAATTTGGCTGGCTTCAATATAAGCGCTGTCATTTCACGGAATAATAACCCACCAAATCTGTGGGTGACCATGAAACCGTTGATGAGGCTGGACTGACCTGAGGGGGTCGTGAGCTCGCTCCAGGCAATGCTGCCAGTCTTTGACTGGCTTTGTATTGTTCACTAATTTATTACACTAGTTTATTTATTTTGATGACAATCTAGCTCTCTAGACCATCTAGGTTCGAAAGCCCATTTAATCTAGGTTCGAAGGACCAAATAATGTGGGAACCGACCTATGAGATTTATATTTAATTTATATGACTTTATATATAATTTATATTTACGTTAATTTATATATTTTGATAGCAATTGGTATGATGTCAAGTGGACTGTATTTCTGCAATAATCTCACAAATCGATCCTTACACATTAGGGGGAGGTTATTAAATTTATAAATATGCAGCCAATCAAACTACAGTATTAACTACATATATTAGTATACATTGAGGAGGTTCCTTATCTTATTGTACAGCAGGCTTAGTCCACCAGGTATAACTAGGATGTAGACACCAAATTATCCTCGTTTGAGGCTAGTTTCCATCACCCAGTAACTGATGTATCAAGTCTTGCTTCCTCTTCTTGTTCCTGTCAAAGGGCACTAGCTGTAAAGCCAGAATCCTAATATATGACAGCTATATCAGAGAAAACACTGTATAATAGATATGAAAAGACCAAGGCTTAATTACCTCTATTGAGTCGATCATTTGTGTTCTCACCGGTTCGCCCAATATATACCTAACATTAATGGCCAAAAATGATTAGATAAACGGGTTTCGAAAAAACACTTCCTTTGTGATTGTTGACAGCGTGTTGATGATGGCAGAACTTTGGTCTCCATAACACTTCGTCCAAGAGAATTTATAGGAGCTGAATTTGCTCCACGACTCCGGTCTAACAACAATGGCTGACCACTTCTTCCTAACTGACGCCTTGGCACTTTGTCCAGATAGCAGTAACTGATAGAAGGGTCACATTTACTTTATTTTGATACTGATAATTAAGTTAATTCAAATAAGATGTTTTTATGATGGTAAAAGTCCAAAGACTAATGTATTTAAGAATAATTCCCAACAAATAGCTGGTGAATTTATAATACTACTTGGCAATGATATCCCGTTTTCTATTGACGGAAAATTCCACTACAAGCTACATTTCTATGGGTTAACTGCAGTTTTGCAGTTTGGAATCACATCAGTTTCCTGTTACTTTGCTCATGTAATAAGTATGTATGTGTGAGTATTTGTATACAGTATACATGTATCTCGTTTCCACCTGTATCACTCAATCTCTCTCTCTCTCTCTAGGTCATTCTAGTTATATAACTAGAACTTCTAGGTCATTCTAGAAAACAAACTGCAAAACAGGATTTTCCACTGTGGAGTCACATACCAGGAGTTTGTCGATGATAATTAGATTCGTAGGTTGTTGACTTTCTGCCAAGTCGTTGCCCAGGAGAAGTTGAACTCAGGACATGGGAAAAGGCTTTTTCCGGATGGCGACTTGAACTTCACCTTGTATATAGGGACAATCCAGATGGACTCGGGCAAGTGGATATGGAGTAGTAGCAGTTAGGTCCGTGATGAGAACAGTTTCTCCAGTGTAGGTGACGTTGGGTACAGCTGACTTCAGAAGAATAGGTTGTAGAGCAGCCGTGTCTCTCAAGATCTTCAATTTGAACCTTTCCTCCGAATCTCCACTGCTGGCAAAGACAGTTCCCGGATACAGGTGTCTGTTGAAGAGAGAAAGATCATTGGAGGAAACATGAATATTCATAACAGGCTTACTGAGTTTAGGAGGAGTCGATTTGGGTTTAGGAGTCTCACTGATACCCTTGTTCTTAGGACACTTTTCTATGGCATGTCCATAGGTTCTGCAATATTTGCAATACAACAAGTTCACTTTGCTGGTACTCACTTTTGCAGGACTAGACCAGGTTGACTTAGTAGAAGGTGCGTAAGATGGTATTCTGTGAATAAGACTGTAAGAGTCAGCCAATTGAGTACATCTAGTAAGGTCGGTTTCTTCCTTGTCGGCTAGATAGAGACGTATGGGATTACGTACACTCCTATGGAATTGTTCTACCAGGATGAGGTTGACGAGATCTGTAAAGGTGGAGAATTGTGCGGCTTGCAGCCACTTCATGAAATATCTCTTTTTGTTATTTGCAAACTCTAGATAAGTGGTAGCACTTGTTTAACCCTTTAACTGCACAACGCATCTGCAGGCCCACGTCTAGGGTGCGCTATGCGCCTCCGGGTATTTGTATTTTTCACATTCCATTCAAAACTCCCGCGGCTACATGGGGTTCACATCAGCTTCCTCAGGGCTCTTGTAAACAGACGCCATCTTTAACAAAAATCGTGGTCCACATTGCCGGGTGTGAAAGCCTCAGTAGTGAGTGAGCAACCAAGGCTGGCGCTCGCAGCATGAGCGCACAGCACTGCTGTTCAGCGAGTGACCACAATATCGCCTAATAATGTCAAAATATATATATAATCTGTATTATTTAGCCATGATAGTACTATAGAAGAGTCTGAGTGTGATAATGACTGGGTACAATGTTCAAATATCAGTGATTCAATGCTGCTCACGATGTTCACAGTGCTAGCCACAGCACCACTGCATTATTTCATCCATCTAGGAATTTTCAAACAAATCAAATCAAATCAAATCAAATGTTTATTCAGGTAAGTTACATACATACAAGAGATTTTACAAAGAGTGATGGATTTATATATAGGGCTAGTACATACAATGCCTAAAGCCACTATTACGCAAAGCGTTTCGGGCATGAAAAACTTAAATGACTAAAGCTTAATACTAATTGAGCATAAAGAATAAAATGAGTTGAGAACTAATAAAAAAAAAGAGATAAGAAGGGGGGGAACATGGCTGAAAAAGCAGCACAAATACAATTCGGTCGACAAACAGCGTCATTAAAAAAAAACAGACATGGGTTGACAATAGAGGGGTAAGGTAGGTTACAGGGAATTTATTAGGTATAGCTTCGGTTTTATCTTAAACTGGTTGAGAGAGGTACAGTCTTTAACATGGTTGGGAAGGTCATTCCACATTCTAGGTCCCTTGATTTGAAGAGCATTTCTAGTTTGATTAAGTCGTACTCTAGGAATATCAAAACTGTATTTATTTCTGGTGTGGTGCTCATGGGTTCTGTTACAACCTTCTATGAAGCTTTTGAGGTCAGGATTGGCATTACAGTTCAGCGTTTTATATATGTATAATACACATGAGAGAATGTGCAGTGACTTAATATCTAACATATTCAGAGATTTGAGTAGGGGTACCGAGTGATGTCTGGGGCTAGAGTTGGATATTGTCCTAATAGCAGCTTTGTGTTGAGTAATTAGAGGACGTAAATGATTTTGGGTAGTAGAAACAACTTTTTAGGTTCCTTTTCAAAATAAACTTTTGGTCAATTATTCATTTACAGGAATTAGTGACCAGGATTGTGGTTATAATTAGCGTTGTGCATAGTATTGTGGAAGGAGGAATTTTGGTGAGGGAGGGAGGAAGGGAGAGAATTGAGGTAGCCTCACTATGTGTGGCAGCCACTCTTGTTTTGCTCACCATACTAGCTTCGTGGTTCGCTACGGGGAACACACATGTACATGGGTATGTACAGTGTGTGTGTGTGTATATATAATGTAATAACAGCATCAGGAGTATGTTGAGAGGAGGTATTGTGGTGAGGGAGGTGATGTAATCGTAGCGTCGTCTGCTGTCTGCTGTGTGATTTCTCATGCAGTGTATGGTGGCTATTGTACTGTTTGGACATAATACCGGCTTACTTGCATAGTTCTGGTAAATAAAACATGTAGATAGGTATATATATATAACATGTGTAAATAGTGTAATAAAAACAATAACAGTATGGTGGGAGGAGGAATGTTGGCGAGTAAGATGTTGGAGTGAGGGACGGCTGGCTGGGTATGGCTGCTCACACTCGCGTTGTTCTGAGTGTGTTGATGGTGAATGTATATAGTGTGTGACAGTGTATAGTGAGTACATATGTTGTAAATATACATAAATGAACATGAAATATTGGTGTGAATAACTGTATGATGGGAGGAGCAATGTTGGAGGAGTGAGGGAGGGCTGGCTGGGTGTAGTGTGTTGTCATGTTCATAGCAAATGGCACCATCTGTTTGTATGCGCTGCGTTTCATACGCCAGCAGTAGATAAACAACAGAGAGCGTACAGGACGCCCGCCAAGCATAGAAGCTGCTAGTCATGTATCTTTATAAGTATTAAAGTCAGTAACCAAGCAATGGCTTTATATCAACCCTACAACCAAGACTTCCTCAACACACAACACCACACTGGCGACGAGGATGAATTGTGAACGCAGGTATTTGTTCAGCTCAAAACACAAGGAAGAAGAATGCTGTCTCGCCCCGGATTAGGAGAAGTCGTGCTGTCTGTGAGCACCATACCAATGCTGTGCTACCCAATGCTGTGTGTTACCCAATGATATGATCTACTGCCTGAATGGTGCAACTGTATACAGCAAGTTAGATTTTAAACAAGGGGTATCATCAACTTGAACTTGATGATGAGAGTCGCTTCATCACAACGATTATGATACATCGAGGTCTGTATAGGTACAAACGCCTGAGTTTTGGTATTAACAGTGCTGCTGAGGTATTCCAGCACCTGCTGCTGGAATACCAGGTATCATCATCACCCAGGTATTGCAAGATATACATAATGCTGACAACATGTCTGATGACATCATTGTTTATGGCTGTACCCCATGTTGAACACGACAAAGCTCTTCGTGCAACATTGCAAAGCTTACGAGAATAGAATCTGACGCTAAGCTGAGCAAAGTGTGAGTTCAATCAACATAAAATTGAATTCTTTGGACATGTACTTAGTGACAAAGGTCTGTTTCCAGATCCTAAGAAAGTTGCAGATATCAAGAATGCTGCACCTCCTTCAACGTCCACTGAAGTACATAGTTTTCTGGTAATGGCAAACTACTGTTCTCGCTTCATTCCAGATTTTGCTACGATTACGAAGCCTCTGCATGAGCTCCTGAAGAAAAATGCATCATGGTACTGGAGTGATATCGAGCAAAATGCATTTGATGCTGTGAAAGATGCACTAGTAGAGAATGCGACTGCTGCGTACTTTGATCCTTCAATGAACACTGAGTTATCGGTGGATGCTAGTCCTGTTGGTTTAGGTGCTGTTTTAGCCCAACACAAATCTGGTCAACCAGATTCCAGAGTAGTAATTGCCTACGCCAGCCGTTCTCTCACAGATGTTGAGCAACGATACAGTCAGACAGAGAAGGAAGCTCTTGCTCTTGTATGGGGCTGTGAACACTTCAATGTGTATCTGCTTGGTGCACCCTTCACCACAATAGTCACTGACCACAAACCGTTGGAGACCATCTTCAATAATCCAAAGTTCAAACCACCAGGTCGCATTGAGAGATGGGTGTTACGGACCCGAATCCAGCGTCCGAGCCTGAAGCAGTGACGACCACGCCATCTGTGGGTCAGCTCCCGAAACCCCCTCCAAATGGACGACGACACCTGGTGAGGACGAGGTGTACTGGCCACGAGGGCCAGTTTCCAGTCCTGTTCAGCTCACAACACAGCCGCTGCTGACCTCTGGTGAGGTGAAGCTCAGACAACAACGCCATCTATGGAGTGGATAGGTGGGCGTTTGGGTCTGAGCCTGTAAGTGAGGTGCTTTAGTGTGTCTCTGTTATTGATGACGTGTCTGCTTACAGAGTCAACCTGGGACTGCTGTAAGGGAAGTTGAGTCAGTCTACCCAAGGCAGCCGTCTCGTCACCAAGTGTTTTGCTGCAGCAGCTGTGAGTCACCCCCCGGATGAACACTGTGGTGTTCCCCTGCCTATGAAGTGGCAGTTGAAGGATTGTCATACCCGGGACTGACTGGTGGAGACGCTTAACCACTGGGGTGTTGTGGAAAGGAGAGTGATCTGTGGTATCACACCAGGCTCCTGACTAGGGCGCGACCCTAGTATCGCTCGTGGAGTGGCCTAACCAGCGTGGCTGATTTGGAACCTGCCAGCTATCTGCTGGACTTGTGGTTGACGGCCTCCACGACGGTGCCCCCAGTGGAACTGTGTTTTGGCTGGCCTGTGGCCGGGGTAGACTCAAGATTCGCGAAGGATTCGTCGTGAGGCTACGAGAGCACCAAGAGCTTGGCACCGTGAACGTCCAGGGTCTTCAGAGGAAGACTACATAGTGTATATAATAGTGTTTATACCCCCCCCCCCCGTGTAATCTTATATATATTTATTGGTGATGGTAATAATTATAGTATTAAGTTCTTGACTTTATTTCCCTTCCCCTTTAAGTTACTTGCGTTACGGATCTCATCCCTTGAAAGCCACTACTGGCTTAGGGCCGGATACCCTTCCTCTAACAACATCCGAGTAAGAACCCAGTTGCGACCCGAGAGGGCCGTAACATAAATGGCATCCCCAGCGGGATCCGACCCCTTGTCAAGTATGTTTGACAGGGGTGGTGAAGTGGCGTAATCCCTGTAAATAATTCCCCCTGTGTGTGACTATTAGGACGTTATACGTCCAGTGCGGTACTCGGAGTGACTAAGTGCAATATTGTGCAGTGCGGTGTTCGCTGTGATTAAGCGATTAAGTGCAATATTGTGTGGTGCGGTGCTCAGTGATTCAGTGCAATATTGTAGAGCGAAGTGCTCGCTGTGATTAAGTGCAATATTGTGTAGTGCGGTGCCCGGAGTAATTACGTGCAATATTGGCAAGTGCAGTGTTTGGTGCGGTAAAGTGCAATATTGACGTAGAACAGTGCTCGGTGCGTTAAGTGCTAAAGTGAAGCGGTGTGTTAAGTGCTAAGTGTTCCATCTGTGACAATGGCAGAAAAAGCTACCATCGATGATCTGGACGATGTTCAGGCTTTTCTGAACAGAGAGGACTGTCTTGCCAGATTAAAATATCTGAGCAAACAGGAACTTGTACTAGTTAGTGCCTACCTGGAGATAAAGATACGTGCCAGTGATTCCCGTGTGGAGATCTTGTCCAAGGTGCACCGGCATTTGAAGGCCGAAGAAAAACAGGAAGGTGAGGCACAAGGTACAAAAGAAGGTGAGGAAATGGCTTCCACTGAAAAGGAAGATAAAGGCAGTGACATTGACAGTGATGCAGGTGAGCTAAATATAAGTTTACTTACAGTCAAAATGCGTGCCTTAGAGATAAATTGTGAGATAGAATGGAAGAAGTTAGAAATAGAACGAGAATTAAAAGATAAAGAAATGGAGATGAAAGAAAAAGAATTGGCAATGAGGCGTTTAGAATTAGAAAGAGAAGAGAAACGAGAGAGAGAAGAGCGAGAAAGAGAAGAAAGAAGAGAAGAACGAGAAAGAGAGAGAGAAGAACGAGAAAGAGAAGAGAAACGAGAAAGAGAAAGAGAAGAACGAGAAAGAGAAAGAGAAGAACGAGACAGGCAAGAACGACGGGACAGAGAGGAAAGAGAGAGACAACATGAACTAGAAGTATTGCGGTTAGGCGGTGGTCGGAGGCCAACGACGGAAACCAGTAGTTTCGATCCGGTACGGAACATCAAAATGGTCCCAAAATTCAACGAGAAGGAAGTTTCAAAGTTCTTCGCAGCCTTCGAGAAAGTCGCTGCCTCTTTGGAGTGGCCAAGGGAGAATTGGGCCATCATGATACAGTCAGTCTTGACTGTGAAGGCCCAAGTCGCCTACTCCACGTTGTCCCTTGACGACTCTGGCGATTACGACAGGGTGAAGAAAGTGGTGCTCATGGCTTACCAGTTAGTACCTGAGGCTTACAGGCAAAAGTTTAGAAACCTGAAGAAGACCTCAGAGCACACTTTCACCGAATTCGCCACAATCAAGGAGCGACTTTTTCAGGAATGGTGTGCCTCTCGGAAGGTGGAGACCAAAGAAGACCTCGAGCAGCTCATACTGTTAGAGGACTTCAAGGATTGTTTGTCTGGAGACCTCAAGACATACTTAGAGGAACAGCAGGTAGAGACCTTGAGTGCGGCAGCCACCATGGCTGAGGAATACATCCTAACGCATAGGCCTTCTGCTAAGTACGTCCCGAGGAATTACCAACGCCGGTTTGACAAACCTCATGACGAAGAAGAGACCCCCGTCCCACGAAGCGCTAAGAAGACACCCCCAAGTAGCCCTCGAAGGACGAGTCCTAGCAGTCCGAAACACCGGAGTCCGAGGAGGAATGTGGTGTGCTGGACTTGTGGGCAGAAAGGGCATGTAGCTGCTATGTGCCGAGGCAGAAGAGGTAGCGGCGCACGTCGGGAGGTGATGTTGATGAGCTGTGTGATACCACCAGTAGGAAGCGAGTCGACGACTACGCAGGAAGGACCAAGTTTGTTCGCCCCTCACACTTCAAGCGGGTATGTAACGAGTGATCATACTGGAAGATCAGTTGTAGTGCTCAAAGATAGTGGAGCAGCCCAGTCTCTGATCGTAAGTAGCTCGTTACCCGAGGGAGTGAGTGTGGACGGGAGACAAAAGGTTGTCCTGGTTGGGTTTCCTAGGACGCAGTACATCGCCCCCTTAGTGCCGGTACATCTCGACTTGCCTTACTTCAGCGGCACATGTGCGTTGGCAGTAGTCGATACCCTACCTATAGCTGGGATTGACGTGGTACTAGCCAACGACTTGGTGACAGATTGGAGCACCAATCATCCCAAGATTATGGACGAGTCAGCCGGAACAGCAAGGTCTGAGGTAACAACAGGCAGTGGTAATGTCCAGGTACAGACAGACCTGGAAATAGATAATATGTTTAATTTGTCCTCTCACCTACAGATTGACAGTATTCTAGCAGAGTCTCCTGATTCTTCTCCCGACGAGGAACATGCGGTTACGATTGCAGAGGCAACTGAGCATGAAGAGAGGTCTCGTGTGCAGGCACCCACGGATACTAACGAGTCTGGAGCGAAGGCGGATGTGTACTTGCGGTATGGCAAGGTACAGCGTTCATTGAACCGGCCAGAGATTCCCCAGACGTCGGAAGTATGTGAGGTATGTGCGAGGGTTGTAGTGTCCTCTTTGGTCCAAACCAGGCTAATGGATGTAGCCGGCTATGGACATTTCAAGCTCAGGAAACTTGTCCCTAAGTTAACCAAATGTTTCCTAGCGGTATTTTTTGTTCTTGTGTGTGTTCTCAGTAAGGACCAGTGGACGACCCGACAGATGATGGCTTCCTTGAACATCGAGAAGAGGTCCCAGGGATTGGAGACGTGCACAGTGAGTGTTGCAGTTGAAGAAGGAACCTGGAAGGTGATGGTAGATACAGGAGGTACGACAGATGATAATATGAGTGACTGTTTCCGACAGATTGACACCCCCCCCCCCCCCCCCCCCCCCCGTGTGATTGCTGAGCCTGGATTCAGCGTTATGCGGAATGTTGGTCGACCGGACGGTGGCAGAGCGACGATGGCAGATGCCATCTTCGGTGTGCAAGCAGCCCTGTTGGAACTAGGTGTGAGCCTGGTAGAGGCGTATGCAGTAAGTATTGACTTACCCACTGTCGCTATCACTCTGAATTATCAGACCCCTGTATTCCAGGTTCCCGTCTCCCTGAAGGACCACTGGAACGGTACCAGAAATGCCGTTTGTAACCAGCCATCATCGGTGCCACGACACAGGGAAGTGTCGAGTCACCCCAGATCGTGTCGATACCAATCCTTACTCGAGAGATGTGAGAATATGCCCCTGCTTGACATCGCAGTGGAGTTGTGGGAAGTTGCAACAGGCAAGCCATTGCCTATCATCTTCAAGTTTCATCTGTGCCAGAGTTGCCTGTTCGGACAGTTCTGTGGACAAGACAGTCTCAGCACTCCAGTTCATAGTGTACGTGAGTCCGTGTGGAGTTGTATCCACATACTAATTTGGTTTGTGTTTCTCTTTATAGAACCCCAAACCAAATTCCTTTTGGTGGGGAGGTGTTACGGACCCGAATCCAGCGTCAGAGCCTGGAGCAGTGACGACCACGCCATCTGTGGGTCAGCTCCCGAAACCCCCTCCAAATGGACGACGACACCTGGTGAGGACGAGGTGTACTGGCCACGAGGGCCAGTTTCCAGTCCTGTTCAGCTCACAACACAGCCGCTGCTGACCTCTGATGAGGTGAAGCTCAGACAACAACGCCATATATGGAGTGGATAGGTGGGCGTTTGGGTCTGAGCCTGTAAGTGAGGTGCTTTAGTGTGTCCCTGTTACTGATGACGTGTCTGCTTACAGAGTCAACCTGGGACTGCTGTAAGGGAAGTTGAGTCAGTCTACCCAAGGCAGCCGTCTCGTCACCAAGTGTTTTGCTGCAGCAGCTGTGAGTCACCCCCCGGATGAACACTGTGGTGTTCCCCTGCCTATGAAGTGGCAGTTGAAGGATTGTCATACCCGGGACTGACTGGTGGAGACGCTTAACCACTGGGGGTGTTGTGGAAAGGAGAGTGATCTATGGTATCACACGAGGCTCCTGACTAGGGCGCGACCCTAGTATCGCTCGTGGAGTGGCCTAACCAGCGTGGCTGATTTGGAACCTGCCAGCTATCTGCTGGACTTGTGGTTGACGGCCTCCACGATGGTGCCCCCAGTGGAACTGTGTTTTGGCTGGCCTGTGGCCGGGGTAGACTCAAGATTCGCGAAGGATTCGTCGTGAGGCTACGAGAGCACCAAGAGCTTGGCACCGTGAACGTCCAGGGTCTTCAGAGGAAGACTACATAGTGTATATAATAGTGTTTATACCCCCCCCCCCCCCCGTGTAATCTTATATATATTTATTGGTGATGGTAATAATTATAGTATTAAGTTCTTTACTTTATTTCCCTTCCCCTTTAAGTTACTTGCGTTACGGATCTCATCCCTTGAAAGCCACTACTGGCTTGGGGCCGGATACCCTTCCTCTAACAACATCAGAGTAAGAACCCAGTTGCGACCTGAGAGGGCCGTAACAATGGGCTCTTTGTCTGCAACCATACAACTTCACTGTGAAATACAAGCCGGGTTCAGGCAATCGCGCTGATAACATCAGTCAACATCCTGCCAACAGTTTGACCATCACCAAGCGTCAGTAAGTTGCCGAGGAATATGTACACTCTGTAACCTGTGATGCAGTCCCTAAGGCTCTCAGTCTTGATGAAATCCGTACTGCAACCCTAGAGGACCCAACTCTGCAAGCAACAGTGAATGCATTGACTCAGAAAAAGTTTCCATGCATCCCACCCTCAGGAGTTGACCAAGGTGCATTCAAAGCACTTGAACGCATCCAGGCAGAATTAAGTGTTACGCAACAACGCGACACCGTGCTGTGAGGTACTTGTATCGTCATTTCAGCAGTTCTCCAGCAGCGTGCTCTGAAGCTTGCACATCAAGGACACCAAGGTCTTGTTAGGACCAAACAGCTGCTACAAGAAAAGGTGTGGTTTCCTGGCATTGATCGTCAAGCAAAGGACATGCATGATGCCTGTGTCCCTTGCCAAGCTGCAGTGGATACTTCAAGACCAACACCTCTATAACCTTCACCACTATCTGCTGCACCATGGACGGAAGTATCAATGGACTTCTGTGGACTGCTACCAACTGGAGAGTATTTGATGGTAGTCATTGATGATCATTCACGTTATCCAGAAGTAGAAATCCTCACTTCCACATCTGCAAAGGCTGTCATCCCGAAACTCGACAAGATCTTTTAAAATTTTGGCATTCCTGAAGTTGTCAAGACGGACAATGGACCGCCATTCACTGGACGAGACTTCGTTAACTTTGCTGAGCATATTGGATTCAACCACTGCTGTGTGATGCCACTACATCCTCAATCAAATAGAGAAGTCGAGAGATTCATGCAACCTCTCATGAAAACGGTACGCTGTGCTCATGCCGAAGGACGATCCTGGAAACAAGCTATGTATGCTTTTCTCAGGAACTACCGTGCAACGCCGCATGGAACACTTGGCAAGTCACCTGGCGAACTCTTATTTGGACGTCCTATGAGGATCACACTACCTGTCATGCCAGCCGAGGTACCAGATGAACGTCTCGCTCAGAAGGATGCACTAGCCAAGGGCAAAATGAAAATTGCTCATGATCGACGTGCAAAGGAACAATTCATAAAGGTTGGAGATACTGTTCTCGTTAAAAAGAAAAAAGAGGGAAAGCTAGATATGCCGTATGATACAAAACCATATAAAGTGATTAGTGTAAAAGGAACTATGGTAACAGCTAGTAATAATCATAGTATAACACGTAATATGGCCTATTTCAAAGTGATTCCAACTAGTGTAGAAAATGATGAAGTGCAAAGTCGTGCAAAAGAAAGAAAAAATGAGTTATAACTCAATAAACAATTCATCAAGGGATGTTATGGTATTTGGGGACTCTCGTCCTAAACGTCATGTTAAACGTCTTAAGCGATTTGATGATTAATTGTGTTCCTATGTAATGCAAAGTATTTACTTATTATGCTAAACTAAATTTAACATTGTTTGAATAATGGAGATCTCTCATTCAATATTTTGTAACTTTGTATTAGTTTCTTTCATGTTTGTTTAACATTGCATTTGTATTTTTAACTTTGAAATCCTGTGTGGTAAAGATTAAGTTGTTTAAATTCTTTGTGTGCTAAATTAATGTTAAATGTATGCAACATCTTTTGATATGTTAATAACTTACTTTGTGTCAATAACTTTTCTTTGTGCTACAAGCATGGTAGACATCCTGTATTCATTCTTTTTAAAGAAAAGGAGGGATGTTATGTTCATTGCAAACGGCACCATTCGTTTGTATGCACTGCGTTTCATATGCCAGCAGAAGATAAACAACAGAGAGCGTACAGGACGCCCGCCAAGCTTGGAAGCTGCTAGTCATGTATCTTTATAAGTATTAAAGTCAGTAACCAAGCAATGGCTTTATATCAACCCTACAACCAAGACTTCCTCAGCAACACAACAGCACATGTGTGACAGTGTATAGTGTGTACATATGTTGTAAATATACATAAATGAACATGAAACATTGGTATGAATAACTGTATGATGGGAGGAGCAATGTTGGCGAATACTAATGTTGGAAGAGTGAGAGAGGGCTGGCTAGGTGTGACAGCTCACACTCGTGGTGTTCTGAATGTGTTGATGGTGAATGTATATCACTGAATGAGTGACAGTCTATAGTTTGTAAATAGATTGTATATATACATAAATTTGCATGATACATGGTAAATATGCGCAGCATATGTGTACACAAGTGTCAGGCACGTAAGACAGTGTCCTCGGACAGTACGGATGTTTTACTGCCATAATTTAGTGTACGTGTTTATTATACATAGGATTAGCACCTAAAAACAAATAAGATATATTTGGAACTGTGCTAAAAAAATTAGCAAAAATATATTTGCGGCAACTCGCGCACCCCACCCTAGGTGCCCTACTGGCCCTATGAGTGTACGTCACGGGCGAACTGGGAATGATTACGTCACGCACCAACTTACGGACCCCATAGCAGCCAAAATATGTAAAGTTTCGAATTTTTTTTTACATATCCATACTGAGGGAAGGGGTTTTGACACTTTAAAAAACAAAAGAATTTTTTCAAAAGAATTTATTTCCTGCGCACTGGGGGGGTGTCATATTTGGAGGCGGCGCATTTAAAGGGTTAAGGTAATTGATGAACTTATGTCTGTAGGTCTCGATGGAGAGAAGATAGGCATCGAGCACTGCCTGTTTCAATACCTTATAGTATTGAAACTATAAAACAGTTTCAGACGCCATAGTACTGAGAGTCACCGCAGCTCTACCTGTTAAATGAGACCTGAGAAGCACAGACCACTGATACTGAGGCCAGCTAAGTTGGGTAGCCAGAGCCTCAAATGAAGTAAAAAAAAATACATCTACTTCTGCCTCAACAAAAGATGGCATCAACTTAATTGCATGTGCAAGATTAAAACGTACCAGAAGAGTAGCTTCTGCTTGCTGGCGCCGAGTGTGGTGTGCAGTTTCTAAGTCAAGCTCTTTTCTACTGTGATCTAGAGCCAGGTCGGCTTTTTTCTTCTCGTGTTCACGTTGTTTCTCCAGTTCACGTTCTCTTAACTAGAGCTGTTCCTGTTCACACTCACGTTGTAGGGCAGCTTGTTCTTTCTGGAGCTGAAGAGCTTCTCTCTGAAGAGCAGCTTGTTGACTAGACCACACACTAGAAGGTGTAGAGACGACGACGTTTCGGTCCGTCCTGGATCATTCTCAAGTCGATTCTAGCTTCAATTGAATCGACTTGAGAATGGTCCAGGACGGACCGAAACGTCGTCGTCCCTTCACCTTCTAGTGTGAGGTCTGGTCGACATACTTTAGCCACGTTATTGTGACTCATCGCCTGCACAAGAGCAGCTTAATTGTTCTTTCAGACGTTCGCGTTCGGCATTAGCAAGTTCTAGCTTCAATTTCATGGCCGCCAAGGCGTTTTTGTCTGCAATTAAGTAATGTTCATGAGATTAAGGTGCAATAACATCATTATCTAATAGATAATACAATATGAGGTTATGCAAATCAGTTTTAGTGGCCCCATGTGGGGCCGTAAGGTTGTACTCATTTACTAGAGTCAGCATCTCCGCCATGGTGGCACGAACTAGTGTGCCCACTTCATCGTTTAGATTCTTTCTGAATGTGGAAAGACGAAACAAGGTGAATGATAGCAAATATATGCAAGAGAATACCCAAATGGATGTATCAAAAAATGAAATGTTAGAGTGACAGGATGACGTGGCAACGGTAAACTATGCTGTTTAAACTTAATAGTCAAGGTTACAACAATTTACTTTGTTAAGTGATTAAAAAATGAAACTAAGTGTTTCAAGGATGTAGGGAATCTTGTACTCTGTACTCTATATGACGAGGATAAGGGCAAGAAGGATCCTACTATTGTGAGACAATTGTCTCGAAGGTAGTTCAAAAAATGTAAGGATTTCTTACCTTGTCTCTAAAAGACGAAAACAAAGGTAAGAGGTTTCCTACTAAACTAGATAGTACTTACAGAATTAACAATCTGTTGTGCTCTGGAAAAAAATGTTAACTCCCTACCTGTGTAAGTACCATATCTCTGACCGACGCGTAGGGGTGCGAAGTGTCAATTAATGATGAGAACTGCTTGTAGGGGTCCCAATCTTACAGCATAGTCCGTGCGAGAGGAACTTTGGCCCTCTATATCCTCCTACATTCGGGTTGCAGAGACGTGAGCGTACTTGGCCAAGAGACAGACCAAAGTACCAGGGTACCAAAGGGGGTGATCTGCCTAAATGAGAAATCTCCTGTAGGGACGAGAATAAGGTGGAAATCACAGGTTATAGCAAAGATTATGGAACAACCAGTCACGAGTATGACTGTGGACACTAAACACCACATAATCCAAAGTCATCCAACAATCATATAATGCTACATCTGGAAAGCAAATAGTATGAAGCACCATCAAAATTACTCAAAAATTAAGAATTCTGACAAGATAAATGTGTAATAAAGCCAAGTACAATTACCACAACTTTTAAGTAAAAAGTCTAGAAGCATTACCTGAGTGAGGCTCCTGGACAGGCCCCCAATTTATATGACGAGAACAATTGATGTTCGTGCAGTCACTCTAAAGCAGATGGATTGCCAATCATATAAACAAACGAAACAAAGAAAAAAATTAGACTGATGTTTAACTTTATGGTGTGACAACTGTAAGATAAAGCACAGAAGAGAAAAAAACATTTAAAAATATTTTATTTATTAATAATGACTTTAAACAAATTACAAAACAAAAAAATAATGTCCAAGCTTGGCTTGATACAAAGAGTGCAAAGCAAACAAGACAGACAAACAATTAAATTTACGTTACGTTAATGTGCAATTAAAAAATATGGTGTTAGAATATTATGAGCTAGACTGCATAAACCTGTTACCACACCGAGATATGTCAACAGGTCTACTCAGTAGAGCACTCAGGAGTAATCTGAATTGTGGTGGGCTAGATAGCCCTATATATTTAGAACAACGGCCATCCAGGTGGCGCTGGTATCGTCTATAAATATGAGCCAGCACGTTAGGTGACATGTGCTCCCAGCGACCAGGTGAGGTGGGGTGACAGGCCGTGGTGTAGGGGGGAGGTAGTCCACTGTCTAGACGTTTGTGAGTAGTTGTTGTTGTTCTTGGGGCTGTAGGTCTTGAATAGGTAGACTTGGTATGAGAATAGGTGATAATGGAGTATCTTATCTTGAGATGATTTCGGGGCTTTAGTGTCCCCGTGGCCTGGTCCTCGACCAGGCCTCCACCCCCAGGAAGCAGCCCATGACAGCTGACTAACACCCAGGTACCTATTTTCCTGCTAGGTAACAGGGGCATAGGGTGAAAGAAACTCTGCCCATTGTTTCTCGCCGGCGCCCGGGATCGAACCCGGGACCACAGGATCGCAAGTCCAGTGTGCTGTCCGCTTGGCTCCGGTTCCCTCTCCCGGAGTAGGCCGAATCTCTTCCTAGAGAGAGATTACCATGACAGACATACTTTGAGTGTACATGCAATATTTAAATAAATAATAAATAAATAAATGATTATTTAGGTAAGGTACATACATACAAGAGATTTTACAAAGTTTGTTGGATTAATAGATAGAGCTAGTACATACAATGCCTAAAGCCACTATTACGCAAAGTGTTTCGGGCAGAAAAAACATTAATGACTAAAGCTTAATACTAATGGGTATAAAGAATAAAATGTGTTGAGAACAAATAAAAATAGAGGTAAAAGAGGGGGGAACATGGCTGAAAAAGCAGCACAAATACAATTACAAATTATTACAGACAATTACATTCAAACAGCGTTGTTTTAAAAAAAAGCAGACATGGGTTGACAACAGAGGGGTAAGGTAGGTTACAGGGAATTTATTAGGTAGTGCTTCATTTTTATCTTAAACTGGTTGAGAGAGGTACAGTCTTTAACATGGTTGGGAAGGTCATTCCACATTCTGGGTCCCTTGATTTGTAGAGCATTTCTAGTTTGATTAAGTCGTACTCTTGGAATATCAAAACTGTATTTATTTCTGGTGTGGTGCTCATGGGTTCTGTTACAACCTTCAATGAAGCTTTTGAGGTCAGGATTGGCATTACAGTTCAGCGTTTTATATATGTATAATACACATGAGAGAATGTGCAGTGACTTAATATCTAACATATTCAGAGATTTGAGTAGGGGTACCGAGTGATGTCTGGGGCTAGAGTTGGATATTGTCCTAATAGCAGCTTTGTGTTGAGTAATTAGAGGACGTAAATGATTTTGGGTAGTAGAACCCCAAGCACAAATACCATAGTTGAGATATATATATATGGATAAATGAGGGAGTAATGTGCTGTCAATCTGCTGTATGGTGTCTATTAACCTTGTTTAAATTACTAATCAAGCTGTCAATGTAATCAGTCAGAGCTTTAATATAACAATGTGCTTTAATATGCCTACTTATCTCTCTCATCTCATTTTTCTCTTGTAATGTATCTTTATCATTCATCAATTCTGATTGAAATTACCTACTTAAAATTATCTGCTAGATTAAGGACCTGCCCGAAACGCTGTGCGTACTAGTGGCTTTACAAGAATGTAAATACTGTACTATCCAATGTATTCTCACAAACCCAATGTACCTTCTTGTATATATATAAATAAATAAATAAATAAATAAATAATAGAGAGTCACCAGAGCAGGGTGGGGTACATAATATCTGATCTTAGAAAGAATGCCAACAATTTTTGAAACTTTTTTTTATATGTTTAGAATGTGTCCCTGGAAATTCAGCTTGTGATCAATGAGAACGCCAAGGAACTTGCCATCTAATTTGTTACAAATTTGAGTATTGTTTATTTTGAGATTTATTTGATTTGAGGATTTATTGCCAAACAGAATATAGAAAGTTTTGCAATATTAAGGGTGAGTTTGTTGGCAGTTAGCCAAAGATGGACTTTATTTAGCTCAGTATTTACTGTGGCATTTAGAGCAAGGGGGCCAGGACTGGAGTAAATGAAGGTTGTGTTGTCAGCAAATAGAATTGGTTTGAGGTGTTGGGAGGCATTAGGAAGGTCATTAATGTAGATGAGAAAGAGGAGAGGGCCAAGTATGATGCCCTGAGGAACACCAATGCTGATGGGTAGGGTGGGAGAAATTGAATTATTCACAGAAACATACTGGAGCCTGTCAGTAAGGTAAGATTTGAGGTATTGCAGGGAGTGTCCTCTGACTCCATAATGATTTGTGTAAATGGTATATTTTTGTATGTAACTGGTATATTTATTTTTGTATGTAACTGGTATATTTTTGTATGTAACTGGTATATTTTGTATGTAGAATGACATATTTTTTTCTATGAATGGCATATTTTGTGTGTAAATGGAATATTTTCCATAAAATGACATTTTGTGCGTAAGTTACATATATTTTGTGTATAAATTATATATTTTGTGTGTAAATAATATATTTTATGCTTAAGTGACATATTTTGTAAATAAATAAATAAATAAATATAAATATGTTTATTCAGGTAAGGTACATACATACATACAAGTGATGTTACATTAATGGATTGATATATAGATAGAGCTAGTACATACAATTTATTTATTTTATTTATTTATTTATTTATGCATATACAAGAATGTGCATAAGGAATGTGAGGATACAAATATGGTAATTACAGTCTTGTAAAGCCACTAGCACGCGCAGCGTTTCGGGCAGGTCCTTAATCTAAGAAAATTTTAAGGAGGTAAATACTTGCAAAATTTATAGACAAAAAAATGATAACAGATTACATGGAATGAAAAAAAAAAGATGAGAGAAAATTGTAGGTACAGTATATTAAAGCACATAGGTAGCTAAGATTGATTGCAATGACAGCTTAAAATGGTAGTTGACAACAAATTGGTAGGCACAATACAGCAGAAACAATATAAGATTGATAATGACAGCTTGAATGGTAGTTGACAAAAATTGGTAGTCACAATACAGCATATGGCTAGCACATAAAAGAAGACAGCAATGAACACAATGATAAGATTGTTTGATATTACATAAAAATTAGGAGATTGGGTAACACTAGGTACAGAGCAAATTTAAAGCTCAGTGTAGGAAACTAAGAAGATGAAGTTAGGTACTTTTTGGTTTTGCTTTTAAATAAAGCAAAAGTTTTACAGTTTTTCAATTCACTAGGGAGTGAGTTCCATAGACTAGGTCCCTTAATTTGCATAGAGTGTTTACACAGATTAAGTTTGACCCTGGGGATATCAAAGAGATATTTATTTCTGGTGTGGTGATAATGGGTCCTATTACATCTGTCCAGGGAGAGTTTCAGAGCATGGTTTGCATTTAAGAACAGGGTTTTGTAAATGTAGTTGACACAAGAGAATGTGTGGAGGGAGTTAATATTTAGCAAGTTTAGGGATTTAAACAAGGGAGCTGAGTGTTGTCTGAAAGCAGAGTTAGTTATTATTCTGATAGCAGATTTTTGCTGTGTGATGATGGGCTTAAGGTGGTTTGCAGTGGTAGACCCCCATGCACAGATACCATAATTAAGATAGGGGTAGATTAGTGCATAATATAGTGAGAGGAGAGCAGAGTTAGGAACATAATATCTGATTTTGGAGAGTATACCAACTGTCTTAGAGACTTTCTTAGTTATGTGTTGAATGTGGGTGCTGAAGTTGAGTCTCTTGTCTAGGAATAGGCCAAGAAACTTGCCATCATTTTTATTACTGATGTTAATGTTGTCTATCTGTAGCTGAATTGCATTTGATGATTTGCTTCCAAATAAGATGTAGTAAGTCTTTTCGATGTTTAATGTTAGTTTGTTCGTTGACATCCATAAGTGGACTTTTTTTAATTCATTATTCACAACATTATTTAGTGTATGTGGGTTGAGGTTTGAGTAGATAAGGGTAGTATCGTCAGCAAACAATATAGGTTTGAGAATATTAGAGACATTAGGCAGATCGTTTATATATATAAGAAATAGAAGAGGTCCTAAGATGCTGCCCTGTGGCACTCCAACGGTAATTGGTAGAGTGGAAGAAGTTGTATCATTGATGGTTACATATTGGTGTCTGTCACTAAGATAGGATCGGATGTAGTCAAGGGCAAGGCCTCGGATTCCATAATGCTGGAGTTTAAGTAAGAGGTAGTTGTGATTAACAGTATCAAAGGCTTTTCTTAGGTCAATGAAGAGTCCAATCGGAAACTCATTTTTGTCAAGGGCTGAGTAGATAATGTCAAGGAGACTAATGATTGCATCATTGATGCCTTAAGCCACTATTACGCAATGCATTTCGGGCAAGAAAAACATTAATATCTAGAACTTAATACTAATTGAGCATAAAGAATAAAAAGTGTTGAGAACAAGTACAAATAAAGATAAAAAAAAAGGGGGAACATGACTGAAAAAGCAGCACAAATACAATAGGTTGACAAACAGTGTTGATTAAACAAAAAATAAAATTACAGACATGGGTTGACAATAGAGGAGTGAGGTAGGTTACAAGGAATTTATTAGGTAGTGTTTAGTTTTTATCTTAAACTGGTTGAGAGAGGTACAGTCTTTAACTTGGTTGGGAAGGTCATTCCACATTCTGGGTCCCTTGATTTGTAGAGCATTTCTAGTTTGATTAAGTCATACTCTAGGAATATTAAAACTGTATTTATTTTTTGTGTGGTGCTCATGGGTTCTGTTACAACCTTCAATGAAGCTTTTGAGGTCAGGATTGGCATTACAGTTCAGCGTTTTATATATGTATAATACACAAGAGAGAATGTGCAGTGACTTAATATCTAACATATTCAGAGATTTGAGTAAGGGTACCGAGTGATGTCTGGGGCCAGAGTTGGATATTGTCCTAATAGCAGCTTTGTGTTGGGTAATAAGAGGACGTAAATGATTTTGGGTAGTAGAACCCCAAGCACAAATACCATAGTTGAGGTATGGATAGATGAGGGAGTAATAGAGAGTAACCAGGGCAGGGCGGGGTACATAATATCTGATCTTAGAAAGAATGCCAACAGTTTTTGAAACTTTTTTTGTTATATTTAGAATGTGACCCTGGAAATTCAGCTTGTGGTCGATGAGAACGCCAAGGAATTTGCCATCTAATTTGTTACAAATTTGGGTATTGTTTATTTTGAGATTTATCTGATTAGAGGATTTATTGCCAAACAGAATGTAAAACGTTTTTTCAATGTTAAGGGTGAGTTTGTTGGCGGTTAGCCAAAGATGGACTTTCTCTAGCTCAGTATTTACTGTGGCATTTAGAGCAAGGGGGTCGGGACTGGAGTAAATGAAGGTTGTGTCGTCAGCAAATAGAATTGGTTTGAGGTGTTGGGAGGCATTTGGAAGGTCATTAATGTAGATGAGAAAGAGGAGAGGGCCAAGTATGCTGCCCTGAGGAACACCAATGTTGATGGGTAGGGTGGGAGAAAATGTATTATTCACAGAAACATACTGGAGCCTGTCAGTAAGATAAGATTTGAGGTATTGCAGGGAGTGTCCTCTGACTCCATAATGATGTAATTTAAGAAGAAGGTTTTAATGGTTGACAGTGTCAAAAGCCTTACGCAGGTCCACAAATAACCCAACAGGAAACTCCTTTTTATCAAGAGCTGCGTGAATTAAGTTAATCATACTAATAAGTGCATCGTTAGTGCTTTTTTGGGTCTGAAGCCATATTGACAAGAGCTAAGTATATTGTGTTTGGCTAGAAAAGAGTAAAGCTGCTTGTAGATTAGTTTTTCGAATATTTTTGACAAGTTAGGCAGGATTGATATAGGTCTGTAGTTGTTAACATCTGTGAGATCACCACATTTGTGGACAGGGGTTACTCTTGCTTTTTTTAGAATGTCAGGAAAGGTTTGGAGTTCAAGTGACTTGTTGAAGAGCAATGCAATAGCAGGGGCTAGAGATCTGGAGGATTTTTTGTAAATTAAAGTTGGTATCTCCTCGAGGGCACTAGACTTGGTTTTAAGGGAAAGGATTATTTCATTGACATCAGTGGAACTAGTAGGCTTTAGGTGCAGAGACTGTGGATAGTTACCTGTAAGATAGTCCTTAACATCAGTACAGGAAGATGGAATATCATTTGCAAGGGATGACCCAATGGAAGAGAAGAACCTATTGAACTCAATAGCAGAATCAGAGGCTGAAAGCTGACCAGCGTTATTGGAAAGGAGTGTTGGTTTGTTATTTAAAATCTTCTTTGATCCCAATATTTGTGAAATTGTGCTCCAAGTTTGTTTAATGTTGCTCTTTATTTGGGTAAATTTATCTTCATAGTATTTAGTTTTGGCTCGTCTAATTATTTTAGATAGCAATAACGAGTAATTCTTTGAGAATTCTTTGGAGACTGTTCCTAGCCTATACTTCTTCTCAAGGTCGTGTTTTTTGTTAATGGATTTAAGTATTCCCTTTGTAAGCCAAGGATTGTTAAGTCTTTTGCTTGTGACTTGTTTTGTAAGCATAGGACAGTGGGTGTTATAAAGGCTAAGAGTTGTTTGAAGAAAAGATTGCACTGCTAGGTTGATGTCCCCTATGTTACCTAACTCGGACTCCCAGTTGACATTATCAACAGCAGTTATAAAATTGTTTATAGCAGTTTCATTGTGCAGCCTAAAGCTTAACTCCCTTGCCTCTAGAGGTGGTTTGCTAATGTTAGTTAAGAGAAATGTGGGGTAATGGTCTGTAGTGCTATCGGTGATTATACCTGAAGTAAGCGGAGAGGTTATGTTGGTCCAGATGTGATCTAGAGTCGTAGCAGTACTATCAGTGATTCTAGTTGGTCTAGTGATTAAGGGTATTGTATGTAAATTGTATATTTTGTGTATAAATGTCATATTTATGTGGAAATGTCATACTTTGGGCATAAATGTCATATTGAGTGTAAATGTGTTTGTGAGTTTTATGTTGTATGTTTTAATTTTGTGTATTTTTAGTGTATATATATATGTACATGTATAGCATTTTGTGTGACTAGTTAAATTATTATATTTCAGTGTGCCTTATCACAAACTCATCTTTTTTTATTAATCACTAATATATTTTAATGTGACAAATGCCCTGGTTTAGTCATGTGAATAGTAAGTAGGTATTCACGTAATTACAATATTTGGTGTGTTTGAATATAATAGGCTATTTAATAATATTTCGAACTTGATTGAATAATATAATTACCATGCTGATTGGCATGCATTAATATGAATTAAAAGAACGAAAATGAAAGATCACTTGGAGTGAATGAGCTCTGGGGTTACCGAAATCTTGTTCTAAATACATTTTTAGGGATTAATGTGGTATAAATTAGATCTGATTAAATGGGGCAATGATGGCAAAACAGGCTATTGTCTAAGCATGTGTGGGTTTTGGAGTATATGTGTATATCCGTGGTGTAGTGGTAAGACACAGTCTCCGTGGTGTAGTGGTAAGACACTCGCCTGGCGTTCCGCGAGCGCTATGCCATGGGTTCGTATCCTGGCCGGGGAGGATTTACTGGGCGCAAATCCTTAACTGTAGCCTCTGTTTAACGCAACAGTAAAATGTGTACTTGGATGAAAAAACGATTGTTCGCGGCTGGGATCGTATTCCAGGGACCTGCCCGAAACGCTACGCGTACTAGTGGCTGTACAAGACTGTAACAACTCTTGTATATATCTCAAAAAAAAAAAAAATGTATTTGTGACATGATTTAAAAGCAGGTTAGCGATATTAGGATTTTCGAGGCCTAGGAATGATTAACCTATGAATATAGTGGCTAGCATCCAGATGAGTTGCCATGGTGAGGTTAGGTTTGGGGGTGGTTAGTCTTACCATTTAAAAGAATATTATTATTACGATTAGTTATAAAACATTGAATGCATTACAAATAAGGAATATACTAGGTGATACAAAGCATCATTGCATAGATTGTGACGTCACCTAGTGCTAAAGTAAGGTTGCTGTAAGATTTTCACACCTATGTGCTAAAGAGTGTTTGATATAATCCCTCATTGGACTCGCTTGTGACGTCATACGCCGCTAAAGCAACGTTTCCTATTGGTGGAACAACACGCCTTGAAGTTGATGATGACGTATCTAATAAAGATCATAAGAACATCGCATACCATAGACAATCTTTTTCATGCATTTAAGTTAGTCTCTACTACAAGTAGTAGGCATCCATCAATCCCGTGAGGTTATGGAGTTGTGCCCTGGGTGTCTAGTTGTTATAGTCTAGTTGGATGCAGCGCCTACTGTGGCTGTGAAGGCCAACCCGAGAATGACAGTCTCGACTGTAGCGAGCGCAAATAAATGCTGAAGGGGGTGTGTCTGACAGTGGTCGAAAACTCCTCTGAAGTCAATTATACTCTGCCTGCCTCTTCAGTTCATCCTCGAATTGCTAGGGTACCTTCTGCACTTTGCATCTCCAGGCAGATCTGTCCGCAGCTGCTGCCTCCCAAGTGTTGATGTCGATGTTCGTCTACTTGAGGTCGCGTTTATTGAAACGCGGCTGAGGTCTTCCGGTGGGTCTCCTTCCTGATGCCAGTTCTCCATACAAGAGGTCCTTCGGTATGCGGCCATCGACCATGCGTGTGACATGTCCCAGCCATCACATGCATCAATGTTCACACTTCAGGAGCGTGAACATTGAAGGGACTCCTGTTCTCTCGAGTACTGTGTTGTTGGTGACGTGGTCTTTCCACGAGATGTCAAGGATGCATCTCAGGTTCTGCATGTGAAAGGTATTGAGCCGTCTTTCCTGGCGAGAGCGCAGGGTCCAGGATTCCGAGCCGTAGAGAAGTGTACTCACCACACATATGCCATGTAGACTTGTGCCTTGGTGTGCACTTTCAGTTTGATATTTTCCCAAATGCGCTTTGTGAGCCTAGCCAGTGTTGTTGCGACTTTCCCGATATGTCTGTTGAGCTCAGTGTCCAGGGAAAGGGTGTCTGAGATTGTGGAGACCAGGTACACAAACTCGTGAACTGCCTCCAGCACATAGTCTGCTATATTTATACAGGGAAGCTCATTGACATCTTGTCCCATCACCTGTGTCTTCTTCAGGCTGATTGTCAGGCCGAATGCGGAACAGGCTGTGGCAAAGGGGTCGAGTAGCTGCTGCAGGCCTTCTGCTGTGTGTGTGGTGATCGCTGCGTCATCGGCAAAGAGGAACTCCCTGAGGATTCGCATCTGTACTTTCGTCTTTGCTCGGAGTCTGGATAGATTATAGAGCTATCCATCAGATCTTGTACGGAGATAGATGCCCTCTGTGGTTGTTCCAAAGGCATGCTTGACGAGGATCGCGAAGAAGATGCCGAACAGGATTGGAGCAAGAACACACCCCTGTTTAACACCACTGTTGATGTTGAATGGCTCAGAAGTTGAGCCGTTGTACATGACTGTTCCCTTCACATCCCTTCAGGTCCTTGTGGAACGATTGTATCATGCTGAGTAGGGTGGATGGGCAGCCAATTTTGGCCGAGATCTTGAAGAGTTCGTCCCTGCTCACGAAGTTGAAGGCCTTTGTAAGGTCAATGAAGGCGATGTACAAAGCTTTTCTCTGCTCCCTGCACTTTTCTTGAAGCTGTCTCGTGTTAGTGGTCGACCTCTCTGCTCGGAAATCACACTGTGACTCAGGGTACAATCTTTCGGCAAGAATCTGAAGTCTGACCATGACGACCCTGGCGAAGAGTTTGCCGACGACGCTGAGGAGGGATATGCCGCGATAGTTGTTGACATCGCTTCTGTCACCTTTATTTATGTAGAGAGTGATGATGTTTGCATCTCTCATGTCTTGCGACACCGAACCCTCCCTCCAGCACTGGCACAGAAGTTCATGAAGCTCAGTTTTAAGTGTTCCACGAGCGCACTTGAGGACTTCAGGCGGAATCCCGTCGTCTCCTGGGGCTTTCCCTGAGAAAAGTGAATCCACTGCTTTCTCAACTTCTTCCACAGTCGGTTCAAGATTAAGTTCTTCCATGATGGGCAGGCACTCGATTGCATCCAAAGCCTCTACGCTGACCAAGTTCTCTCTGGAGTAGAGTTCGGAGTAATGTTCCACCCAGCGATTCATCTGTTGATCACGGTCTTTAATGATCTCTCCAGTGGCTGACTTCAGAGGAGCCGCCCTGTTTTGTGTAGGGCCTTTTGCCTATTTGATCCTTTCGTATATGCTCTTATGTTGTCGATAGTGGGCGCAGTCTGGAAGCTGGAACAGAGTCGAAGCCAGTAATCGTTAGTACAGCACCTTGCAGTTTGTTGAACTCTACTGCGGGCAAGTACAGAGGGCCTGTAGGTTCCTTTCTAAGGGCAGGTTCTTGTAGAATGAGAGAGCTCGTCTCTTTTCCTCTACGAGGGGTAACAGTTCCTCTGCACTGGCCTCGAACCAATCTGCTGACTTGTTCTGCCCCTTACCAAAGGTGGATATGGCAGTGTTGAAAATAGCGCCCCTGAGATGTAACCACCTCTCACTTGCACTATCGCAGGGTGGTACAGGAAGGGCATTTACCAGCGCCGCAGTGAATTCCTCCACCTTGTGAAAGTCACGGGTCTTGTTTACGTTCATGCATGGTCTTCCTTCCTCCTTTGCTCTGTGAATTTTCCGGGGCTGTAACTTTACTCTGCAAACGACGAGAGAGTGGTCAGTGTCGCAATCTGCGCTCTGGAAGCTGCAGGTCAGTTTGGCATTTCTCAGATTGCTACACCCCGTAAGTACCAGGTCGAGTTGGTGGCAATGCTTAGACCTGGGGTGTCTCCAGGAAACCTTATTCTGGGGCTTGGTGTCGAAGAAGGAATTGGTGATGCAGAGATCATGACGACAGCAGAACTCCAGGAGACGCTGCCTACTCTCATTCATCTTCCCAAATTCAAACTGGTCCAGGCAGGAAGGCCAAGAGCTGTGATCAGAACCAACTCTTGCATTAAAATCTCCCAGGAGGAAGACTGGCTCTTGTTAAGGTATCTCTCTGAGAGTTAGGCTGAGGTCATCATAGAACTTGTCCTTCGCTTCGGTAAAGGAGGTCAGTGTTGGTGCATATTTTTTTTTTTTTTTTAATACATTAGGTACATCTGCATTTGTGCAGCTACCCTAGACTATATGAAGGGGAGTACAGTGTGTCAAAAAGCTAGCTACGTGATGCTAAAAAATCCCCATCACACAGGATGGTTAGTCATACAGAGGCATGTGATCAGTACTCTGCACTGGCAGACTCTGGGTGCATTATAAGGATATAATGAACAAGAGTGAGCAAGGTAGCAACGATACTAAAAGTCCCCATCTCGCAGGATGGTTAGTCATACAGGGCCATATATTCAGTAGCCTCCACTGGCAAATTTTGGGTACACTATAAGGATATCTTCAAGAACACGAGAGTGAATAAAGTAATTGTAAAGCACGAGAGTGAATAAAGTAATTGCAAAGCTCCAGGTTTGCAATTACTTTATTCACTCTCGTGTTCTTGAAAATACACGTTACATCTGTCTATGTGTTGGTGCATAGGTGTTGATGAGGCCGACCATTCCTGCTGCTGTATGAAGCTGAAGTTTGATGATCCTTGCAGACCTCTCCGTGGGCGGTACTATGGACCCAAACAACCTGTTCCTGATGGCAAAGCCAATGCCATGCTCCCTTACCTTTTCTGAAGGTTTGCCCTACCAGAAGAAGGTAGAGTCCTTCTCCTGTATGCTGCCAGTCGCGGGCAGACGTGTCTCCTGCAGGGTGACTATGTCCATCAGGAGCCTGCGTAGTTCATTGTTGATCGCAGCTGTCTTGCGGGCGTCGTTCACTTCCAGTAGATCTTCCGAGAGACCCGGTGTCATGGTCCTTACATTCCATGTGCCCAGTTTGAGAGCTGGGTGGCTCTGTGTTTGTTTTCTTTTGCCTGGTGCATGGTTGACGATCCGCTTATTGGATTGTGGCCTAAGCCACACGCACCCAGTGGAGCAGGCGGATCATGGCGGGACAGCACCTTATTGGCTTGGGGCTGCCCAGCTTGAGGCGGGCGGTAGCTGTCCTATGAAATCGGATGATTTCTCCCACTGACGGAAGCAACCCCTGGCGCTTCACTCTATGCTAATTGAGTGGTAGGCTTATCACCGGCAACTGTCGCTTCCCGTGTTGAGCCATTGCCAAGGCGGGGCTGGAGTGTCCTCTCCAGGGTACAGGCCTGGGCAGTAATTATGGAGAACCGGCTGTTGCCCATGCAGCAGATCCAGCCTCTCCACGCCACCGATGTGATCCAAGGGAAGGGCGGCACCGATATGCTTGGCACCAGTGTCGTCACAGGAGTTGCCAGAATGTAGCTGTAAACAGCTGCAAACTGCCTTAGGGACTCCGACTCCGGATTTTTCCTCAGGGTTGACTCCCGAAGCCTTTCTCATGAGTGGGTTTAGCCACAAGACTGTAGAGGTTTGAATTCGGGGTTTTCCTTCCCCTAGATGAGCTTCCATTCCAGGCTAGCGAGTCCCATCTACCTGAAGCAACTGGTTTTAAGGCGCCAGAGGCCCACCTTCGCCCCTTCTCCTGTTGGTAGAAGCAGTTCTGCCGGGCCTAGAGGCTAAGCCACACGTGCAGACCAGGAGCTGGACTTGGTTGTCAGAGGCTGTTTGAGACGCACTCCATCAGGGGCACATTACAGGCTGTGGGAGCTTATCTCTACAACCCATCCCCCCCCCCCCCCCCGGCTATAACAACCCTTGGAACTAAGGGTTCCAAATGGAACTACTACAAGTACTTGACCGAATAGACTATTCTGTAGTTAGGAGAAGAGAGAATGAATGGGTCTTCTGCAGTTTACATAGGTAACACGTTTAAATGGTATAAGTAGATACAAGGGGGGATAACACTAGGCTATAATTAAGCAATAGATAAGTTTTATAATTTATTTGGGGATAATATGGGAGAATAGAGGTGAGCACATTGTTCTAATTCCAGGCTTCTCAAACATGGCTATTTCTGCAGTTTTATCTGTAACGTACGATTATGTTACGTTGTTGGGTAGAGTAGATACACAGTGTTTAGTGAGTTTCATATTTATTTAGTAGTCCTGGATACAACAGTGTCGTAGACGTTGAGATGGGGCTTGGAGCAGAGCAGAGAGCTGAGTGTGGCCGGAGTCGCGGAGTTCTATGTGGGAGAGCGTTGTAGCTCGATGCGGTCCTAGTCTGCTGTCTGTTCTGTGTCGAAGCTGTAGCGTCTTGGAGACGATTAGAAATGCCTACGCCGAGTGCTACATTCTTGACTGGAAATTGTACTGTCGACTGTTCGATTGATTGATTGATGAAGATTAAGCCACCCAAGAGGTGGCACGGGCATGAATAGCCCGTAAGTGGTGGCCCTTTTGAGCCATTACCAGTATCAAGAGCTGATACTGGAGATCTGTGGAGGTGCAACTGCACCTTGCGTGACGGGAGATGTCTCCCGGACCAAGTGGTGACCAAATGGTGGTCGACTGTTCGCAATTCGCTTGGTTATATTCGGTGACTACACCTCAGCTTCCTCCACTAGGACAGGTGGACGGAAGAACACTAGGAGAGGTGGATGGAAGAACTGTTACCTGTAAATAGGCATAGGATTGTAGCTTGTGTAGTTAGTGCTAATTAGTTATGCTATTAAGATAATGAGATAATGGAGCAAGTCTAAGGTTTACTTGCTACATATCTAATAGGGACAGTGGATGTATAGGTTAACATGGACTAGAAGTAAATGGGAGATCCTGTTTGGTCCCTACAAAGGCCTTCTGCAATTTATTTTTTTTATGTTCAATATGCGATCTTAGCTAGAAATTATCTTTTTAAAATAGAAAAAATATGAAAAAGGGTTTAAATATGCTATTAATTTAAGGAAAACAGGCTTAATATGGGAAGATTGAGTTAAATACCCTATCACAGAAAAACGGGCATATTGTGGAAAGATAAAGATGACGTCATTGAACAGTAGGCTTGACGGAAGGCGGCCCCTTAATCCCCTTGTCTTAAATATAAGAAATGAGAATAATTATGAAAATGTAGTTAAATATGCTATTACAGAAAACGGAACTTGTTGAGTGACGATTGGCTGACTGATGACGTCATTGACCATAAGGGTTTAGCTGTGTCTGTGCGGGTCACGGAGCTAATTGTATTTCACCATGACGGGAGGCGGCCTTTTAATCCACATGGGCCAGATTTCAGGGTCTAGAAGGGAACTGTTTAATTCCACCTTTGGAAAAATTATATATGAGGTGAGTTTGATAAATGATACGAAAAATAAAAATACCCCCTGGGCTACAGGCGACCGTTGAAAAGATTTGACCCCCCCCCCCCCCTGCCGGAACCGACAATGGGGGGAAAATGGATATCTCCTCCCCCCCCCCCTGCTAAAACCAGCCATTGAAAAAAACGAAGAGGCCGGTGTAAGGCATAACTTCCACTACTGGTGCAGGTGCGTGTAGGGAACCATCAGTGTAAGGTACAGTGTGGTGCAGATGGTGTGGTGTGGGTAGGGAACCATCAGTGTAAGGTACAGTGTGGTGCAGGTGGTGCGTGTAGGGAACCATCAGTGTAAGGTACAGTGTGGTGCAGGTGGTGTGGTGCGTGTAGGGAACCATCAGTGTAAGGTACAGTGTGGTGCAGGTGGTGTGTGTAGGGGAACCATCAGTGTAAGGTACAGTGTGGTGCAGGTGGTGTGGTGCGTGTAGGGAACCATCAGTGTAAGGTACAGTGTGGTGCAGGTGGTGTGTGTAGGGGAACCATCAGTGTAAGGTACAGTGTGGTGCAGGTGGTGTGGTGTGGGTAGGGAACCATCAGTGTAAGGTACAGTGTGGTACAGGTGCGGGTGGTGCGCGTCGGGAAGGTACGGAGGAGGAGCCTGGCAGCAGAAGTGTTGCCGCCCCAAGAGGACCTGGAGCCGGCCAGGGAGGAGGCGGAGTGGCTGGCCTGGAGGAGGGTCCACGACAGAGTGGAGGAGTGGCTGAGGGACAACACCCGGGTCGACCCCGACGAGTCTCACGTCGTGGCCATGTTACTGGAGACCGACAGCAAGAAGGCCGCGCTCCTCTCCAGTTGATACTCAGCCTTCCTGGGTGACACCAACACCGCCCCTCTCTACACCAGCTCATCTGGGTGAGTAGTGTGGTGTGTGTTACTGGACCAGTGTGTGAATGATCACACTGGGCAGGGGGCTGGTGGCATTGTGGACCTCATCTGGCCCACACCAGCGCCTCCTGTCCTCAGGCTATTCTCGTCCAGGCGGCGCCCAAACCCAAAGATGCATTCATCAGTTTTAACGTCCATTCTATTCAGAGTTTTTTTTTTCTCACATATAAGTTAATATTTTTTTATTTTAGAATGTGCTGAATAGTTAGGACGTACTTCGATAAAGTTAGGTGGTCAGGTTATCTCGAAAATTATTGGTATGTGTGATAAATGTTCAACCCATTCTCCTAATTACATAGTTCTATTTTTAACTTTTTGCATCATAGTACAAATTTAGACGTACTAAGCAATTTGTAGAACTTTGTACCATTCTCTCTAGAGTGGTATTGCGTACTATCCACATGAAGGCTGCATAATGTATTGTTAAAGTTATGTATAATGTTACATGCTTGTATAGCTGATATTAGTTAAGCATTCCTTAGGGTGGACCACCAAGAGGAGAATAAAAATTATACCAAGTTCCTTTAGTTGAAGGACCCCAAGATCCTAACATCCTTGAATTACTTCAAGCTGTGCTTGATACACACCAATCCAACTTACTCATATCAAGAGCAACAGTGGCTCCTTAAAAAAAAACGATCTTTGCCTCAGCTCGAATTGACAGCCTTACTCCTAGGATTGAAGCTGGCATCATATATCAACAAAACGCTCTACCGTCATTTCGACATGACGTGTCTGACAATGAAACAATACTCCAATGAGTATGCAACAATAACATTAAAATAACAATAACAATAATATCATTGAAATCAGAGAATTATCAGCCAAGCACACATTACTGTACATACCAACCAAGGAAAACCCACCTGACTATTTATCTCGAAGACTAAGGCTTAAAGAATTTGCCAGAGCCAACGTGTTGTTCAATGGACCCCAGTGGCCAGCTAGTCACCAGTGGCCTGAACGAAAACCACAAGTCATAATGACCAATGCCAAAGCTCCCTCCGAGTTAATGGAATTGCCATTGAATCCAGCAATTGATTGTACTCGGTACTCAAATTTAACTAAACTGATTACAGTCACCCAGAATGTGTTTTTGTTCTTAAATCAAAAAGTGATAAAATACAAGCTGAATCCAGGTGCCCTTAATTAAGGGTTAAACAAGCCCAGAAAGAAACTTACGTGGATGTTTATGAAAATCTCCCCCCAAAGACCATTTAAGATTTATTTGGGTTGATGCTGACAATTACGACAGTTTGTGTTTCGGAGGAACATAAGAATACAGATGTTGACTTGGATGTGAAACGTCCATGGTTTCTCCCGCGGAACCACTGAGTGATCAGATTGACAGTATTACATATACACCAACACTGCACACATCACGCTAGGTACTGGATACTCTCACCTCACTAAGACAGCAATAATGGCTCACACAGGGTCCCCAGACAGTTAAAGTTATACTGTAGTCATGTGTTGTCTGCAGAAGGCATGATGCTTCAGTGTGCCCTTCCCTAGGACCTTCACCACTCCAGTAGAAATAAGTAGTACACCTTCGTCCCTTTGAGACCACAGGTGTGGACTTCACGGGTGCTGTCATGCTCACAGGCACTAAAGACAGAAAACCAATTGAGGCTTACATCTGCCTGTTTACTTGTGCAACCATCCGAGGCGTTCGCCTTAAAGTGATTCCTGATATTATTGCAGAATCCAGGCGTTCAGCAGGCTTGCTTCGTGCAGATCCTCCCCCAAGTTGATGGCTTCGGACAGCAGGTCTAACTTGGTGGCTAGTGAGACATTCCTGAGGAAAATCTGTGATCATACAGCAGTATCACTGAAAATTCATACCCCTTTGAGCACAGTGGCATGTGCCACTGTGTCGCCCACCATTCTATGAGAGAATGGTGGGGGGGACAGTGAAATACTGTTTATGTAATACTCTACACCTCCAGAAGGTAGACCTCCAAGAGTTCCAAACCGAAGTCATGGAGATAGAGTCCCGAGTCAATAGCCCAACCTGTTCTCTTTATACCACGTCGCATTTTTACATATACTTTACCTAAGGCTAAAAACCTGACGTACACAAAAACGGTAGCGGCTCACGAAATTGACAATGCCCCATTTACTGCTGATGGGTCCTCTAGTTGGTTAGGTTAGGGTACTTTAACATGCCCGTTTCTTGATGTTGGGAACGTCAATTTCCCTTCCTTCGTCAACGAGAGTGACTTGGTTTAAGAGATATATGCATCTTTCCCCAAGTTATAAGCCAGTCGAATGACATCTTAACTTTTCTGCATGACTACTATTATAGGGCTAACTCCCTTATAACAGTATAAATTAACAACCTGGCGACATTGTCCTAGTGGAGAGCGACGACCCATGGTCAGAGTGACCTTTAGGTTGTGTTTCTGTTTACCCAGACAGCCAGGGAATCTTGAGAATAGTGAAAGTGCAGTGTAAAGGCACCACTTCTCTCCAAATTCTTGACGTCCTCCGAAAGCATATCAGAATGCAGCTCGAGGAGACTCGGAAACACACGAAACAGTCCAAGCGCTGAAAGGCCGGGAGGCCAAACAGCACAAACAAAGCCGACAACAAGGAACATGCGCAAAGAGCCAAAACGTGCCGACAGGCAGGGTAAGAACAGGGGAAAAGGCAGCATGAAAGGGCTCAAGAGAGCCCCCCAATAAACACTAAAACACACTCACAATCTCGAGTCACTCAAACGCCAAGGAACAGGAGAAAAAGAAAAGTTCGCTAGGAAGAATCAGAAATCTCACAACACATTCAACAGCGGAAAAGAGGTCCAGAACACAAAGGAGGCCGGGTCCAACTGCAAGGTAGAACCAGGCCACGCAGGAGGTACAGAAAATGCCTCACAAGCCCCAAAAGGGGCACCTGCTAGAAATGAAGCCTCTGTAAGGATGCCCTGGTGTACCCAAAGGCATCGAGAGGCAAACCAACTCTTACTGGGAGGAAGAGGGAATGAAAACTCCACTTCCTATAACCAAAGACCCTCCGCAGACGATGCAAGGAACCACAAAGAGTCAACGGGGACCATGGACCCAACACCGACTCTTCCCCAAGCCCCAGAAATTGCATTTGAGGGCCCCAGGACAGAGCCATTGTCCATGCCCACTGCCCGAGGACGACAGGCGGAGTCTAGGGAAGAGACCTCAAAGCGGTAGGCAGGTAAAAAAAAAGCCCATGCAGTAGCCTCGGCGGGACAAAAAGGCTCAACTGCTTTCATGCCCAAATCTGAAAAGGCAACCCCTAAGCCACATCCTGAGCCAAATATACCCTGCCCTGAGCCCGAAAACCCTAGACGTCACGGGGCGGGAAGCAGGGGGGGGGGAGGGAAAGACTGAAAGGAGAGTGAACCACGCTCGAGACACCCCCCCACATTTATTTATTTATTTATTTATTTATTTATTTATGCATATACAAGAATGTACATAAGGAATGTGAGGATACAAATATGGTAATTACAGTCTTGTAAAGCCACTAGCACGCGCAGCGTTTCGGGCAGAAACTCAACTCAACATGACTCAAAGAGTCGAAGCTAGGTGTCACCGACTACACAGGCAACACGACAGAGGCAGGCAGAATGAACCCCACCCTGTGGCACAGACAATGAGCAACCCTCATTGGGTTGCTCCTGCACAGCTCCTGCTCCCGCCCTTGTTTCTTCCTGCGTAGGAAACGAGGGCGGGGTCGGGGGTATCCCTGAGGGCCCCCTAACCCACGGATGAGTACCAGAGCCTGAAGAATACAATTCAAGCAGGAAATCCAGGCACTGGGACACGACGCCAGTACTCTTAAAAGTTCTTCGTAAATCAACCCAGCCTTACTGAGACGGCTGGGAAAACCTACCTCGGCGGGCTGAAGTGCAGCATGTATGCAACTAGTGCGCCCCACCAGCCATGGCGTTCCAACTTGGGAAAAGACGGAAGTGAAAAGCCTCAGACTCACCCCCAAGGCGAAGGCCACCACAAACAAGGGGTACCTCTAAGGAACGCTACCTGAACACTCCAGGGAAGGAAACCCTTGCAGCACAGGGGAAGCGCAAGGGAGCGCCCAGGAAAGGTAACCCTGAACACATACAGCTCCAAGTACACTAAACTCGTGGCGCACACATATAAAAGTGCAAGGAACAGCCACCAAGGCAAAAGAAATCCCAAGGAAAAACACTGAGGCCAGAGCGACTGTTGTAAACTCGGCACACACCAGAGGAGAACTGACTGCGGGAGGAGCCTGTGAGCCGTGGACACCACACATATAGCCCTCACCATGGCACTTAAGTAATTACATTTGATAATTACATGTTTCTGCAAAACCACTCCAAAATATTGCTACTCACCTCTGGTGACCTAAATCACTTATATGTAAAGTGTTACCTATCGTTCGTTACGGCTCGTGACCCTACAACAGCCAACTTTAAATGTCTAGGGTTATTACAACTGCTGTTCTCTAGAGCGGGTCACCAGTATAACCCCATAATATGTACTAAGCAACTTGGTAAAATTTTCCCTTAGGACTGAAGAAATATACATATACATTTATATATATATATATATATATATATATATATATATATATATATATATATATATATATATATATATATATATATATATATTCTATAAATCTCAATATGTAAGAACAGAATGTCACTAGATCACAAATATATCAAATTAAAATACTACTGTCTCTCCCAGAACAAATTTCTACTAATGACACAACAAGTAAACAGACTTATCTCCCACATGTTATTCCTTCAAGTCCCTTGAAGCTACTGACTCTCGCTCTGTCGCTACCCATAATCCTCTCCTCCTCTGCCTCATCCAGGATGAGGGATGGAAACTAAAGACTTTTTAATATTTAAAACTAATTGAACAACCACTTGTTCTCAAAACACATAAGAATGCAAATTAAATATAATAGTTACTTGCAAAATATATAAGTACAATGCCACCTGCTTAATTACAGTAAATAAACAATTATATATACTAAATAAAAGTGACATCTGGAACTCCCAAACTGAACAGGTCCAGCAATTCTAACTTCCCGAATCTAACAGGTATTGGACGTGTGAAGAGCAACCGCGCTCCTGTCCTCACTGACGCTGCCACACCACACGATAATTTACAAAAATATAATGTGTGTACATATATGATGAAATGGAACAAAAGTTTATTTTAAATTTATATACGTATCCAGCTAGGAGTACGTAACACTTCCACCTCCAAGAAAAAAAATGCAATGGATTGAAGATCAATGGCATTTTTTCAAAGTAAAATGTATGACACTTGAGATTTATGGTATGAATTACACCAAACATGTAAAAGTAATAAGAACACATTTCTGGACAAAAATGAAAACACTCCAAATATAGTCTTACAGGAAACTCAGAAATTTCAGTCTTATGACTATGTTCTACCAACCCATTCTCGCAAATTCGTAAAGTCAATATTGACCTATTAACTACGTGCATAGGTGATATACTAAACATAATAGATACCCTTAAAAAGATTCATAGAAAACACCGACCTTACCTAACCTTGTTAGTATCTTAAGATAAGCATCTTATTGCTTCGTAATTACAATTATTACTTAACCTATACCTATTATAGGTTAGGTAATAATTGTAATTACGAAGCAATAAGATGCTTATCTTAAGATACTAACAAGGTTAGGTAAGGTCGGTGTTTTCTATGAATCTTTTTAAGGGTATCTATTATGTTAAGTATGTCACCTATGCACATATTTAATAAGTCAATATTGACTTATTAAATTTGCGAGAACGGGTTGGTTCTACATATGTGTCACTGGAGTATGCAAATTTATCTCTCCAGGGTACTATCTCATTTATTTCACTTTGTTTCAGATCATATTTCACACACCTATCAACAACATTATCATGAAGAGAATTGTCAATAAAGGTAGCTGCATTCACACAGTTATCACGCAATTTATCTTTTTATCTGTTTCTACTATTTCTCTAAGATCAGTCCCGTATTTCCATGTGATCCCTTTTCCACATGGTGAAGTTTTCCAAGACAGACTCCGTTTTCCATTACTCCCTTTTTCTGGAGCTAAAGTACTTAATTGAAGCTGACTGGATGTTGAGTAGATTTGGGACTTCTTCTGGGTATGCTCTGACACAGACATCTGCTCTTCATCACTCTTGATCCTCTGTGGAACACATACTCTCGCCCAATGGATACTAAAATTAGAGAAATTAGCATTAAACCTCACAATTATGTATAAAACTTTCCCATTCATAGAACCTTCCGGAACACAACACACCGACTTAGCAACCCTTTGACCTTCAAACCAAGAAATACAACCCAAGATAAGTGCAAAGACTACCTGATCGAACTGACTCAGATGATCCATAAGGAACACAGAAATCAATTGCCTCATAACTCTGTCATAACGATCAGTGAAAGAAAACAGGCATATGCCTAGGCACCATATCTCAATCATAACTCTCAAGACAAGTTCACACCTCCTGATGGTGAACTTGAACACAATACACACTTTCATCAACCGTCTAGTCTTCCAAAAGACTAAATAAAACATGCCGAAAACTTTGCAACCCTCACCATCACTTCCCAAGTGATTTATGTCTGATGACAAACAATCAACCAAGAGGTTTAAGGGTCTTAACATCTTGAAGATGCACAGCAGATTACCTGAGAAACGCCCAAGGACAATCTGAAACCCTTCACAATGATTAACACTAGGTAGGATAACCTTATCCCCCAACTTGAAATACACACCTGGAGCCTCAAACATCTGCTCCCCAGTATGAATAAATCCTTCACCATCACTATGACTCTGAAAGTCAACTCCAATATGACTCTGAAAGTCAACTCCACACTTGAGTGGAACATACACTTTTATCACTAGTGCATCAAAATAACCTGGATCTGAATATAGAGACACTGCTCTAGTATAACTCACCACTTCCTCAGAACTGGATGCACAACCTACTTGAGTAAACTCTCTCTGCTCAACCACAAGGCTGGACAAAGATGTCCCACAGTCCATTACTTCACAAGACAATGGCTCCTGCAGAATAAAAGTAGATTTCAACATCCTACACACACTGACTCAATGTACCCAATGAGAAATACTCCTCATGGAATAAGAATCACAACTCCGCAACTTAGATCCAAATGATACTTTACCACTCTCAATGATTTTACCAAAATTTCCTCCCATGACTTCTGGAGCTGCTCGGAGTACTGTCTGCTCAGAATCAATAATATCACTACCAAGCTGGGTCACATCCTCACAGACAACTGAAGAGGGAGGCTCAATGGGTCTCCATCTACTCAACAGAAGCTGATCCTCTGGCTGCTTTCCCACACTCTCCAGAACTGGATCTACAGTACAGACTGTCTCCTTGCTTCTCTCTGAAATCTTAGGGTCAGTTCTACTCAATGCACATAAATTAAGGGAATCTGAAGCGAGCGGGCAAGTAACAGGTAGTTTGACCTCCTCCCCTATACTATCACCTTGACTAGGGTGAGGCGGGGCCTCTACAACAGACTTACTCTCGACAACTGATTCTAAACTTGGAGTGAGCGGGAATACTTCTGCCAACCCGACATCTTGTCCTAAACCATTCACTTGGCTGGAATACAATAGAGTCGTGGCTTTTAAGTTTCTCTCAACTCCTGGCACAACGTTCGTAGTGAGCGGGCAAGACAATGGTACATGGACATCCTTTCCCAATTTATTGGAATAAAGCAGAGTCATAGTATCAGGCTTACTCTCAACAACTAAATCGGCCACACAGGAATCTGGAACAACCACATCCCACTTCTCCACTGAAGGGGTACTGGTTACTGGAACAAATGCTTGAGTAACATTAGAACTGACAACTGGATTTATATTAGTACTGACATCAGCACAGGTAGAATGGACAAAACCATCTTCAACAGGTTGTTCATTCATAGAACTAACTTCAGCACAGGCAGAATAAACATGGTCTGCAACTGGCTGTTTACACAAACTGGGATCAATCTCACCCACAACATGATTTATGGCCACATCATTACCCAATATAACATCCACACCTAGGATGGGCAACTGTGTACTAACACCCACAGTGCATAAACTTGGTGTAATGGTGGATCTGAAATTAATGTCTATTAGAGGTAGAGTTTTACATCCTGCAAAACTCTGAAGAACAACAAACTTTCCAGTCTCTCTCTTTTCAACATCAGAAAGAATACTGGATGAAATTATGGTTTGGGAAGCACCTGTATCACGAAGAATAACCACTGGCTTCCACTTCCCATTAATACACAAAACTTCACCTGAAGACATATATGGTGAATACTGTTTCACCCAATTGGGGTTTACAGTTTCATGTTTATTAGTAAAATTATTTTGCACACCTCTACAATAAATGGGACCAGTTGGTCGTGTCATGTTCACAGAAAATGGTACCATCCGTTTTCTATGTGCGGCGGCTGAGACGCCAGATCGAGAAGGTAAACAATAGAGGGTACAGGACGCCCGCCAAGCTTGGTAGCTACTAGTCATGTAATCATATTAAGTATTAAAGTCAGTAACCAAGTCATGACTTTACATCAACCCTACAACCAAGACTTCCTCAGCTACACACAAACACCACATTGGCGACGAGGATGGGATGTGAACGCAGGTGTTTGTTCAGTTGCAAACACAAGGGAGAAGCATGCTGCCTGGAGGAGGAAGAGAAGCTGTGAGCGCCATACCCGATGCTGTATGCTAACCGATGCTATGTGCTAACCGATGCTGTGTGCTAAACGATGCTGTGTGCTAACCAATGCTGTGTGCTACCCAAGCTGTGTGCTACTCAAGCTGTGCTGAAGAAACTGTGTACTGAGGAATCTGCCGACGTTGTGTACGAAACGACGCTTTGATGTGTATAAAACCTGATGTTTTGGTTACGAAACGACGCTTCGTGCTACAAAATTCATCACACTGAACTGACTGCTGTAACAACTGCTGTACCAACTGCTGTACCAACTGCGGTGCCAACTGCTGTGCTGCTGCTGTGAGTAGGAACAACACATGTACACAAGGGCTAGGTAAGAAGTCAGTTGCTGCTATATTGTGCACTCTTGTCAACTTTTGCATTAAAATGCTTGTGTGCTTTGCAAAATTAAAGTAATTACAGTGAATTCTTGACTAACATATTCAGTGCAGTAAGTGTTTAATATTCTGAGGAACATTTAAGTGATAAGTTACATTTATTCAGTAAAAATGGCAAATATACCTCAGTTTCCTGCAATTGATCCTGACTGTGACCAGACAAACCTGTCACAGAGGTGGGTCAAATGGCTTAAAAGGTTTGAAAATTTGTTGATAGTTTCTGACATCAAAAGTGCTGAAAGAAAGCGTGCCTTTCTACTTCATTATGCAGGTGATAGAGTTTGTGACATCTTTGACACACTGAAAGACACTGGTGGTGCCAAAGATTATGACACTGTCAAAGCCAAACTAACAGAGCATTTCAAACCAAGGCAAAATACTGCAATGGAAATTATGCATTTCAGGAGAGCAAAACAACTCTCTAATGAAACTGTGGATCAATACCACACACGTCTGCAGGGTTTAGCAGCCCATTGTGAGTTTGCTGATGTTGACAAAGAAATCAAACAGCAAATAATTGAAACATGCACATCTACACGTCTCCGTCGAAGAGCTCTAGAACTTGTTGATGATGAAAGTTCTCTTACCAAGATACTGGATATTGCTCGTCGAATGGAAGATGCTGCACGTGATGCTCGTGTCATGGAGTGCAGTGCCAATAACGGTTCTGCCACTGTTACTAACAGTGATGAGGTACGTAAGGTTCAGGGAGGACATCGTAATCAAAGAAGATATCATGCCAAACCTAACAGTAAATTGAGCCGAGAACCACATCACACCTGGAGTCATGGAACAAGACTCAAGCAGTCACAACGACCCACATCAGAGGGTGTCAACAATAAATGTTACAATTGTGGAGGAGACTACCCACACCAAGATAATGTTTGTCCTGCTCAAGGTAAGAAGTGCTATGAGTGTGGAAAACTAGGTCATTTTGGTGCTATGTGTCGTTCTGCACTAAAGAAACCACAGTCAATGAATAAAAGCACTGTACGAGGATCAGGTCATAGGGGTCGAGGTGGTAAACACAATATTGCACCTCATATCCAGAATGTTAATAATATACAAGACAACATTTCATTACAACCAGTCTCAGATGACAGTGAATGTGATTATACTTATGGAGTACAAACAATCACAGAATGGAATGATCTTCCAAACAACCCAGAGACATGTGTATACATTGCTGGTATTTGTCTCAAAGTTCTCATTGACACTGGATCAAACATTGACACCATTGCCGAGTGCCACTATGAAAAATTTAAAAAACAGTTCCCAAAGCTTGAGAACTATAATGGCAAAGCCACTGCCTATGCTTCAAAGGTAGCCTTGCCAGTGATTGGAACTTTCACTGCAGAGATTAAGTCAAAGAATGCAATGCTCATTACTACATTCCATGTTGTTAGGAATGCAAAGGAGTCTTTACTCAGTTACAAGACTTCAACCAAATTGGGGCTACTTCAGCTTTCTAATGCTGTAGCAGTGGAATCTGCAAACAATGTTGATGGTATTGTTGCTGAATTTTCGGATCGATTTAAATCCATAGGTTGTTATACTGATAGCAAAGTACATCTGCATATCAACCCAGATGTAATTCCAGTTGCCCAACCACATCGCCGACAACCATTCCATACTCGCAAGAAAGTCGATGCCGAACTGGATAGGCTGATGGAACTAGATATCATTGAACCAGTAACAGGCCCAACACCATGGGTAAGCCCAATTGTCACTCCACCAAAGCCGAAGAATCCAGATGAGATACGCATTTGTGTGGACATGCGTGTTCCCAACAAAGCAATAATGCGTGAACGCCATCCTACCCCGACAGTAGATGATATGATCTACCGCTTGAATGGTGCAACTGTATTCAGCAAGTTAGATTTAAACAAGGGCTATCATCAGCTTGAACTTGATGAGGAGAGTCGATTCATCACAACGTTTACGACTCATCGAGGTCTGTATAGGTACAAGCGCCTGAGTTTTGGTATTAACAGTGCTGCCGAGGTATTCCAGCACATCATCAGCCAGGTATTGCAAGATATACCTAATGCTGACAACATGTCTGATGACATCATTGTTTATGGCCGTACCCAAGCTGAACACGACAAAGCTCTTCGTGCAACATTGCAACACTTACGAGAAAAGAATCTGACGCTAAGCCGAGCAAAGTGTGAGTTCAATCAACGTAAAATTGAATTCTTTGGACATGTACTTAGTGACAAAGGTCTGTCTCCAGATCCTAAGAAAGTTGCAGATATCAAGAATGCTGCACCTCCTTCAACGTCCACTGAAGTACATAGTTTTCTGGGAATGGCAAACTACTGTTCTCGCTTCATTCCAGATTTTGCTACCATTACAAAGCCTCTACGTGAGCTCCTGAAGAAAAATGCATCATGGTACTGGAGCGATATCGAGCAAAATGCATTTGATGCCGTGAAAGATGCACTAGTAGAGAATGCGACTGCTGCATACTTTGATCCATCAATGGACACTGAGTTAACAGTGGATGCTAGTCCTGTTGGTTTAGGTGCTGTTTTAGCCCAACACAAACCTGGTCAACCAGATTCCCGAGTAGTAATTGCCTACGCCAGCCGTTCTCTCACAGATGTTGAGCAACGATACAGTCAGACAGAGAAGGAAGCTCTTGCTCTTGTATGGGGCTGTGAACACTTCAATGTGTATCTGCTTGGTGCGCCCTTCACCACGATGGTCACTGACCACAAACCGTTGGAGACCATCTTCAATAATCCAAAGTCCAAACCACCAGCTCGCATTGAGAGATGGGCTCTTCGTCTGCAACCATACAACTTTACAGTGAAATACAAGCCGGGTGCAGGCAATCCCGCTGATTACATCAGTCGACATCCTGCAAACAGTTTCACCATCACCAAGCATCAGCAAGTTGCCGAGGAATATGTACACTCTGTAACCTGTGATGCAGTCCCTAAGGCTCTTACTCTTGATGAAATCCGTACTGCAACCCTAGAGGACCCAACTCTGCAAGCAACAGTGGATGCATTGACTAAGAAAAAGTTTCCACGCATCCCACCCTCAGGAGTTGACCAAGATGCATTCAAAGCACTTGAACGCATCCAGACAGAATTAAGTGTTACACAACAACGCGACACCGTGCTGCGAGGTACTCGTATCGTCATTCCAGCTGTTCTCCAGCAACGTGCTCTGAAGCTTGCACATCAAGGACACCAAGGTCTTGTTAGGACCAAACAGCTGCTACGAGAAAAGGTGTGGTTTCCTGGTATTGATCGTCAAGTAAAGGATATGCATGATGCCTGTGTCCCTTGCCAAGCTGCAGTGGATACTTCAAGACCAACACCTCTACAACCTTCACCACTACCTGCTGCACCATGGACGGAAGTATCGATGGACTTCTGCGGACCACTACCAACTGGAGAGTACTTGATGGTAGTCATTGATGATCACTCACGTTATCCAGAAGTAGAAATCATCACTTCCACATCTGCAAAGGCTGTCATCCCGAAACTCGACAAGATCTTTTCAAACTTTGGCATTCCTGAAGTTGTCAAGACAGACAATGGACCGCCATTCAATGGACAAGACTTCGTCAACTTTTCTGAGCATATTGGATTCAAACACCGCCGTGTGATGCCACTACATCCTCAATCAAATAGAGAAGTCGAGAGATTCATGCAACCTCTCATGAAAGCGGTACGCTGTGCTCATGCCGAAGGACGATCCTGGAAACAAGCTATGTATGCTTTTCTCAGGAACTACCGTGCAACACCACATGGAACACTGGGCAAGTCGCCTGGCGAACTTTTATTTGGACGTCCTATGAGAATCGCACTACCCGTCATGCCAGCCGAGGTAACGGATAAACGTCTCGCTCAGAAGGATGCACTAGCCAAGGGCAAAATGAAAATTGCTCATGATCAACGTGCAAAGGAACAGTTCATAAAGGTTGGTGACACTGTTCTCGTTAAAAAGAAAAAAGAGGGAAAGTTAGATATGCCGTATGATACAAAACCATATAAAGTGATTAGTGTAAAAGGAACTATGGTAACAGCTAGTAATAGAGATCATAGTATAACACGTAATATGGCTTATTTCAAAGTGATTCCAACTAGTGTAGAAAATGATGAAGTGCAAAGTCGTGCAAAAGAAAAAGAAAAAAATAGTTATAACCCGACAAACAATTCATCAAGGGATGTTATTGCATTTAAGGACTCTCGTCCTAAACGTCATGTTAAACGCCCTACACGATTTGATGATTAATTGTGTTCCTATGTAATGAAAAGTATTTACTTATTATGCTAAACTAAATTTAATATTGTTTGAATAATGCAGATATCTCATTCAATATTTTGTAACTTTGTATTACAGTTTCTTTCATGTTTAACATTGCATATGTATTTTTAACATTGAAATCCTTTGTGGAAAAGATTAAGTTGTTTAAATTCTTTGTGTGCTTAATTAATGTTAAATGTATGCAGTATCTCTTGATATGTTAATAACTTAATTTGTGTCAATAACTTTGCTTTGTGCTACAAGCATCGTAGACATCCTGTATTCATTCTTTTTAAAGAAAAGGAGGGATGTCATGTTCACAGAAAATGGTACCATCCGTTTTCTATGTGCGGCGGCTGAGACGCCAGATCGAGAAGGTAAACAATAGAGGGTACAGGACGCCCGCCAAGCTTGGTAGCTACTAGTCATGTAATCATATTAAGTATTAAAGTCAGTAACCAAGTCATGACTTTACATCAACCCTACAACCAAGACTTCCTCAGCTACACACAAACACCACAGGTCGTAACTCAGGGTGCAATATAAAACAGGAATTAATTCCATGGCCTTTTCTCTTACAATGGGAACAAGACCTTACAGTGGACACACTGGTAGAACCAACTGTAGGTTTAGAAATAACCTTATTATTATTTGACATTCCTGACAATGAAGTAGCAGGGTTAGGTTTTGTAAGAGAAGAGCTCATGGGAGTAACTGGAGCACTAGGACTGGATGGATTCTGATAAGGAGTTCGGTGAGCATTATAATTTACTCTACAACTAGACTTAGGTGAGTAGGCCGTAAACTGGGCCTTAGTCAACAACTCTTGCTCATCCGCGAGCTTTGACAGCTCATAAATGTCTGTTACATTCTTTTGTTCTGCCATAAAAGTAGACAACTTGTCTGGGAGACATGACAATACTTCTTCCATTATAAGAAGATTCTTTAGAGCATCAAATTCAGTTACTGAAAGTGACTTTAACCATCTGTTGCAAAAATTCGTCTTCTGACGAGTAAAATCTGCTATTGTCTGATCACTTACCCTCCTTAGGTTCCGAAACTTCTGCCAGTGTGCCTCTGGATTTAATTGATACGCATTTAAGATGCTTTTCTTTACAAATTCATAATCAAAGCTATGAGCGTCAGGTAGGGATGTAAAAACCTCCTGACTACGCCCCTTAAATTGAGACTGCATAATAGCTACCCATTGATCCCTTGGCCAGTTCATACTGATGGCAATCTTATAAAAATGTGCAAAGAAATCCTTAGGATCCTCCTCATTAAACTTGGGTAACTCTATATACTTATTCATCCTTATGGGATTATTATCACTATTTATTGAAACATTACTAGTATTTCCATGCCCAGCTGCCATACGCTGTGTTTCAAGTTTATAGTTAGTGTCAGCCATTTGTTGTTGAATCTCTAATTGTTGCTTCTTTGTGGCTTCTAGTTGCAACTGTGCCATAACCTCTAAACGTCTAGTCTCAAGCTCCCTTTGCTGAGCTTCAGCCTCTAATATTTGCTGTCTCTGTTGAGCTTCAATCTCTCTTTGACGAGCTTCCGCCTCTAATATTTTCTGTTCCTTTTGAGCTTCAAGCTCTAATTGGCGAGCTTCTAACTCAAGACGCTTTAACGTCATCTGATCACTCGACTCCTCTCTTAACTCCTCCAGAATTTCTTCATCTAACTCTCCATTCTCAACAAAATGTGTCACAATGACTTTCACAAGTTGGGCTTTAACCATTCTATTGTTGGCGGTCAAATCCAACTGATTTGCCATTTGTATTAACTCAGTCTTTTTTAGGCTCTTAATCCCTTCAAAGTCTGGGTGAGCCATCAACGATACAACTTTCTCCTCCATCGTTACTAACACTTGGCACTTGATTCACAACAATAATGAAAACAATGGCACTGCACTACACTTCACTGTAAAATTGTCACCACACTAAAAATTCGCTTGGCCTCACTGCACAAACAAAATATATAGGATGACTTACCTCAAAATCGTGAAACGTTGTTACTTGACACACAGGAAGGCTTGCTTGGCACATGGAATAGTTCTTAAGAAACACACAGACACTTAACACACTGGTACCTAGGAAGGCAAGGTTAGATTAGCACAGTTAAGTTTAAGTGGGAACAATATTTTCTGACCAGGGGGGAAAAAGACACAGGCCGAATGGGCTTAAATTTTTTATTAGTAAATTAAATTCTGCAGAACATGTAAATAATATAAGTAGGAATTAACAAATGTAACATGTCCATGTCTGAGGACTAATTAACTTAAAATGTATCCCCGTAGTAGTAAACATAGCCTAGACATGGCAAACACGTTCTGCAGAAACCTAATGGCAGATGAAATGTAATTAGAACTAGGTATAACAGTCAGGACACAAACAGGAAATAAAGTGTATAGACACAACACTTAACGGAGCCCTACCAAGACATAATGGGAAATCCTAGAATTAACAGGTGGGCAGAAAATACCTAGTGACTGGGGAAAACTGATATGACAAATGGGAGAAGTTTTTCCCAGGGCGTGAGGCCGGCCGCCAAGGAATAAGAAGTGTTTCCTGACTCTTACTAGCACCTAGACTGGGCAAAGGATTAGCTGCTGACAGCGGGACACTTGGGGACCGGCGCTGCACCCCCACCGCAGGCCAGCTGGCCGGACCCCCCCCCCCCCCGAAGGGCGAGGCCCGCTGGTCGCAAGGAGGCCTCAGAGTGGCAGAGCAACAATGTCCTGGACGTAGTCAGCTGGGGGTTCCAGCTGGTTGCTGGACCCGCCATTAACTCCGATGGCGAGCCCGTCAAGAGAGCCGAGTGGCCCTGTCAATTCTAAAGGTAAGAGGGCGTGGTCGGCTGAAGGCGAGCCTAGCTCTGCGAGGGCGGCGCGAATTAATCGCCCTGAAGAAGTGTTGCCTGTTCACTGGGGCACGGGCCGGGTAGAACTTGCCGGGGGGCGCTCGCTGGGCTAGGGTATGCGTGCGTCCTGCACTGTGCTTGTAGGATCCGAAGAGTGTTGATTCCTGACCATGTAAGCGATACCCGGTCCAGTCGGAGCGTGTGTCGATTTTTTGTCGCGTAGATCACCTCCCCCTGGCTGAAAGATATAAGGCAGTAAGGGTGGGCAGAAGCGGCATGCAGTGTTATCGTGACAGGCAAGAGCACAGACGAGAGGTAAACCCTAGCTGAATCGATACGGAGACGAAAAACGGGGGGAGGGAGCCCAGCAGCAGGAATTAAGAGATTCCTTAATTAACAATCCTGGATGAATAAGAGTTTTCCGAATAACTATACTGTAGCAATGAAGGGGGCTAACAATTCTAAGAATCTTCCAGCAAACGGAAGGGGGAAGTACCTTTGCTAAGAGCAAAGGTGGGAGAAAGCCAGTAGGAGAACAGCAAGAAAGCACAAAGCAACTATAAACAGGGATAATACGAAACACTATAAATCTTGATAATATAAACAATACATATACCAAGAACGGGTATATACAACAAAGCAATATATACATAAACAAATAAAATGGAATAAGAACCAATTCTTAAAGCCAAATCTATAACATGCTTGTGTCCTAAGCGGATGTAGAATGTGAGCGGGGAACATTACCCTTGGTCTCCATCCCATCTCTGCCTCCAGACGGGTGATAGGGCTGAATAGAAGCCAAGGAGTCTGCCTTAAGTGGCCGCTGAGTGTAGTCTTGTGTTGTCAATGAGTGTCTGCAAGCCGCAGCTAGTACGCCGTGAACTTCGGCTACATCTTTTAGAACAGGAGCAAAGTGTAATCGACGGCAGGGAACTGGCATCCAGTAACTGTAATAAGGATAATATTAAGAATACAATGTGGTAAATAATCGTACAATGTAAGAATACAATGTAATATCGTAAATAACCGATGACGGCAAGTGCCGCAGAATGGAAGAAATTAAGAAAGCAACGCCAAACCATAATAACAATTTATATTCTTAATAAAATAATACTGGAATGACAGTAACGATACGGAATAATATTAATACTACCATATAGCCCAGCAAATAAGGGAAGATAATAGTATTAACATAGGCCCTGGGCGGCTGCATCCCGGCGCCGCTGCGTGCGTTGTAACAGTGATAAGAGGAATATCCGGCTCGCGTTCTCTTCCTCGCCGCAGTAGGGAGAGGAGGGTGGTGGGGGGGAGGGGGGTTCCGGCTTGTCGTGGCTGCGAAAAAAGGGAACAGAAGAAGCCGACGTGCGCCAAGCGGGCAGAGCACAGGGGAAGGAATAGCAGTTGGAGGTAAGGGCCCCCTAACCTAATGATAGATGAGGTTAAATTAAATAGTATACTATTACGTAGTAAGAAACAACGATGGCGAAGGAACAAGAAGAGTAAATTAGCCCAGAAGGCCAGATGGCCAAAGGACGTTAGCGACCGTATGGCCAACAACATGCTGGCTGACTGCTGGCCAACAACATGCTGGCCGACATCATGCTAACTGACTGGCTATGCTTGCCGTATGGAAGGCCGAATGGCCCGTTTTTGCATGACACCGTGCGCGAGGCCATGCTAAACTTCTCTGTAGCATTCCAAATGTATCTTAATGTACTGCCGTAACGATGAAGAATGGGTGGTCAAATATAATGCACAATATTTAGAATATATAATGAGGGAAACGAGTGTAATAGGACGAAATAACCGGAGGAAAAAATGGGGGGGGGGGAGACCCAACCCGAATGCACTGCAACTAGCGTACCCTAGCTGAAATTAACTTAATGGCGCAGAGGCAAAGCAATAGATTAATACAAATCTTAATTGAAAGTCCCTTAATATAACAAATTGAACGTGAAACTTAAGCAAAGTGTAAATTGCGGGAAAAATTTGCCGTGATAAATACGAATCATAATTGCGAGTCCAACAATAACAAATTTTTAGGCATGAGGCGAAAGCAATGCTATAAATTGCGGAAGTAATACAACTCATAACTGAAAGTCTAGCAATCATAAGTTATATTTTAAAATTGTTCACAAATAATATAAATTATAAATCACCAAAACGGCGTACCGCACGACGCCAGGGCGTCAAAGCTTAAGGTAGAGATAACTGAAACGGCGAGTAGCCACTCGCTCAGCCTAACTGGCCTTACCTAACAACTTAAACAAAGTCGAGCGAACAAGCATAAAATTCCACCGGGAAGTAAAACCTGCAGCTGGTGTTGGGAGGGCATCAAATGAATTAAACTGTGATAGGGTAAATGTAAACATTTAGGCCGTAAATGATAAACCACCTAACGTAACCAGGAGAAACAACAAATATGCCGCAAGGCTACCCGTAATAACAGTAATAATTTACAGAGGAAACTAAACATAAATGCAGGGCCAGAAACTTAAAGCAGGAGACAAGGGCCCATAACACCGCGACTAGCACATCCTAACTGACTTTACGTAATAACTTAAGGCAAAGCAAAAGTTAAACAAACATACTGTAAACACAGTAAAAGACACATGCAACAAGACAAAGCATCCTGAGTGGGAATAAAGTGAGTAGGCTAGTGGAAAATGCGAAGCCAGGGAAACTGAAGCAAGAGGCAAGAGGCCTGTGTCACGGCAACTAGCACAACCTAGCTGGCTTGGTTAATAACTCAAATACAATAAGCACGGGTTTTATAAGTTAAAGAATTATGCACGTGGGTAGTACCTGGACCTTAAACCCACATTAACGTAGCGTGTATAACACAAACACCAATAGTCAAAATTGTGCAAAATAATGGATTAACTTAACGACCGTTGCCGAATGTTGAACTGCAAAATCCTGCCATCAGCGGCTGGAACATCGGAGCTGGGCACCTGCAGCTGGACATCGACAGCTGGAGCATCAACATCTGATAAAGGGAGGAAAATAGCGGCAACTGGCCACCAGGGAAGACCTTAGTGGTAAGTAGAGGGCCAGCTGCAAGACAATTTAGGCTAAAGACTGGAATATAACTGTCCTAGAAAATAACGGGAACAATTCATGAAGCTGGGAAAGCGAGAAGTACAAAACTGAAAAGAGTGATAAATTGATGGGCGCAACGTCGGGTGGAACGCTTCAGCTGGAGCTTCATGACTGAAGCATCGGCTGCCGGGAAGCCTAAGATGGAACTGGGGCGTTAGCAGCTGTAACATCGTCTGCTGAAACTAGCTGAGTCTGTGAGGGCGCCCGCTGCAACAGCTACGGCCGAGCCACCAGCTGGCCCATCCTCTGCAGGAACAACACCGGCTGGGACGACGTCGTTGGAAAAGCCTAACAATGTAATAAATTATATTATATGAATAATCGTAAATAAATGGTGTAAATAATAAAATTATAAACCAATTATAACTATAATTAATTATAAATAATTATAAATTGCGAAACAAAGTATGCTCAAAATAAAGCTGGACTATTTTCTGATAACGGAGGAATGAGACAACGACAGCATTGGGAACTATTTTATTTAATTTTTTAGTAGAAACAAATAAATAAATTTTTCAGACCATGTTAATGAACAGGTAACTTGTTTAAGTTTACAACAGCATAAATACATGTATAACTTGACTACAATGACTTAATAACATTAATACATATGCTTATATCCGGTAACTAAATAGAACATGGTCTGCAGAACGCGGAATCCTTATTAACTATTGGTACAAGTAAGGCAAACGTTTACATAATTTTCAAGTAGAATCAGGGCTTATAGAGTATCATATAGTGGCCTAACACATGACATGAAACAAACACATGAAAAATTTTTTCCTTTGACTTGTGGAGCTGAGCGAGGCTGGAGCAAGATAGAACGCATGTCCCTTCCTCTCTTATATAGTCCCCCCGCGGCGCTCCGCACGCTGCGCTGCGGATTGCGCTGTGCAATTGTCTTCTCCTCCATCAGAAATTCCTCCGCATTCCTACGTAATGCAGCGGTTATAACTCGTTAGAGAAACGGGATTAACACTTTGAACCGAGGTAAATACAACCAAATACAATAACGAAAAGGAGTGAAAAAAGACACGTCAGCTGGAAATTCGCGACCAGCGCCCTAGGAGGCCGCAGTGACATCCGGGCTACGCCGGGCAGACAACACGTCTGGATAAACCAGCGGCCTGGGAGGCCGCAGTGACATCCGGGCTACGCCGGGCAGACAACACGTCTGGATAAACCAGCGGCCTGGGAGGCCGCCTGTTTATATGACCAAATAAATATAAAACTGAAAACATCGCCGGCTTAACTCGTCACAGGGAGGACGTCGGCTGGGAAGCCGTAGTACCTTCCGACTAAATTGAGAAATAACTGAAAGCCTTTAATACACGTCGTGACTGAAAGACACCATAGTATAACCTAACTAGCTCATCCTAGCTGACTTAACTTAAACTCAATGACAAAAGCGGCAGTTACACAAACATAATTGAGGCACAAAAGTTAAATCTTTTCTCATCTACATTAATGACCTTCCAAATGCCTCCCAACACCTCAAACCAATTCTATTTGCTGACGACACAACCTTCATTTACTCCAGTCCTGATCCCCTTGCTCTAAATGCCACAGTAAATACTGAGCTAAATAAAGTCCATCTGTGGCTAACTGCCAACAAACTCACCCTTAACATTGACAAAACCTTTTATATTCTGTTTGGCAATAAATCCTCTAATCAAATAAATCTCAAAATAAACAATACCCAAATTTGTAACAAATTAGATGGCAAATTCCTTGGCATTCTCATTGACCACAAGCTTAATTTCCAGGGACACATTCTAAACATATCAAACAAAGTTTCAAAAACTGTGGGCATTCTTTCTAAGATCAGATATTATGTACCACGCCCTGCCCTGGTGACTCTCTATTACTCCCTTATCTATCCATATCTCAACTATGGTATTTGTGCTTGGGGCTCTACTACCCAAAATCACTTACGTCCTCTAATTACTCAACACAAAGCTGCTATTAGGACAATATCCAATTCTGGCCCCAGACATCACTCGGTACCCCTACTTAAATCTCTGAATATGTTAGACATTAAGTCACTGCACATTCTCTCGTGTGTATTATACATATATAAAACGCTAAACTATAATGCCAATCCTGATCTCAAAAGCTTCATAGAAGGTTGTATCAGAACCCATGAGCATCACACCAGAAATAAATACAGTTTTGATATTCCTAGAGTACGACTTAATCAAACTAGAAATGCTCTACAAATCAAGGGGCCCAGAATGTGGAATGACCTTCCCAACCTTGTTAAAGACTGTACCTCTCTCAACCAGTTTAAGTTAAAAGCGAAGCTATACCTAATAAATTCCCTGTAACCTACCTTACCCTTCTATTGTCAACCAATGTCTGTTTTTTTCTTTAAAGAGCGCTGTTTGTCGACATAATTGTATTTGTGCTGCTTTTTCATCTATGTTTTCATTTCTTGTTTTCATTCTACTCATTATGCTCAATTAGTATTAAGCTTGTCATTTAAGTTTATCATGCCCGAAACGCTTTGCGTAATAGTGGCTTTAGGCATTGTATGTACTAGCTATACCTATAAGTTAAACAATCCTTGTAAATATTTATTGTATGTATGTACCTTACCTAAATAAAATTGTATTGTATTGTATTGTATTGTATTGTATTGTATTGTAAATAAAACGTGGAGCAAACGCAATGCATAAATTGCAGTAACAAATTGCTGAGGGTAATTGACTCATAAATCAAGTGCAGGAATAATCTAAAGCCGGAGGCTTGCTCAATGCTAAATTGAGGAATAACTTTAGGCTTAATACACGTCATGACTGGAAGACTAAGGATATAACAAGTTATTTAAGTAAGCGTTTAGTTAATGATGGAGGAACGTAAATCACCAAAACAGGAGCGGGCTCCCGTTCACTAAATTGACATGGAAACGAATACCTAATTACCTCTAAAACTAAAGGATCTAAATTCAGAGGCTTGTGCAATGCTAAATTGAGGAATAACTTGAGGAATAAATGAGGCAAGTCTTAATACGCATCATGACTGAAAGACTAAGAATATAGCAAGTTATTTAAGTAAGGGTATAGTTAATGATGGAGGAACATAAATCACAAATACAGGAGCGGGCTCCTGTTCACTAAATTGACATGAAAATACGAATTCTTTTATGAAAATAGAATTTTTTTAAGGCAAGAGGTGTAAGCAATGCTATAAATTTCCTAAATTTGCCGCGTAATGAAACTAATCAAGCTGAAAGTCTAAATAAAGAAATTTAATAAAATTGAACAGAATTAAATAATAAATGACCGCAATAATTAGAAGTAAATCCATCACTCATTGTAAAATCTCTTGTATGTATGTACCTTACCTAAATAAACATTTTATTTGATTTGAAGTCGCTCAAGCGGCAGACCGCACGGCCAGGCATTAGGCTGGACGCTGAAAACTTGGGATGGGGAAGGGGGCCGCATAACCGGGCACTCCAGGCAGACCAACATCTGGTACACGCGACCAAGGAAAAACACGGGAGGACTGTGCTACAGCATTCGAACGAAACGTGGTGGAATTGACGTACCGGGCTACACCGGCCAGACGAAAACGTCTGGGTACGAACGTGCCGGCTACACCAGCCGGACGAAACGTCTGGGAACAAATGTACCGGGCTACACCGGCCAGACGAAAACGTCTGGGTACGAATGTGCCGGCTATACCAGCCGGACGAAACGTCTGGGAACAAAAGTACCGGGCTACACCGGCCAGACGAAAACGTCTGGGTACGAACGTGCCGGCTATACCAGCCGGATGAAACGTCTGGGAACAAATGTACCGGGCTACACCGGCCAAACGAAAACGTCCGGGTACGAACGTGCCGGCTAAACCAGCCGGACGAAACGTCTGGGAACAAATGAACAAATGTACCGGGCTACACCGGCCAGACGAAAACGTCTGGGTACGAAAGTGCCGGCTATACCAGCCGGACGAAAAGTCTGGGAACAAATGTACCGGGCTACACCGGCCAGACGAGAACGTCTGGGTACAAACGTGCCGGCTATACCAGCCGGACGAAACGTCTGGGAACAAATGTACCGGGCTACGCCGGACAGACGACAACGTCTGGGACAAACGTGCGGGCTAAAACGGCCAGGCGAGAACATCTGGGGACGAACGTGCGGGCTAAACCGGCCCGACGAGACGTCTGGAGACAAACATACCAGCAGGTATGTTACCATACCTACCATACAAACATACCTGATGAACGCAAAACACGCCTGAGCGTGCCCTGGCTCACCTAGACACCCCCAAACAGAACAGGGGACCATAGGACAGAACGGACCAGAGAACGGTGGATAGCCTGGACCAAAACAGCAGGGGACGGGGAGGCACGCGGCTAAGCCCAACCTGACGTCGAGGTAGCCCCTAGGCAAAGAAGCCTCAGGGCCTGCCGACCGGAACACCGCCGCCAGGCGTGGGCGTCTCCAGCCCGTGGGCGTGAGGCAGGCCCCCCACAAGCGGGCACACCCGGGTACGACATGAATGCAGACAAACCCTCGCCCCGGGGAAGGCCACACCGCTAATCCGCGAGGTTTAGCACCCAAGAGGGACAGGAAGGAAGCGAGACACAACCCAGGGCAAGCGCTCCTCTGAGCGCCATGGCACGAGGGCGACACCTACCGGGCATGGGCCCCAAAGGTCGGGCCCAAGGAACATAGGACCACTGCAACCTGGCCTCGTGGCGCCCCCACCAAGGGCCTACCATGAGGTGTTTCCGGGGCTTAGCGTCCCCGTGGCCCGGTCATCGACCAAGCCTCCTGGTAGCCGGACTGATCAACCAGGCTGTTGGACGCGGCTGCGCGCAGCCAGACGTATGAGTCACAGCCTGGTTGATCAGCTATCCGTTGGAGGCCGCAAGGCCGCTCACAGGGAGCCCGCCGTGCACGCCCGTCCGGGCACGGCACGCACCATGGCCCTTGGCATAGGACCACAGCAACCTGACCACGTGGGGGCGCCTCCAAGGGCGACGCCGGGCCGCTCGCAGGGGGCCCGGCCAGGCACGCACGTCCGAACGGGGCACGAACCGGGGTCCCTAGGCGCACGCCTAGGGAACGCAGCTGACCAGTGCCCATAGTGCACGCCTGGGAGATAACACTACCAGAGCGGTTCACTCGGGACACGGCGCAAACACACGCCGACCCGGGGCATTGCGGCAGCAGCAAAGCAGCCGCTGCAGCACCTAGCACAGACTGAAAGGCGCGCCTGCATATCTCAAGACAGGCAAACGTGCAGAAGGCACTAGGGAACTAAGGCGGCACACACGGACCGCGGAGAAAAAGCGCCAACACACGCCAGACACTGGACAGACTTGACTAAACTTTAACAGAAAATTTTTACATTACCTTAGAGTAGGATGATTAGGGCAGGGGGGCCCCTGCCGTATCGACAGACTGATGAATGCAGGACTGGTACTGGTCCACGTGTCGTTAAGGCGCAGCGCGACGCAGTTTCGAGTACTGCGGTCGTGAGGAAGTGAGGGAGAGCCCCTCTCTGCCTCGGAATTTATATGGCCCCAGACTTCCCGCGCATCTGCGCGGGGCGCACTGCGCAACTGTTTCTTTGTCCCCCTCTTCAGAAACATCTCCGTTTTGTATTTCAAAGCAGAGGCCATTTCCCGGCACAGGCCCCCATAACTCTTTGTTACCTATCGTTCGTTACGGCTCGTGACCCTACAACAGCCAACTTTAAATGTCTAGGGTTATTACAACTGCTGTTCTCTAGAGCGGGTCACCAGTATAACCCCATAATAAGTAGTAAGCAACTTGGTAAAATTTTCCCTTAGGACTGAAGAAATATACATATACATTTATATATATATATATATTCTATAAATCTCAATATGTAAGAACAGAATGTCACTAGATCACAAATATATCAAATTAAAATACTACTGTCTCTCCCAGAACAAATTTCTACTAATGACACAACAACAAGTAAACAGACTTATCTCCCACATGTTATTCCTTCGAGTCCCTTGAAGCTACTGACTCTCGCTCTGTCGCTACCCATAATCCTCTCCTCCTCTGCCTCATCCAGGATGAGGGATGGAAACTAAAGACTTTTTAATATTTAAAACTAATTGAACAACCACTTGTTCTCAAAACACATAAGAATGCAAATTAAATATAATAGTTACTTGCAAAATATATAAGTACAATGCCACCTGCTTAATTACAGTAAATAAACAATTATATATACTAAATAAAAGTGACATCTGGAACTCCCAAACTGAACAGGTCCAGCAATTCTAACTTCCCGAATCTAACAGGTATTGGACGTGTGAAGAGCAACCGCGCTCCTGTCCCCACTGACGCTGTCACACCACACGATAATTTACAAAAATATAATGTGTGTACATATATGATGAAATGGAACAAAAGTTTATTTTAAATTTATATACGTATCCAGCTAGGAGTACGTAACATAAAGTAAATGCTTTTGTGTTTTCAACATCATACAAACCTATTAAATCATGATATCAATAAATTGGGAAAAGTACCCGAGAATCTCCTTCACATTATTTTCATGACGAGACTCTTACGACCAACGTGACTCTCAACCTGGTGAACCCCTGTCTGAGGACCACCCAACAGAGGAGCCCCCACTCAGCTGGTGTACTCAAGTCGTATTCCCATAGGTCTAGTAGTTGCTGGATCTTGGTGGATTTTAGTGAGCCATCTACCATATGCAGATTATGATGTACCATGAAATTGCAGTCAGAAAAAATAGTACCCCACACATCTATTTTTAAACAGCTCCTAATCTCATAGAAATTTATTAAAGTGAGGGTTAGTCTGTGCCTTTTCACATCATATAAGATACTTTGACGAGCTTACAATAATAACTGAAAAATAGTTTTTACATACACACACACACACACACACACACACACACACACACACACACACACACACACACACACACACACACACACACACACACACACACACACTGAACCGGGCCTATTTTTCAAATTCATAAACAACAAATTGCAGGTAAAGGATAATATCCAGAGGTTGAAAATGGGAAACAGATTCACGGAAAATGAAAAGGAAATGTGTGAAACATTAAATGAAAAGTTCCAAAGTGTGTTTGTACAAAATGAAATCTTCAGAGAACCAGACACAATAAGAATTCCAGAGAACAACATAGAGCGGATAGAGGTGTCTAGAGATGAAGTGGAAAACATGCTAAAGGAGCTCGGGAAGAACAAAGCAGCTGGCCCAGATGGCGTTTCACCATGGGTTCTGAGAGAATGTGCATCTGAGCTCAGCATTCCACTTCACCTGATCTTTCAGGCATCCCTGTGTACAGGAATCGTAGCAGACGTGTGGAAACAGGCTAACATAGTTCCAATCTACAAAAGTGGCAGCAGGGAAGACCCCCTCAATTATAGACCTGTATCATTGACAAGTGTAATAGTGAAAGTATTGGAAAAGCTAATCAAAACTAAATGGGTAGAACACCTGGAGAGAAATGATATAATATCAGACAGACAGTATGGTTTTCGATCTGGAAGATCCTGTGTATCGAATTTACTCAGTTTCTATGATCGAGCCACAGAGATATTACAGGAAAGAGATGGTTGGGTTGACTGCATCTATCTGGACCTAAAAAAGGCTTTCGACAGAGTTCCACATAAGAGGTTGTTCTGGAAACTGGAAAATATTGGAGGGGTGACAGGTAAGCTTCTATCATGGATGAAAAATTTTCTGACTGATAGAAAAATGAGGGCAGTAATCAGAGGCAATGTATCGGAATGGAGAAATGTAACAAGTGGAGTACCACAGGGTTCAGTTCTTGCACCAGTGATGTTTATTGTGTACATAAATGATCTACCAGTTGGTATACAGAATTATATGAACATGTTTGCTGATGATGTTAAGATAATAGGAAGGATAAGAAATTTAGATGATTGTCATGCCCTTCAAAAAGACCTGGACAAAATAAGTATATGGAGCACCACCTAGCAAATGGAATTTAATGTTAATAAATGTCATGTTATGGAATGTGGAATAGGAGAACATAGACCCCATACAACCTATATATTATGTGAGAAATCTTTAAAGAATTCTGATAAAGAAAGAGATCTAGGGGTGGTTCTAGATAGAAAACTATCACCTGAGGACCACATAAAGAATATTGTGCAAGGAGCCTATGCGATGCTTTCTAACTTCAGAATTGCATTTAAATACATGGATGGCGATATACTAAAGAAATTGTTCATGACTTTTGTTAGGCCAAAGCTAGAATATGCAGTTGTTGTGTGGTGCCCATATCTTAAGAAGCACATCAACAAACTGGAAAAGGTGCAAAGACATGCTACGAAGTGGCTCCCAGAACTGAAGAGCAAGAGCTACGAGGAGAGGTTGGAAGCATTAAACATGCCAAAACTAGAAGACAGAAGAAAAAGAGGTGATATGATCACTACATACAAAATAGTAACAGGAATTGATAAAATCAACAGGGAAGATTTCCTGAGACCTGGCACTTCAAGAACAAGAGGTCATAGATTTAAACTAGCTAAACACAGATGCCGAAGAAATATAAGAAAATTCACCTTCGCAAATAGAGTGGTAGACGGTTGGAACAAGTTAAGTGAGAAGGTGGTGGAGGCCAAGACCGTCAGTAGTTTCAAAGCGTTATATGACAAAGAGGGCTGGGAAGACGGGACACCACGAGCGTAGCTCTCATCCTGTAACTACACTTAGGTAATTACACTTAGGTAATTACACACACACACACACACACACACACACACACACACACACACACACACACACACACACACACACACACACACACACACACACACACACATTAATATAATAGAGAGAGCAACATCAGTTGCCTGCAGGAATGGCTCCAGACTCTTAATCATGGGCGATTTCAACCATGGAAAGATAGACTGGGAGAATGGGGACCCACATGGTGGTGCAGATACGTGGAAAGCTAAACTCTTGGAAGTGGCAACAAGGAATTTTCTGAGCCAGCATGTCAGGAACCCACAAGAGTGAGAGGCAATGATGAACCAGCTAGACTCGACTTGATATTCACCCTGAATGAGTCAGAAATAAGGGAAGTCAAAGTTGAAGCCCCTATAGGAATGAGTGACCACAGTGTACTGACCTTTGAGTACTTGGTGGAGGTAGGGAAACCCTATCCAAGGATGGGAGAAGAGGGAAAAAGACTGAATTACCGAAGAGGAAAATATGACGAGATGAGGAGCTTCCTCAGGGGAATACCATGGGAAACAGAACTTAGATACAAGAATGTGCAGGTCATGATGGATTTTGTCACCCAGAAGTGCCAGGAAGCTGCAGACAGTTTTATCCCCATCCAAAAGGAGAAAAACGAAAAACAACAGAAAAACCCATGGTTCAACCAGGAATGCAAGGTAGTGAAGCAACTGAGTAAAAGAACATGTAGAAACTACAGAAATAACAGAACACCAGAGAGCAGGGAGAGATACCAGAGGGCCAGAAATGAGTACCTCAGAGTGAGGAGGGAAGCAGAGAGACAGTTTGAAAATGACATCGTGAGTAAAGCCAAGACCCAACCAAAGCTGCTCCACAGCCACATCAGGAGGAAAACAGCAGTGAAGGAACAAGTGATGAAGCTGCGAAAAGCGGAGAACAGATACACAGAGAATGACAAGGAGGTGTGTGAAGAACTCAACAAGAGATTCCAGGAGGTCTTCACAATAGAACAAGGAGAAGCCCCTGCACTAAATGAGGAGGCGGCAAACCAAGCAACCTTGGAGGAATATGACCTCACCAGTGATGAGGTCAAAAGATGTCTGCTGGAGCTGGATGTGACAAAGGCTGTTGGGCCTGACAGAATCTCACCATGGATACTAAAGGAAGGTGCAGAAGCACTAAGTGTGCCACTCTCTATGGTGTATAACAGGTCACTGGAATCAGGAGACTTACAGAAAGTTGGAAGACAGCTAATGTGGTCCCAATATACAAAAAGGGTGACAGGCAAGAGGCACTGAATTACAGGCCAGTTTCCTTAACTTGTATACCATGCAAGGTGATGGAGAAGATCGTGAGGAAAAGGCTCGTAGACCATCTGGAGGGAAATAACTTTGTAACGCACCACCAACATGCGTTCAGGGATGGTAAATCGTGCCTCACAGGTTTAATAGAATTTTATGACCAGGCAACAAAAATTAGGCAGGAAAGAGAAGGGTGGGCCGACTGCATTTTCCTGGATTGCCAAAAAACCTTTGACACAGTACCCCATAAAAGGCTGTTTAAAAAGTTGGAGCAACAGGCAGGAGTAAAAGGGAAGGGGCTCCAGTGGATAAGGGAGTACTTAAGCAACAGGAAACAGCGAGTAACGGTGAGGGGGGAGACATCAGAGTGGCGAGATGTCACCAGCGGAGTCCCACAGGGCTCAGTACTTGGACCCATCCTGTTTCTAATATATGTGAACGATCTTCTGGAGGGTATAGACTCATTCCTCTCAATGTTTGCTGATGATGCAAAAATTATGAGAAGAATCAAGACGGATGAAGATAGACAGAGACTACAGGATGACCTGGATAAACTGGAGGAATGGTCTAGAAAATGGCTGCTAAAGTTCAACTCGGGAAAGTGTAAGGTGATGAAATTAGGCGAAGGGAGCAGGAGGCTGAACACAAGGTATCATCTGGGAGGTAAAATCCTGCAAGAGTCAAATAGAGAGAAAGACCTGGGGGTTGATATCACACCGAACCTGTCCCCAGAGGCCCACATCAAAAGAATATCTTCAGCGGCATATGCTAGACTGGCCAACATAAGAACTGCCTTTAGAAACTTGTGTAAGGAATCTTTCAGAACCCTGTATACCACTTATGTAAGACCAATCCTGGAGTATGCAGCTCCAGCCTGGAGTCCATACCTAGTTAAACACAAGACAAAGTTAGAGAAGATTCAGCGGTATGCCACCAGGCTCGTCTCGGAACTGAGAGGATTGAGCTACGAGGAAAGGCTAAAGGAGCTGAACCTCACATTCCTGGAAAACAGAAGAGTAAGGGGAGACATGATAACCACCTACAAAATTCTCAGGGGAATTGACAGGGTGGATAAAGACAAACTCTTCAGCACGGGTAGGACACGAACAAGGGGACATAGGTGGAAACTTAGTACCCAGATGAGCCACAGAGACGTTAGAAAGAATTTTTTCAGTGTCAGAGTAGTTAATAAATGGAATGCACTAGGAAGTGATGTGGTGGAGGCTGACTCCATACACAGTTTCAAATGTAGATATGATAAGAGCCCAGTAGGCTCAGGAATCTGTACACCAGTTGATTGACAGTTGAGAGGCGGGACCAAAGAGCCAAAGCTCAACCCCCGCAAGCACAATTAGGTGAGTACACACATACACACACACACACACACACACACACACACACACACACTCAATATAATAGTCTCTGTGGCTCTGGAGAGATAACACTCAATATAATAGAAAGAGCAGCTTCCCCTGTCTCCTGAAGCTCATATCAAAAGGATAACATCAGCGACATATGCCAGGTTGGCTAACATAAGAACGGCCTTCAGAAACTTGTGTAAGGAATCTTTCAGAACATTATATACCACATATGTCAGACCAATTCTGGAGTATGTGGCTCCAGCATGGAGTCCATATCTAGTCAAGCATAAGACTAAACTGGAAAAGGTTCAAAGGTTTGCCACCAGATTAGTACCCGAGCTGAGAGGTATGAGCTACGAGGAAAGACTACGGGAATTGAACCTCACTTCGTTAGAAGACAGAAGAGTTAGGGGGGACATGATCACCACATTCAAGATGCTCAAGGGAACCGATAGGGTAGATAAAGACACGCTACTTAACACAAGGGGCACATGCACTAAGGGACACAGGTGGAAACTGAGTGCTCAAATGAGTCACAGAGATATTAGAAAGAACTTTTTTACTGTCAGAGTGGTTGACAAATGGAATGCATTAGGAAGTGATGTGGTGAAGGCTGACTCCATACACAGTTTCAAGTGTAGATATGATAGAGCCCAATAGGCTCAGGAACCTGTACACCTGTTGATTGACGGTTGAGAGGCAGGACCAAAGAGCCAGAGCTCAATCCCCGCAAGCACAATTAGGTGAGTACACACACAGTGTGTGTGTGTGTGTGTGGTTTCAGTGACTACATATCAGGCACCATAGCAACTGGAGGACAGAAAATTATAGTAATAGTCATATATAACCCCCCATCGAACGACAGAAGACCCAGACAGGAATATGATAGAAATAACATGGTCACATCAATATAATAGAGAGCAGCTTCTGTGGCTAGCAGGAACGGATCCAGACTACTAATCATAGGAGACTTCAACCATGGGAAGATAGATTGGGGGAACAAAGACCCACATGGAGGACCAGACACATGGAGAGCTAAGTTGCAGACGTGGCAACAAGAAACTTTCTAAGTCAACACGTCAAGGGACCGACAAGAATGAGAGGAGAGGATGAACCAGCTTTGCTTGATCTGATATTTACCCTCAATGAGTCGGATATAAGGGAAGTTAAGTTGGAAGCCCCCTTGGGAATGTGTGATCATTGTGTATTGAGCTTTGAGTACCTGGTTGAGCTAGGAATTATCTCCGACAAAAAATCACTGGGAAACAAAGGCCTGGCGTACCGAAAGGCAAACTATGAGGAGATGAATAAATTCCTAAGGGATATACAATGGGACACAGAACTCAGAACCAAGTCCGTACAAGACATGATGGACTATGTCACCCAAAACTATCAGGAAGCTGTAAACAGGTTTATCCCGGCCCGACAGGAAAAAAACGAGAAGCAAAAGAAGAATCCGTGGTTTAATAGGGAATGTTTGAAAGCAAAGGAGCTGAACAAAAGAGCATGGAGGAACTTCCGTAATAACAGAACACCAGAAAGTAGAGAGAGATACTAGAGAACTAGGAACGAGTATGTTAGTGTGAGAAGAGCAGCTGAGAAAAGGTATGAAAATGATATAGCTAATAAAGCCAAGACCGAACCAAAGCTACTACACAGTCACATCAGGAGGAAGACAACAGTGAAGGAACAGGTGATGAAACAGGTACCTGTCATTACCCGTCCACCACGGGTGAGGACAGGTACACAGAGAATGACAAAGAGGTGTGTGAAGAACTCAACAAAAGGTTCCAGGAGGTCTTTACAATAGAACAAGGACAGGTCAAGGCGCGAGGAGAGGTGGCAGCAAACCAGGCGACCTTGGAAGGGTTCGAAATTACAAGAGATGAGGTCAAGAAGCACTTATTGGAGCTGGATGTGAAAAAAGCTGTTGGGCCAGACGGAATCTCACCATGGGTATTGAAAGAGTGTGCAGGAGCACTTTGTTTGCCACGCTCCATAGTGTATAGTAGGTCACTGGAAACGGGAGACCTACCAGAAATATGGAAGACGGCTAATGTAGTCCCAATATACGAAAAGGGTGACAGACAAGAAGCACTGAACTACAGGCCAGTGTCCTTAACTTGTATACCATGCAAGGTGATGAAGAATATCGTGAGAAAAAACCTAGTAACACATCTGGAGAGAAGGGACTTCGTGACAACCCATCAACATGGGTTCAGAGAGGGTAAATCTTGCCTTACAGGCTTAATAGAATTCTACGATCAGATGACAAAGATTAAGCAAGAAAGAAAAGGATGGGCGGACTGCATTTTTTGGACTGTCGAAAAGCCTTTGACAGAGTACCCCATAAAAGGCTGATGCATAAGCTGGAGAAACAGGCAGGAGTAACTGGTAGGGAGCTCCAGTGGATAAGGGAGTACCTAAGCATTAGAAAGCAGAGAGTTACAGTGATGGGTGAGACCTCAGATTGGCGTGAAGTCACCAGTGGAGTCCCACAGGGCTCTGTACTCGGACCTATCCTGTTTCTGATATATGTAATTGATCCCCCAGAGGGTATAGACTCATTCCTCTCAATGTTTACTGACGATGCCAAAATTATGAGAAGGATTAAGACAGAGGAGGACAGCTTGAGGCTTCAAGAAGACCTGGACAAGCTGCAGGAATGGTCGAACAAATGATTGTAAGAGTTTAACCCAAGCAAAAGTAATGTAATGAAGATAGGGGTAGGGAGCAGGAAACCAGATACAAGGTATCATTTGGGAGATGAAATACTTCAAGAGTCAGAGAGAGAGAGAAAGACCTGGGGGTTGATATCACGCCAGACCTGTCCCCTGAAGCTCATATCAAGAGGATAACATCAGCGGCATATGCCAGGTTGGCTAACATAAGAACGGCCTTTAGAAACTTGTGTAAGGAATCTTTCAGAGCATTATATAACACATATGTCAGACCAATCCTGGAGTATGCGGCTCCAGCAAGGAGTCTGTATCTAGTCAAGCATATGACTAAACTGGAAAAGGTCCAAAGGTTTTCCACCAGACTAGTACCCAAGCTGAGAGGTATGAGCTACGAGGAGAGACTACGGGAAATAAACCTCATTTAGTTGGAAGACAGAAGAGTTAGGGGGGCATGATCACCACATTCAAGATTCTCAAGGGAATCGATAGGGTTATCTTGAGGTTATCTTGAGATGATTTCGGGGTTTTAGTGTCCCGCGGCCCGGTCCTTGACCAGGCCTCCACCACCAGGAAGCAGCCCGTGACAGCTGACTAACACCCAGGTACCTATTTTACTGCTAGGTAACAGGGGCATAGGGTGAAAGAAACTCTGCCCATTGTTTCTCGCCGGCGCCTGGGATCGAACCCAGGACCACAGGATCACAAGTCCAGCGTGCTGTCCGCTCGGCCGACCGGCTCCCGGTCGGTAGAGGTAGACCAGGGTAGATAAAGACAGGCTATTTAACACAAGGGGCACACGTACTAGGGGACACAGGTGGAAACTGAGTGGCCAAATGAGCCACAGAGATATTAGAAAGAACTTTTTTAGTGTCAGAGTGGTTGACAAATGGAATGCATTAGGAAGTGATGTGGTGAAGGCTGACTCCATACACAGTTTCAAGTGTAGATATGATAAAGCCCAATAGGCTCAGGAACCTGTACACCTGTTTATTGACGGTTGAGAGGCGGGATCAAAGACCCAGAGCTCAACCCCCGCAAGCACTATTAGGTGAGTACATTCATTTCACACATTTCGGCTGGCATTCCGAAAGGGAAACTATGAGGAGATAAGAAATTCCTAACAGACATAACCTAGGAAACAGAGTTCATAGGAAAGACAGCCCATGACATGATGGACTACATCACACAGAAGTGTAAGGAGGCAGCAAACAAGTTCGTCCCAGTCCAAAGGGAAAGAAATGAAATGCAGACGAGAAACCCATGGTTTAATCAAAGATGTAAGCTAGCAAAGCAAATAAGTAAAAGGGCGTGGAGAAACTACAGAAATAATAGGACACTAGTGAGTAGAGAAAGATACCAGAGTCTCCAGGAACGAATACGTCAGGATGAGAAGAGAGGCAGAAAAACAATATAAAAATGACACAGCAAGCAAGGCAAAGACTCAACCTAAATTCACTACAAACAACAAGGAGGTGTGCAAGGAACTCAAAATAAATTTCAGGAGGTCTTCACAGTAGAGCATGGGGGCAGTCCCAGAGATAGGAGAGGGAAGATCTAACCAAACACCACTAGATGAGTTTGTGATTACCAGTGGGGAGGTGAAGAAGCATCTGCTAGAGTTTGAAATGACAAAGGCTATAGGCCCAGATGGAATCCCACCTTGGATACTGAAGGAAGGAGCAGAAGCTTTGTGTCAGCCACTTGCTATGGTGTATAACAAATCACTGGTAACAGGTGAACTGCTAAAAACTTGGAAGATGGCTAATGTAGTCCGATATTCAAGAAGATTCAGATTCAGATTCAGATTCAGATGTTTATTCAGGTAAGGTATATACATACAAGTGATGTTACATTAATGGATTGATATATAGATAGAGCTAGTACATACAATGCCTAAAGCCACTATTACGCAATGCGTTTCGGGCAAAGGATGAAAGGATGGTATGGAAGGAAGGATGAAAGACAGGAGACACTGAACTACAGGCCAGTGTCACTAACTTGCATACCATCTTGAGATTATCTTGAGATGATTTCGGGGCTTTTTAGTGTCCCCGCGGCCCGGTCCTCGACCAGGCCTCCACCCCCAGGAAGCAGCCCGTGACAGCTGACTAACACCCAGGTACCTATTTTTACTGCTAGGTAACAGGGGCATAGAGTGAAAGAAACTCTGCCCAATGTTTCTCGCCGGCGCCTGGGATCGAACCCAGGACCACAGGATCACAAGTCCAGCGTGCTGTCCGTTCGGCCGACCGGCTCGACCATGCAAAGTGATGGAGAAGATTGTGCGAAAAAATTAGTGGAACATGTGGAGCCGAAGAACTTTGTATCAAAACATCAGCATGGGTTCAGGGATGGCAGATCATGCCTCACAGAACTGATTAAATTCTTTGACCAGGCAACAAAAATCGGCAAGAGAGAGGTGGGCAGACTGCATATTTTTGGATTGCGAGAAAGTCTTTGACACAGTACCACACAAGAGACTGGTGCACAAACTGAAGATGCAGGCAGGAGTGAAAGGGAAGGTACTCCACTGGATAAGGGAGTACCTAAGCAACAGAAGACAGCGAGTCACTGTCTCGGAGTGGCGAGACGTGGAGTCCCTCAGGGATCAGTTCTTGGATCTATATATCAGGAACGCATACTGTTCTTGATATATGTAAATGATCTCCCAGAGGAAATAAACTCGTTCCTCTCAATGTTTGCGGATGATGCCTAAATTATGAGGAGGATTAAAACGGAGAATGATAGTATGAGGCTACAAGATTACCTAAACAAACTGAATAAATGGTCCAACAAATGGCTACTAAAGTTCAACCTAAGTAAATGAAAGGTAATGAAACTAGGGGGGGGGGGGGTAAATAGGCCAGACACTGGATACAGAATGGGAGATGAAGTCCTTCACGAAACGGACAGAGAAAGATCTAGGAGTTGATATCACGCCAAACCTGTCTCCTGAAGCCCACATCAAAAGAATAACATCAGCGGCGTATGCGAGACTGGCTAACATCAGAACTGCCTTCAGAATCCTGTGGAAGAACTCTTTCAAAACCTTGTATACCAAATATATAAGGCCAATCCTGGAGTATGCGGCCCCAGCATGGAGCCCGTATCTTGTAAAACACAAAACGAAACTGGAAAAAGTTCAGAAGTATTCTACTAGGCTAGTCCCAGAACTAAGAGGTATGAGTTACGAGGAAACGCTGAGGAAACTGCACCTCACGCCGCTGGAAAACAGAAGAGCTCGGTATGACATGATCACCACATACAAGATTCTCAGGGGAATTGACAGGATAGACAAGGATGGATTATTTAACACGGATGGTACATGCACAAGGGGACACAGGTGGAAGCTGAGTATCCAAATGAGCCACAGACACATTAGAAAGAACTTTTTCAGTATCATAGTAGTTAGTAAATGGAATGCACTAGGAAGTGATGTGATTGAGGCTGTTTCCATACACAGTCGCAAATGTAGATATGATGGAGCACAGTAGGCTCAGGAATCTGTACACCAGTTGATTGACGGTTGAGAGGCGGGACCAAAGAGCCAAAGCTCAACATTCGCAAGCACAACTAGGTGAGTACACACACACACAACCTGGTTGATTGATACCTGGTTGATGGGGTTCTGGGAGTTCTACTCCCCAAGCCCAGCACGAGGCCAGGCTTGACTTGTGAGAGTTTGAGTTTGGTTTGACAAAGAGGAATTCCTGAAACCAGTAACATCACAAACAAGAGGACACAGATTCATACTAAGGAAACAAAGGTGCGGAAAAAAAAAATTAGAACGTTTTCTTTTGCACGCAGAGTGGTAGACGGTTGGAACAAGTGAAGTGAAAAGGTGGTGGAGGCCAAAACCGTCAATAGTAGTTTCAAAGCGTTATACGACAGAGGACTGGGAAGATGGGACACCACGAGCGGAGCTCTCATCCTGTAACTACACTTAGGTAATTGCTTAGGTAATTTCATACACACACACCTACCTCCCTTTGGAAAGCATGTTATGTCACTGCCATGATATTGCACATGATATAAGGTGGGTGTGTGTATTGATTTAGGTTTTAAAACTTGCTGGAGCAAGTAGGGAGACTTATGACATGCCACACGATCTCTGCCAGTCATACAAGTCCTTCACGAGTGGTCTCCTGCAAGCCAAATTCCTCGACATGGAACATTAGGTAAGCGGGAGGACAACGGATCAACTGTTTCAAGTTATCACACTGTAACGTTGCCCCAGACAGCCCTCTGGACAGACTTCTGCCATCGACACTAAACATTTTCTTACATCCACAGGTGTGCCTATCAACGCCTCCGGATCTGCCAGTTGTCACCTGCAACGTTGCCAGAGCCTGTGCAATCTCCCATCACACCAATCCAGTTGCATGGCGTCAACTTGGAGGGCAGTATGTCATGATGGGACATATTATAAACCAGCCAGCCTAGTTCTGGATGAAATATCAACTGCCATGGAAAGTAGTAATGTATCAGCCGCAAGTGAATCCAGTGCTGATAGCTGCTACTATTTCTGCAGTTCCAACAGGTGCTACAGACATCAACACCTAGCTGCTTCTCCCTAACCAATAAGCAAGCATAGTTGGTTCATTGTCAGTAGACAATGAACTGACGAGGCAGAATTGCCTCATCTAGGCACGTCGACCAAATTACATACTGTTTAACCACTAACCGCAGGATCATGATGCAAAGTTCAATTCCCACTGTATGCACATGACGTCTAACTCTAAAGGATGACTTAATTGAAGTTAATTTGTTCTGTTACTTTGCCTCCACAAGCCAAGACAATAATTACACAAAACACTTATCTTCTCAATCTATTCTTCTTGTCCCCTATTTCTCCCCTCGACCACAAAGGTAATCTTTTCTTTACGTAACACAGAGCAGAACAGTAGAATCGGTTGAGGCACAGCTCACCAGAGATTAACACCTCTGCTGACTTATCTCAACTCTGCCATCTTACCAGACTGCCTCCAGCTTTGTCAAATGACCCACCATATATTTAGTTAATAATTATAATTTAGTTTATAATTTATACCATTATAATTGTTGTAATTTTTCAACAATTTCCCTTTTTCAATTCAATTTATGCTTTGATCTCAATTAGTTTTAAGTTTTAGTCTGTGTTTTTTCCACATCTTGCCCGAAACGCTGCGCATATTAGTGGCTTTAGGCATAGTATGTACTAGCTCTATCTAGAAATCCAACATTCTGTTGTAACTCATCTTGTATGTATTTACTTTAACCTGAATAAATATTTATTATTATTTATTATTATTATACCATAATCCTACGGCATCATATATATATATATATATATATATATATATATGCGAACAAGCCTGAATGGTCCCCAGGACTATATGCGAATGAAAACTCACACCCCAGAAGTGACTCGAACCCATACTCCCAGGAGCAACGCAACTGGTAACTACAGGGCGCCTTAATCCACTTGACTATCACGGCCGTCAAAAGGAAGTGATAGCCAAGGCTATTTGAGCCACTTCCCTGACGGCAACTCGGATGGTAATCTTGGGCATAGCATTTTACCAAATCACCTCATTCTTTGGGGCACACCTGA